>NC_133353.1:22117889-22451222 GCF_030506205.2 Paramisgurnus dabryanus | reverse complement strand
GAGTGACCTCAACTCAGTGCAGCTTGGCATACCCAGGCAATCGGGATTGCTAAAGGATGTCTTATTACACATCAGAAACAATATAAACCAAAAGTTTATTACAAATCAGAATTTATTTTGTGTAAGTAACACCTAGACATATAAATGTTTGGTTTGAATGAATTGTTTTTGCTCAATGAATGTGTACAAACTGTTTGTTTGAAAGACACAGGTCCCATAGCCCAAGTCACATAAAACCTAATCAAACATTTTAAGTTGTCTTCTGTTCCGAGTTAAACATATATATTTATAGAATGCTATTATTAGCGTTTGTGTCATTAGCTCAACACCGCAGCAGAACTACACAAGTACCACCCAACCTCCCACAGCTGGGCCTCACAACATACCGACCACTTCCCTTCACAGATCGCCATGAGATTCTAAAGCACTAAAACTTCCTGCAACGCACTTACATTACTGTCTACTGAGAATGTGTTGGAAAAACTGCTGATTGGAAAATGTAAAAATAAACATTTGTTACTGAACTTTTGCCTGCCTTCATTTATCATTTGACCCAGGTGAAGGTCTCTGGAAAGACTGTGAAGAAAAACTGCTTTATCACACATAAAGCGATTCTTTTTTAATGTTCAAAATGTTTTTGCTAAGAGCTAGCAATTCTGAATGTTACTGACAGTGACTGAGCCAATTTATAAAAATACATACGGCCACTCAGAGAGGTGCGTATAAGGCCATTTTAAAATGAGTGCAGGTGGTTTGACAATCAAATCATAAAGTGGAAGTGAAACTCTAAAACGCGTAGTTGTTTGAAAAAAGGCTGTCACACTTCCTCTTTAAATTAAACATGAAAACCATCGAAAAACTGTAAACCGATCTTAACATGCAAACATTTCTGTTTCATTCACGAGTTCATCCTTTGTCTACATACCAAACTGATCAGTAATAAAAAGCATCTGTTTCCTCCATATGCACTCTTACTCAGCGTTTACAAACAGTAACTTTTCAGGCACAACACTATTTATGCCTTCGTTTTTTTAATATCTAGCACATTTCTTTGTTGGGCTATAGATGAAACATTGTGCATTAGGTGAGATATAAAAGGGACGAATGAGGTCATTTTATACTTTCAACCTCCAGCTATTCATAAACCCATTCTAAACAGCGAAGGAGAAAGGTTATAAAATGCATCTATGAAAATAACCCGTGACTAGTATCACATGCTTAGTGATTCAAACAGTTCCATCCTTAATGTGACTAACATACAAAAGTCAAAGTGGCAGGTCTCAACTAGTTGGACAACAAAAGTAACAGTAACATTCATCTCTCAGGAATGGTTAACAAAGAAAACAGTGCGTTTCATTATATCTTGCTTCAAAAAAAACCCATCACTTCTACTCGACGAATACAAAAACTACTCCACATACCAAGTGTCAAAATGCCAGCGCTTAGCTCATTTCCGGCAATATGAGCGCCTTTGACTGATTTGAATACTGTTACGTTGAGCGCGGGGGAAAAACAGCCTACTGGTTTAACAATCTATCAAGATGGCGTGCAAAGCAACAAGTGTGCACAGCACTTGTTTTTAACAGCTGTGTCAGCAAGTGCAGCATTTGTCCCGTCCAGTGCCGGCCGCCCATTACACTGTGCAACAGTTTAGCAGCTGTGCAGCCTTTAGAAAGCATGCGGGAGACATCCTGTTTTTAAAGCTGGATTTGCTGGGGTGTATAGACCTGACCACAGAGAGAACGATGCTGGATAAGCTTATTTGGGGAGATGAACTAAAATGTTTATAGGAAACATTTATGATGAGCTTATAATACATATTAAAAGAGTTGTCAGGACCCCCCCCCCCAGTTAACGCAACAGTTACAAAATGAATCACTCATCACAAACCTATGTAGCCTTTAGAAAGGTGTTTCTACTCCTGTGTGCAAACAAATGAGGACAAGGTCAAACATTAAACCCAAAACACATTCTTTGCAATCTTATCTACTGTAGCATGGATTCCAAAGTTCTTAGTGCCCCAGTTTTGAAAATATGGTACTAAACCCAACGACACAGTCAAAGTGAGAATATTTCATGTGTACTACCAGAACAAAAATTAAAAAGAAAATAATAGGGCAAGTGGGTGGAATTTTCTAGCACAGAATTGCTAAGCATATTTTCCATTTCACTTTGGTTTGGCTTCTTATAAAACTGGAAACTCCCATGCACCATAGCATAGCATAAAGTCATAAAAGACGGCAGAATTGGCAAGAATAAGAATGAACTAAAATGTTAAAATGACTAAGTTTAATTCGAAGTTACAATTACATAGCTGATTCTGTACATGTTTCTCAAATGGAGTAAAGCAAAAAAGATGAAACGAATAGAATGAAGCATTTCTCTTAAAAATTAGTTCACTCTACCATGAGCACTACACTGGAAATGCAAGAATGGAATAATCCCACATTTTAGAAACATAACTGTAAGTCAATGACAATCTGGTCAATGCATTAAGTCTAAATGGTAAAAGGGATACAAAATGCATCCCTCTGTCAACAAACAATCCTGACGTTTTTATCAAGCTTTTTTTTTTCGAGCACAAGACATCACTCTGTTTGATTATGTGAAAATAAGTTATGCCTATGACAACTGTTACTTCCATTATTATAGCCCAAACGTTTTGCATAAAATGTTCCATGGACTCATTTACAAGTTTGGATGTCAGTGATATCATAACTATGGCACGGTTTAAGGTCCGTTTCACCACATAGCTACTTACAGTTAGTATGCTACTACCTCCTCAGCAAAACTGTGATTTGCTACAGTAGATGTCAAAATGTCTTTTAACACACTGATGGACCTGTTGTCGGAGACAAACCAACAGATTTTTGACTTTCTCAAAGAAACAAGCTAAAGACAACAAAGATAAAAAACCTATACTGTCAAAGGAAAAAATAGAGACTCTTTAATCAGGAATGCTTTATCATGTTAAGCCACAGTCCATGGTGTGTGACAAGTGTATGCCACAATACACAGAAAACTATAAGCAAACCAAACCCATTATATTTTAAAGAGAAGGTTCAACTCAAAACAAAAATAAATGTTAACTATAAATCAAAATATTACGAATATTTGTTGGAGACATCTGATTTTCTCCAATATTTAGTTCATTTGTCCTAAACAGTCAGTGCCAAACGGTGTCATTAAGACTTGTAGTTAGATGTCAACCAAGTTAACCCCTCATACAGTCCGTCACCGGTGGTCGCACAGGAGGGCTGCACGTACCAATTCCTATCTCGGATGCGGGTCAGTCCCAGTTTTTCCTGGATTTCGTGTGGCTTCATGGCGTCCGGTAGATCTTGCTTGTTGGCGAAAATCAAAATGATGGCATCCCGCATCTCGCGGTCGTTGATGATGCGGTGGAGTTCTTGCCTGGCCTCGTCTATGCGATCTCTATCCGCACAATCCACCACAAAAATTAACCCTTGAGTGCCCGTGTAGTAATGTCGCCAGAGGGGACGGATCTTATCCTGTCCACCGACGTCCCACACGTTGAACTTGACATTTTTATAAGTGACCGTCTCCACGTTGAAACCGACGGTGGGTATGGTGGTCACGGACTGGCCGAGCTTCAACTTATAAAGGATGGTGGTCTTCCCTGCGGCATCCAATCCGAGCATCAATATTCTCATCTCTTTGTTACCAAATATCTTTGACAGCATCTTCCCCATCTTGTAAACTGTTCATAAATACTTAACACCTTCCCAAAAAAAGTATGATACTGTTTGTTTAAGAGACAGTACAGCGTTGCTTGTTTTTCTTCAAGATTTCTTTCTGGGAATGTCAAGTTTAGAAGGGAACAGGATGACAGGGTGTGTATAACGTTAGTATCTGGGAATGAAGTAACTGTGATCAGTGATGAAACAGGCCGTCAACGTAGAAAAAATACTGGACTATTGATTTAACGACAATACTGAAAACGTTCAGTACCACATGTGATGCAGAAGGTCAAAGATCGTTTTGTTAAGCTTTTGCTCCAGTTGCGGGGTGGTACCAGTTTGACCAAAAGCACCGCAATCAGCAATAATCCAAAGGAAACAGCGTTTAAACCAATATCTCAGTGCTTTTCCGGTGTGATTTTAAGTGCTGCGAGGCCTCTTTAAGAATTTTCGGTGTTTCAAGACTTCCTTCTGGCGTGTGAATGTCCGTCTCTGGGGCTTTTCCACGTCCTTCCCCCAAATTGTAACTGGATAGCAGCTGAAGACGTTCAGAGCCTCGACTGTGAAGCATTAAATTGTCCGGCTGGTAACGTTAGGTCTGTCATCCAGGTTGCCCGAAGCTGAGGCGCATCGATTTCAACCGTCCCGAATTCGAATTGTGCCTCACGTGCCCCTGAGAGACAAGAGAAGCTCAGAGGGAGTGCCAGTAAAGAGCAACTTAGCCTGCTAGCTTAGCCGGCCGAACAGCGATTAAAAATTCGTCAACAGATTCTTTTCGGACACATTTTCGACAGGATATATTAAATATAATGATTAAAAAGTTCTTCTTATTCATTTTAGAGACTAAATTTGTTTCAGTTACCTGCAAAGGCCCACCATTCTCTAGCAGTGTCAACCCCGGTGCTCACTTCTACAATCAGCCGACTTACAACCGCCGAGTACAGTGTGAAACTGGCTACGTCAACAATAACCAGCGGAAATGGCTGTTGCAGCCCAAATTTCACAATAAAGGTTTTTAGCAAACGTCAAAACTGTTCTTGTAGTAGTTACTGTATATAAAAAAATACAGTCTGTAATCAAAATAACTTCCATTGAATGCCTAACGTTAATTTGTGTTAAAAGTTATATTTTAGCGAATTACCGATATTTGTTTTTAATATTTGTGACAGGAACAAATGCACAGTGCTCCTCATGAATGGGTCAGAAATTGTGTGGTAATTATGGAAAAAAAATGCTAATAGACTATACCATTTAATAATAAGTTAATTTTTTATTTTGTGCACTACCAAATTCCAATGGCAAAATAAATACGAATGGGAAATACAATTTTTAGCATAACAATACAATGTTTCTCAATGGTCCTTATGCACTGCTGCTAATTTGCTACATTATCTCAGGACTTTAAAATTGACATAGTTTCATTGTTCCTCTCACAGCACGATCTTCTGATCTTCTGACGCAAATACCGCCTAAGAAAAACCGGAAAAGGTGTGGGTAAGACTATAAAGCCGTTGTGTGGTTATTTTGTGCCATTGGCTTAAATGCATGGTGCTAGAATCCCACAAGTTACACTTTCGCACATTAAAACTGTCCCAAGTTCATAAAACAGTATATAATAACATAAATATAGCTTTAACTTTTATAATACAACTGTTATTGCATTTAATGGCAATAATAGCAATTAATAGCTGTTTAGTAGCGTTTAATAGTAACTATTATAAACTTTTCCTGTAGATTCACAAAATTACATCTTACAAAAGGGAACGTGTATGTACAGCACAGTTCAATTTTCAGTAAGAACATTGTGCACGTAATTATGCCATCTAGCGGTCCTGATCCTCATCTTTAACAGGTTTCCTGTTTGGTACATGAATAATATATATTTTTTTCATTATAACGACGTTTCTGTTGCGTTTACCAATAGTTGTAGGAGTCTTTGATCATATGAAGGTTTGTAGTTGTCCACAAAAAGACAGTTTGGTAATGTAAAAATAGTTACATTTTACTTAAGATTTAAGACTGTGATATTTCTTTTACAAGACAGTAATAAAACCTAGACTCAGGTCAATGGCGACATCTATTGGTAGGAAAAGATTACAACATTACATGAGGGCAATACTTAATTGCTTCTTCAGCTCCCACATCTCACATATTTCAAAGTTAATAATTTATTTGATTATATTCAGAGCATTTTAGCATTTTGTTAAGTCTACAACTAATTGAACCTATTCGTATTTTGTACTTGTTTACATGAAAACCAAAGTGACGTGATGTGCATACAGTAACTGGGGGCTAAATAAACCACACATTTTGAATCCTATACAGTACTCAATTTGTAACCGACTAAAGCTTTCATACGCTCTTTTAAAATAAAATTAAAAAAGTTTTTTTTTCATTTTATAAAGCTTTTTTTTGTTAGGAACATACATGAAATTGTGCATGCTTAAAGTTAAAGGGATAGTTCACCCAAAAATGAAAATTCTGTCATCATTTTCTTATTCTCATGTTGTTCTAAACGTGTATGAATTTATTTTTTTCTGATGAACACAAAATAATATATTTGGATAAATGATGGTTACCACATAGCTGACTGTTACCATTGACTTCCATAGTAGGAAAACAAATATTATATTGTACTCTGATAAATGATGAAGAAGATAATTTGATAAATGATGGTAAGCACACGGTTGACGGTACCCAATGAATTTCATCCTATTTGTTTTTCCTACTATGAAAGTCGATGGTGACAATCAGTTGGGTGCTTACCATAGGGGGCTGACATTGTTACGCCCCATTTAAGGAGACAGCTTTAGGCAGGCAATTAATTATCAAGCCCAACTTTAAGTTAGTACAGTTTAATTTCAAGTTTAAATATATGGTTTAATTTGCCAAGTATAGTGTCTATAAACAGTTTTCACAGGCAGTAAGCTACCTGAAAGCTTTAAGCACTGAACAAATAAATTACCTTCTTGGAAGAAAATTAAACATGAAAATTTTATAACTAGAAATATGTAAAAATTTAATAACATAATACAGTCGCTCTGTTATTTCAAAAACGATTTTGCATTCATTATACACCGCGTCCTCATTGGTCAAACACTTTTACATCATGTCGTTGACAAATGAGAGAAGAGGGTGTGAGTAAAGGTTATTTTCATTCCTATGGTCTATGAGGCATCCTGCATGGACATGATGATAAAACGTTTACTAAGATGGCTTTGAATATTTTGGTAAGAAAAAACGCTAATGTTGATTTAATTTCAAAGCGTTATCAATTCTATAGCAATATTTTTCTCACAATAATATCATATAAATTATATAATATACTATACTATACTATAATATAAAATAATATAATAAAGTATAATGGCATACCTGTGTCGTGGGTTTCCAACCACGTGTGTGAAAGTGTTTAAAATAAATGCGCTGTCTCTTTAAGAAACACAAACGCTATTCGCGGTGGCGCTAGGTTAGCTAAACAGTCAGATATGGCGGAATGGAAGCGCACTACATCGGCTCCGTCTTCAACAAGCATGACCTCGCTGGCCCGAGCCCTGTCTCAGACCAGGTTAAATCAACTTGACCAAAACGATCTATTTCAGTCGCAGACATCTCTCAGCCGGGGCCAGGGACGCAGGAGAAGGAGATCGAGCGGTACCAGTGTCGACTCTCTGGACATTAGCCCCAGTGCCGAGGCGAGGGTTCTGGTCATAAATACCGGTGGAACCATCGGAATGATGTACCACAATAACGGTAAACACCTGACTGCACGAACGATCAAATGTAACGGATGATTACCATTCCAGTCATTATGCACACAACATTGCAGGGTTATAGAGTTATGAAGATATAGAGTTAAATGCTCACACATAAAGATTTGCCCTCCAAAATATTTTGGGAGTCAAGCCACACTTAAACGTGTATTTTCACTCCCACAAATCTCAAAAAAGAGACATCTAACGTTATAAACCAATGTTTTGCAATTATATTTAATCCACTGTCATTTCAAATGTATGTATGGTGTTCTCTTGAAGTTCGTAGGCTACAGTTTGTAGTAGAAGTATGCTTGACAATGTTTGCTTGAAATGTGCTCTTGTGATATCTTTATTAAATGCCATATCATGTGTAGCTTATATTTGGGGCACTGTAGGAATCCATGTCTCTACAAGATGTTGCTTGTAAGATACTGATGCAGGTACTCCAAAAAATGTCATTGTGATCCTATAAGTAAACTTTTTATTAAATTTGCATGCCCACACAAAAGACACATAGATATTTTCCTGGTGGAATATGCAGCTGAACTACACATGTGATTTGATTATATAACACAATGAAGAGTAAAACATCATGAGGGGTTTGTTTACGTAATTTAAAAATAATAAAATCAGTGTAAGGTAGATCATGCTTTATTAACATTTTAAGGATGTATGTTTGTCTTTACAACCACTAAGCTTTAGTATCAGTGTCTGCACAATAATACTACTTTTCAAAGCTTAGAACCTCAAATTCTTATTTTTCAGTGTCATCCATAAAATGAGAAAGAAATCAGTATTCAAAATTATGCATTATTAAAGTTGGCATCTTTAGGGTCGATCACAAAACACAAAAGTGGACTCATAAATAACAGGTACGCATTTGGCAGACGCCTTTATGCAAATCATTTCTAGGTAGCCTATAAACTTAATGATTTTGCTGTTGCATGCTCTGCCAGTTTGACTGAAACACAGAGTTCAAGGAGCAGTGTGCTTGTGACAACAGAAATGCAGACGTTTTGCCCTGAAACAAATGAATTTGGATGTTTTCACTAACCTCTGCATATCAGAAACTTCCAGTTTTAGACTTAAGATCAAGGACATTGTTTTTCAACACTATATTTTTACTTGGCAGCTGATCCGACTCATTAAACACATGGACAGTGCTAGTCAAATGGTAGGCGTGCTGTTTATGTAACATGACACTGCATGACGTAATATTGCATTTACTTTTCAAACACCAATAAAAGATTCCTAATAAATGGCAAGTGTTTCACTTGACAACAAAGTTTGACAATTTGAACTTTGAAAGGTAAATGCAATTGGAACTTTGTTGTTCCAAAAATCTTAACATAGAAGTTCTGTCTGTTAGTGTGAACTGCAGTACTGTGAGCTGATGCAATGTCTTGCAGTCTGCCCTTCAAGCTGTGGGAGTGTTTTGAAAGTCAATACTGAATAAATTAAACAAGGAAACCTGCCATCACATGGGGTTAACTTTTAACTTTCGTCTTAAGGCTTTTTCAAGAAGTCACTTTTATATATTTTGAAGTTGTTGATTTTTATTAACTAACAAATTGAGACTTATGTAACTGTGGTTATATGTATTTTTGCTACTTTACAAATGCCTTTTTTATATATTTTATTGTTTATGACTTTAAAACTCATAAAAAATCCACAAACCATGAAAGCCAAACAATGATTTCACTATTTACGGTGAAAAACCAATTTGTAGCCATTTTTACACACTGCAACAAAACGGGATTTAGATTAAATGAGTCATGTGATGTGTGAGGAAGATAAAAATCAAGGTCAAAGTTACATATAATTTGTGACCTAAATATCTATGTTGTAGGTAAAGTAAGTTAGTTTGAAAACATTATTCAATTTTTTAATTACAAAATGCTAGGCAGTGGAATTAGATTTAACAAGACAAAAGTTCAAAAATTGGAATCTGAAATAGACACAAACAGTGCGATTTGTTTGTTCAACTAAATGATTTGGGATAAACAGACAAATTTCCTGGGATGTTTTACTCCTGCAAACAAACTAAACTAATAAGAGGGTAAAAATCAATCAAAAGTCCTTAATGTTTTTAAATTTGTGTTGTTTCCAGATTGTTACATCATGTTTTGTGTCTGTTTTTGTTTTATAATAGAGGACAGATTGTTACTGTGCATTGTACAGGTCCAGTGAAACAGAGACTAACTTTGTCAACCAGAAGATAGTCCAATTTCTATGGATAGTTTAAGGGATAGTTCACCCCAAAATAAAAATTACCCCATGATTTTACCTGAAGCCATCTTCGGTGTATATGATTATCTTTATTCAGATGAACACAATCGGAGTTATAAAATGTTATAAAATTTACATTAATCAAATTTACAAAGATCCAAGCTTAAATTTTTCAGTTCTCAGGAAAACGTGACTGCAGAAATGATAAACCAATATTTGTATCTATAAAATTTACTGCTGCTCTGGAATTACCTTGATTTTTTTATTTTTATGACTGGTGTGCTGCAGCATTTGCTATCAGCTGCATCTTTGTTCATAATATTCTTATCAGCTTTTTTTATCCTATCTGCAGTGTTGTGTCCAGAACCAAACGCACTAGTCAAAACTTTACGCAAGCTTCCCATTCTGCACGATGAGCAGTACGCACAACAGACCAGACTGTACGACTATTATGATCCTCCAGAAATCACCCTGGTGCTGCCGTAAGTTCCCTCACAAATAGTTTTATAATTTATTTACTCCCCAGATGTCAAACCACTTATAGGTTGTGTTTTATAATTAAAATTAAATGTTAAATTATATTTTAAATGTGTTCAAAAAGGATTATAAATAAAACCAAGATTTATTTTCCAAGTGTTTGATGAAAAACAAACTATAGCCAAAATTATAATCCATTGATGAAAGTTTTAAACTCACTAGGTTTGAGTCATATTTGAATGATTGTCTTCCATCACACATTTTTTTTAAAGACTTTATAAAAACATTTTTCATTGCAGCTCTTTTTATTGATTTGAAGTGTTTCTGTCATGCAACCCGTGGAGGGTGCTGTTTCCTAATATTTTGAGATGTCAAAATTTACTGATAGCGAAACTGTGTGTGTGTTATTTTGACAGGAAACCCACTCATGCTGCTGATCATCTTTTTCATGGGTCCTGTAGTACTGGTAGCAGAATGTTTGCCCTTGTGGGATGAGACATAAAAATTATATGTGTACTTGTAGAACTGTTTGTGTATGTTTGCATGATTTGTGCAGTATTTTGCCTGGTAGTTGTTACTTTTCTGGGTGAAGCTGTGAGAATAGCAGAGTGAGACCGTACGATGGATAGTATGTTTCACGAGTTCGCATTAACATGTATTTGATAGGGAATGAGATAAAGCATATTTGGCGTGCTGTCCGAGGAGAGGGCTCCTAGCTCGGAATTTCAGCCCAAACCCAGAGTACTCCCCCCTCTTTAACTTGGATAAATGAAACAAGATGAGAGTGAGGTGATGAGGTGGAGGAGGGATGCTACAAAAACTGTCACGGGACAAAGGGGAAGGACTGCTATTTGGCTTTTTAGAGTTTATGCGGCGTTGCGCAGACCGATCGGCGGCTGACTTGAAGCAGTGCATGCCGGTTAGTAATTTTGTCTGACTTGAGCTGGTGCTTAAGGCAAGTGACTGTGACGTATGGTTTTAAAGTACCGCGGGAGCATTTCGAAAGTAGCTGGCTACCTCTCCAGAGCGGCTGCACGGAGTTCTCATGACGACACAGCTCTTCGTGATTGGTCGCCTCACTGATGCCAATGATCACGTGCGTTTCAAGTTTAATCCAACCTTCAGTTCCACTAATAAACATTATAAAGTCCATTTTTTTAACAGCTAAAACACATTAATATTCATAAATATGTTATAATGTGTCGTGTAATAAAATAAAAATGAAAATACCAAACTCTATTTGTATTTTAATAATGTAGGCTTGTTCCCCATTATTTTCAGGCATACAGTATAAGCAGAAATTGAGTTAAATGTTTCTGGTTGCAACTTTTTATTAAAAAGGTGATTTTTTTTTTTTTTAAAAACAAACATCTAATTCACTTCATTCGCGTAAAAAAAAAAAAACATGGCACACACGTCACTACGGCAAACATCATGTGTCCGGCTTGACGGCTCCGCTCCTCCCTCGACTGCAAGCGGCAAACCTCGCCGATGGGTCGTCACTGAATTTGCTCATCAAAAACAAGCCTATTTATAGGCACCTCTTCCCGCTGATTGTTTGGAACACATGACCAAATCATTCTAATATTGCTTTGGCACACATGCGACTAAATGATAAAAAAGTGTTTGCGAGATTTAAATTGTTCACACAGAGTTTAATTCTGCATCTTAGCTGTCTTCTATTAATATTTGACATCCATTTTTTTTTGTCCATCACCAAAATATTATATAAAAATAATAACAGATATCCACAGTGTGATATATGGTAGATTTCATAGTTAAAAAAAATTCAGTTTTATCTATAATTTGTCATGAATTTGGACTTGGTGTATAAAAAAACCTTAAAGTTACACACTGGCATTAAAATAATCTGCTGAAAATCTATTTGCATGATGTTGTTGTCAGGCTGCTCTTTTGCTGAAAACTGAAGGCTTATGTGCTTAGCCCTTTTTTGCCTATTTGTTTGATCTTTGAATTAATTATATATCAATGGGCCAGTTAGGTTGTTATTCACTGTATCCAGCCTCTTTGGGGTGGAAAATTGAGTATTACAGAGTGGACAGATTTTGAAACTCTTTCACCATACAAGGTCTGTAGTGCGTGAAGTGCATATTGGGGCGATGATGTGTGATGGTTGTCTCATAATATTACTAGTTTTCTTTAAATACTATGGGATCTACTGTAGTTTTTCATGTGTGAATGTTTTACTCCTCACTTCCACCTTCTTATCAGATCCTCTTTATTTTGACAATGTTTCATTCTGTGTTGTTTATCATTAATATTGTTTTCCAGGCTGAAAATAAGACATGGTATTATGTAGTTTAATTGAATGCATTCAACTGCCACAATTTTTGTATGATTAAATTGAAATGAATATATATATATTATAGATATTATACCTATATCGAACATCTACCTAACTTTCTGTTTTGTGCTACATTATATTTATTGCCGTTATTTGTAAATAATTTGTTTTCCAACTGTGATTTGGATTTAGCAACCAGTTAACTTGTTATAAAGCATGTTCACGCATAAAGGCTTTAAAATGTTTAAGTAATATTTCAATAGTTTTTAATCCTTAGAAAGAAAATATTCTTGCTATTATATTAAAGCTTATAAACGGTCGCACCAGATGACTGACAAGTGCCCTAGACTACCGATTAAATGACTAATCAAAGATAATGACTCTTGTAAAAGACGTCAAACAAGTCAAAACAACACCCGTCCGCTGTCTGTCTCTTTCTGCTCTATTGTAAGCTTTGTCTTCCCATGTATCTGTTTATCACACTCTGTTATACACTCATAGCAACATTGTTTGGTAAATGATACTTTGAAATATAAGTCGGTGCTATTTTTGAGGTAAGGCTTATCTGAACAGTTGGGTGGCTTGTTCATCATAGTGGAGGTTTGAGTTGTGTGCGTGTGTGTGTTTCTGCTTCATCCCCTGCTGTTCTATTGATCTATCGAATAAGGCTTGGGCTGCACCCTCCTCCATGTCTTTATTTGTTAGTAGGATGTCATAAGGGTTGGGAGGATTCCTTTTTAAAAACGGAGAGATTAAAGCAATCTTTTCAACAAGCTATAAGCAGCCACATGACTCTATTAGCTCATCTGTGCTTCTAACAAGGGTAACAGCACTTGTGGGGCCACATGAATATTTATGTGGTTTTAGGACAAGCCACCCGTTTTTAATTAGGACATGGAGGTCATGCTAATCTGCCCACTCTCTGCTCTTAAATGGAGAAAATCCCAACAGAGTTCCCTCTCATCATGACAGTAACCCCCACCGACACCGCGAGCCGCCCCCCTGAGTGATGAGCAAAGTCTAAGGTCTGATTCTTCGCAACATTTGCTCATCCCTCCTCCCCTTGATACACAAAATCACACAAATATACAAGGACCTGCTTTCAGAGGGCCATAATCTTCCTGTCTGCACTTTTTGCCTTTCACAATATGGGACAACCCGCTGCTCAGGCAGACGAGCCCCTTAAATCGACTTTGCTCTTACCCCCCCCCCCCCTTGCTGCTTTTTCTGAGAAAACCTGAACTCAGGCCAGCTCTTACTGTCTGTGAATAATCTGTCCATTTGAGTGAAATCTGGGCTTTTTGTTTGTTTTCACTGGTTTAACTTAACTAGTTCGTATTTGTCTATAAATAATTTTCACCTATTTAAATGAGATGTGTTGCTTGACTGATGGAGCTTCTTACTGTTTCAGTTTATTTTTAATTCTGTATGGTTCTCATTTCAGCATTTTTCATTTCCTTTTTTTTTTTATTGTAGAATGTCCAAACAGAACAAAAGGATAGTGTATACGGTTTTAGAGTACTGTCCTCTGCTGGACTCCTGCAATATGACCACAGATGACTGGGCCTGTATTGGTAAAGACATAGAGGTGCATCACTATAACAAATTGAATGTGAACAGTTTATTTATGACATCAACTCTTAAGGACAGAATCTTCTTAGCTAGAATGATTTTATGACAGTTAAGATCAATTAACTTTAAGAATGTTCATAAGATGTGTGTACAATTATGACATTTATGGAAAAGCACAATATCTGTTTACACCTGTTATTAAGATGGGTTTTGGTCGATCAGATAACAAGTAATACAGATTTTAACGGTGTGTGAAATGTTTTGAGCTTGTCCACTTTTTACCACATTCAGAGGTAGTCGACTCGAACATTCGACCGGATTGCTTTTGTGGTGTAGATGTGATTGAATGTGTTTTAATAACCACAAAAGAGTGTCTAAACTTCGCCTATTGATCTAATGTGCAATGTACAATGTTTGTACATTGGACCTGTTGTGTTCGACATGGTCTTAAAATTAGGGCTGTCACAATGATAAAATAATCGTCCCATCGCGATTAATTGTCATCATCGCAATGAATTCAGACTACCGCAATGATTGCAAATCTCTTTAAAAACACAAGGGGGAGCTGCAGCACCTGTATAAATGAGATAATATCAGATGGCGCTCTTTAACTGACAGTGTATCACGATACATTGCAAAGCCATTCAATACAGTGGGAAAAAACGCATTTAAAGAAATGCTGCAAAACTTTGATAAGCACTATAAACTGCCAGGTACAATTCCAAATTAAGGGAAGTGAAGGATACTTAAAGATCTGTAAGGAATAAATTTTTGCAGCCACTACAGACATGTTGTCCAGTACCAACTTGACCTTAGTAGGATTGGCTACAATTTATAGCCTGTTCTGGTATAGTCAATTTATTTTGAAGACATTTTATTGTGTTAATTTCTTAAGAAGAATTTTCAGTTTTTGAAAGATACATTTGTCTGAAAATTATTTCATAAACAAACAAAAAAAGTATGAGAATTAAATGTCAAAGCAATAAAACAGGCAATTAATCGTCATAATTGTCACAATTTATTAAACAATTAACCGTCAAACAAATTTGATAACTGTGACAGCCCTACGTTCTTTAGACCATCATTGTTAAATTGAAAGCTGCTGCTCTCTGCCTTTTTCATTACGGTAACCGTCATTGCATGAGCTCATTTCATGATTTGCTCCGAAATATCTGAGAAAGCCCTTACATATAGACGGTTTCATCGGACGCACGTGCGCTGACGCGCTACACGTCTGGATCCGAACTTTACTTCCGGTTTAGTTTTTTTAAGGGTCGGACTAGTTGCTAAACTGATCTCTTGAAAAAATGCCTCGTCAAAAATAACAAATGTTTTGGTTTCCTAGGTAATCTATGTGTTGTTTTTTTGCTTGTTATATAATTAAACTACGTTAAAGAACTTTTGTTGTTATTTATTCTTAGCGGAATTAAGCGGAAGTTACGTGCGGACCACGACAGCTGCTTGTTCATGTTGTTACTGCTGAAACCGTCTATACATGCACAAAACGCTGTGCAGCATGTTTACTAAAACACCAGCGGCACTCGCATAATAGTAAGCATCAACTAAAACCCGGCATTTCTTCCGCTCGTGTTTTAAAGGGATAGTTCACCCAAATTGAAAATTCTGTCATCATTTACTCACTCTCATGCTGTTACAAACTTGTATTAATGTCTTTGTTCTGATGAACACAAAGGATGATGTTTTAAGTAATGTTTTTAACGAAACTGATCAGAAGCCCCATTGTATTCTTTTTTTCTGCTGTGAATGTTAATGGGACTTCTGATCGGTTTTCATTTTTGGCCCATAGACCATTTCCTTAAAGTAATCAGGATGGAAGCGGTCGAAAGTAGGCAAAAGAGACGGATTATAACACCAGGTGTGAACGAATATGCGTCTCCCTCGATCGACCAAACGCATCCTAATATCAGGTGTAAATGTGCTTTATGATGCTCACATCATAAAAACAAAACAATCCACTAATCGTTTGAGGATCTGAAATCAATGCTAAAGACTTTATTTCTATCATGTTCACAGAAACACTATGAGAAATATGATGGCTTTGTTATTCTGCATGGTACAGACACCATGGCTTACACAGCCTCTGCTTTGTCCTTTATGTGTGAGAACCTGGGAAAGCCTGTTATCCTCACTGGCTCACAGGTAACACACCTTAATGTTAAATGTGCATTAACTTAATTATTAAACCTGTGGTTAACTTTTAACTTCTGTGCATCAAAATTGTGTGTTATTTCTTTTATACATAACAACCATTTTGTATCTGGCAGGTGCCTATTTATGAGATGAGAAATGATGGGAGAGACAACCTCTTGGGGGCGCTGTTGATAGCTGGACAGTTTGTCATCCCTGAGGTGAAACTGCCTTTTGTTCTTACTGTCAGATGCATAGGTGACCATTACACATGCAGTCCATAGCCTTTTGGTTATTTTAAGACTCATATTTCTGGTCAAATGTTAACATGGTATTGTTTTCAACCTTCACATCCTTTTTCTCAGTATTCATTAAATCTAACCTGTTGTAGAATATGAAATAAAATGTATGCATGAAAATCTATATATTTTATTTCTGCCATTTATATTAAGCATTTTTGATCTTTAAATCTGTGCAAAAAGAATGACGTAAACACGTGTAGTAGTACACCTGTACACCACCTGCCAAACAAGTCAGTACATGTTCTGATGGCCCCATGATAAGGTGTTTGTAATGAGGGTTGACAGAACTGAAATGACTATAGTTTATAAGAAAAAACTGTCTGGTATAATAAAGAGATATAAAATTGTACTTTTCAAATATAAGAAATAATCCCTTTCTGTCATTTTCTTCACAGGTTTGCCTTTATTTTCATCATAAGCTGTATAGGGGTAACCGTGTCACCAAAGTGGATGCTGGAAGCTTTAATGCGTTCAGCTCACCAAATCTGCCACCATTAGCCAATGCTGAAGTTGACATCAAAAGTAATTCCAGTTTATCATAAAGGTTTACGTACATTAACATTGATGTACAATAGAGTCTATGCATTTGGTATTGATGCTTGAAAATGTTTATAAACATGGGGAGCAATTGTTAGATAGAAGCAATCCAAATATGAGAATAATGGCTAACTTTAAATATAATTGGTAGTTAAAAAATATTTTTAGGACCAAAGCGTTTAAATGTATTAAGAAAAGCAATATTTTAAACTCTTTTATATTGATATTAAAAGATTCTTGCAGCTGAATTAATATTTTTACTTTTGAAAATGTAAAGTTATTTTATTTTTTGATTGCATTAGAAAAGCTGCTTGTCTAACTATATCCAAATAAACAGTAAAGCATATCCTACTTTAAGTGTTATGTTGGTACTGAAGTCATTGTGTTATTCTGTTTACTTAGACATGTAATAACAAGCATTTCGCTGCATTTTCTACTCTTTCAGTTAACTGGGATACTGTATGGCGAGCCAACACAACCTCTAAATTCACCGTCAACACGCAGATGAACCGTAATGTGGGTCTTCTGCGTCTTTTCCCGGGAATCACTGCTGCAACTGTAAGGCTGTGTGGTAATGTCTTAAAAACAAAGAAAAGAAATTCCTAACCTGTATGAGGATATTTAAAAATTAGCAAAACATGTTGGGTGTTCTTTTTTCTTTTCACTGCTACCATCATCCATATTTAAAATTATTTACTATTAAATCTCATTCACATTGCATTTATCCTGGTGTAATTTGTGTATAAGCACCACTTTTGAATATGCGCACAAATAAAATTTTAGAGCGATTTATTGGAACATTTTTAGTGAATAGACTGAAATTTAAATATTTTTTTTAAATGCATGGTTGAGTCAAACATAAACATTTTATGATTAATTCAACCCAGTGTTTGCGTTGCAGGATTTCACTTTGTTTCTACAAATTACAATAATTGTTAACTGTAGTTTCTTGTTTGTCCACCTGTGCTTAGTGTTGGTATCTAGCTGCTTTTATTTGGTCTGTATGTAATGAGGCAGAGTTATGAGGCATGTCTAATTCTTTACAAAAAAGCCAGGAGTTGGCACTAACATTTACGCCACTTCTATTAAGAGGAGTGGGGGAAGGATGCAAATATTTACTACCTCAATCTGGCTGTTTTGCCATGCACGGCCTGGGTAGATTTTTTATCTTCTTTTATGACCTCAGTTTTTATGGCAGATCCTTTATATAAGCTTCTGTTTTTATGACACCTCTTCACGTTCATTTATAGCCCTAATGCTAATATTCTCCTCTGTTGAAAGTCAGATTAAAATGATCTGGAACTGTGAAGATCTTGATGATTTATCCTGCACATTTATCCTTCTGTTTGTCACTATAGTTCATGTCTATGTTTATCACAAGGAATTGATAACACACTATCTATAGGCAGTTAGGCACTAGCCACAGTGATCTTGCAGTTATCATTTACAGAAAAATATTGTATCTATATATGACATTGCTATGAGTTTATAGAACTTGTCTTAGTACCTGGAAATGTATCCTAGTAGCTATGAAGTTACAACACGCTTGACTTTCATTTGACCTGTGCTAAAGCTCAGTTGTGTCTGTGGTTCCTCTGAAATGTCCTTGGATGTGCAGGTGTTTAGGAGCAACTCCAGATGTGCTGTAGTGGGTGTGGGGTCCACCAGGGTTTTAATTTAATCTTCAGCATCGTTAATTCTTTTCTCTGTGGGACACTTGCGCCACACACACACCGAAGTACAACAATATGGAGACGTGATGGGCTTGCCATCCCATTGGGACACTTCATGGAAAAATATAGCTTAAAATATAACGTATAGCTTGCAGTGTCTGTTAATAAATGGAACTTATAGCTTAGCTGTATTTCTCCACATGAATTTACAGCTTACATAACATTAACCAAAATTTGTTTGACTTTGCAAAGACAAAATGTGATTTTAATGCAGCCTTTTTTCCATTTTACCATTTAGCAATAAATTATCAGTTTTAATCTTTGCAGGTGAGGGCCTTCTTGCAGCCTCCTATGGAGGGGATCGTTCTGGAGACCTATGGCAGCGGTAACGCCCCTGACAATCGAGCAGACCTGCTGGAGGAGATCCGTAAAGCGACAGAGAGAGGACTCATTATGATCAACTGTACCCAGTGTCTCAGGGGCTCGGTCACAACCTCATACGCCACTGGCAAGGTATGGCTGTTTGCTTTTGAATAGCTATATTACAACAGTGTGTCATTCCTGATTGTTCTCTTTTAGGCCCTAAGTGATGCAGGTTTGGTCGCTGGGTGTGATATGACCCCAGAATCTGCTTTGTCAAAACTCTCCTATGTGTTGGCAAAAACAGACCTCAGTACGCTAGAAAAAAAGAAGGTATGCAAAGTGTTCTGAAAATGTGTTTTCAACCACATATACTGTATGGGTGTTTCTTCAACAACTTCTTGGAAATGTTTTACCGTCTGTTTGTCTGACTATCTATAGCTGGTAAATATTATTTTGTTTGTACAGTGGGGAAAATAAGTATTTGACACATCAGCATTTTTATCAGTAGGGGACTTATTATGACTCAACTTGTATACTTAAATGTTCAGATTTCTTTGTATGAATTAAATATTTGGCTTGATGGCTACAACTGGTGGACATTTTGTGTCTATAGCCCACTTAGAAATTCCCTTACTGATAAAAATGCTGATGCTGAAAATACTTATTTTCTCCGTTGTATATATAATGTCTGTCTGTCTGTCTATCTGGTAAATGTTATTTTGTGTGTATATAAAATTGTCTCATTTCCAGTCAAGCTGTTATTTTGTTAAATTGTGCAAAGAAAGAAACAAACTGTTACAACTTAACATTTTAACTATTGTCTTGGCAAAAAATTTTTTTATATAGACATTTAAAACACCACGATTTTTAGCACATAACTGTATCAGTTTACACTATTGACAGTGTGAAAGTGTGTTTTTAAGGGAGTTTATTTACCAAAAATTGCTTTAAATTTGCACCTGATGCTGCACCGAAACATTACATCTACCACCGTAGCATCAGGGTCGCAAATGGGTTAACAGAAAGGCAATTTTGACTAGTTTGGAGCAATTCGCTCCATACAGTGCAAGACATGTAATTTTAAACTGTAAAAATACATGATTTGTTCAAAAGATGCTGAGCCGCAATCTACGTGGTGAGATGATAGCTGACTTGGAGGGAGCAAAGCTGTCTCTTAGCGACAGTCGCTTTATTCAGGTTATTGCCAAGTCCCTCAGCATTAGCTGTAAAGAGGTGAGTGGGCCATGCACGCATGCAGTTCATATAGTTGTAAATAGTAAAGCCACATTCACTGAATGTATTCACAATGTTTTTGCTTCCAATACAAAGCAAACAACATCTCAAGTATTCATCATTTGAATGGAATAGTTCACCAAATAATTTGAAACCTCTTATACAAAATTTTTATTTTATTAATTAATTGCCATCATGCTATCTTGTATTAGGGCTCAAAAAGCTTTAAAGGGACACTCCACTTTTTTGAAAATAGGCTCATTTTCCAGCTCCCCTAGAGTTAAACATTTGATTCTTACCGTTTTGGAATCCATTCATCCGATATCCGGATCTGGCGGTACCACCTGTAGCATAGCTTAGCATAATCCATTGAATCTGATTAGACCATTAGCATCACGCTAAAGATAACCAAAGAGTTTTGATATTTTTCCTATTTAAATATTGACTCTTTCTTCTGTAGTTAGATCATGTACTAAGACCGACAGAAAATTTAAAGTTACGATTTTCTAGGCCGATATGGCTAGGAACTGTACTATCCCCTTGGTAACATTCAATAGCAGGGGACTATTTTCGGGAACTGCGTAATATCACTGCGCCTGCCACAGCCATGGTACGCCAGCAAAGTCCTTGATTATCACGCCAGAATGAGATTATAGTTTCTAGCCATATTGGCCTAGAAAATCACTACTTTCAATTTTCTGTCGGCCTTAGTACATGATGTAACTACAAAAGAGTCAAGTTTTAAATAGGAAAAATATCAAAATTCTTTGGATATATTTAGCATGATGCTAATGGTCTAATCAGATTCAATGGATTATGCTAAGCTATGCTAAAAGTGGTACCCCCAGACCCGGAGATCAGCTGAATGGATTCCAAAACGGTAAAAATCAAATGTTTAACTCTAGGGGAGCTGGAAAATTTTCAAAAAAGTTGAGGGTCCCTTTAAAAGCATTAAAGCAACACTATGTAGTTTTTTTTACCTTTAAATAATGCCTCTAAAATTATTTCAGTGATAGAACAACTTTTAACTGGACAAATTGTACTGTTGCTGCAACCTGAGCAGCCTCCTAGCTGCTACAAGCACACTCTGAAAGTGGCGGTGGAGGGTAGAGCACACAGCCCCCCCCTCCCCCTGCCTGCAGAAGAGTGTCTTATACGAGGCACTGTTGCGCTTTTCAACCACATGGGGGAGTTGTAAGTCATTTTTACATGGAAACTACATAGTGTTGCTTTAACATCTATGACTAAAGTAATCCAAAAGACCTTAGTTGGTTCATAAATGTCTTCTGAAGTGAATAGACATTTGAGAGAGAAAATGATTAATATTTTTAGGTAAAAATTAAATTAATAAATATATAAACCAACAGATCGGAGTGATAGATTCAAATTTGGAAGCATGTCGATAACTTCAAATCTCATTGGTTCTTACACATCTCCTATAAACTGAAATTTAATGTTTAGTTACATTGCTCTTCCCATTTAGTAATCAACAATAATATGACTAATGTTCTTAGGAGCTTGAAGCCATCCGGGATGCCCTAACACCTACTTTGGCCTGTGCTGCTGCTAAGATTGGAGACATTGAGGCGTTAGAGGCCATAAAAGAAATGGTAAGCAACTGGGTGTTTGCAGTTACATACCGATAAACCAGCACATGCCTATGCTATGACTGTATTGTATCACACTCTTTGTTAAGACACATGGGGTAGTTTCTTAAAACCTTTAACGCAAACTGTCAGTCAGGTTGGACCAAAATACTACCACTTCTGCCGAACAAATGGCCCTTCACCCATAATTCCAAATACCTGTTTTTAGACCAGTTTTGAGACCTGTTCTGACAATCTTTTTGATGGACACGTGCACACGTTCCTTTAGAACGACTCAACGTCTTTCTGCGGGCTGAAAGATTGAAAGTTATGTGCAAGATGATTTATAATCTATTTCCAAATTACAATGGGTTTGTGTTTGCAGATTGGGTTATCAACACAATTTATTTGGTAAATGCATAGACATGCATACGGTATATTACATGTGTAGTTTGCATATCTATGCGCTTATCAGTTTGGACACAGTTGGTATAAGATAAATGTTGACCCTGCTTATCACAAACATTAGGGTCATGGCATCACTAGTTAAACAGAAGAGGAAACCAAAACATGTTTTTCATCTGCTGTTCGATAATGCAGATAAGGCCCCTAGTTCAGTGTACTGCTGTTTTATTTATGTACTCATACAGCTGATAACCCTAACCCAGTTAATTCATGTTACTTATGTAATAGATTTGGCTTGTGTTTACAGAAGTTTCTCAAGGTAATTTGTCTAGCATAATTATATGCTACCCCATATCATTTTAATTTTGTGATGCAAATACAAAATAAAGTAAAGTATGGTAGTATAGTCATAGTTCCTGCAATTTAAAGGTCCCATTCTTGCTGTGTTTTTGAAGCTTTGATTGTGTGCGCAATATAACATGTGTTCATGTTTCACGTGTAAAAAAACACGGTATTTTTCCACACAATTTACTTACCTCTATACCGCTGCTTTCACTGTCCTAAAAACGGGTCGATGTCTCCCTTGTCCTATAAAGTCCTTCTTTCAGAAATGCGTAACGAGTTCTGATTGTGTAGTTTGTTTAGTGTGTTGTGATTCAACAGCAGCTTAGCATAGCAGAGCCGTTTGAGCCTAGCGGGCGACTGACATATTCCTGTGGGCGGAGTTTAGTCAAAAACTCTTTTATTGACATCATTCAATCAGGAAGTAGAAGACTGTAGTCCAAACTGGCTGTTTGCTGTAGGCTTTGGAATGGGAATTCTGTTAAAGAAAATATATCGCCTGGCAGTGAACTTTGAGCGTTATCGTTTTGCAGGTATTATTTATGCTCTAACCGTGCGATCACACCAGACATTCGCGTCTTCCGCATCTAGTTTGCCCCTTGAACATTTTGAGTTTGCTCGCATCATTTGCGTGAAATTCTAGTCATCAAGACATTCACGCGGAAATTCACGTCATGGGAGGGGCTTCTGCGACTCCGCTCGCTTTCTTTAATCACGTCACTTCTAGAGCAAGTTCCTGATTAGTTAACGCAGCGCGTTTTTCCGCCAAAGTTCAAAATTTTCAACTCACACGTCTCCCGTGGCTCAATTCGCGCAAACGAGGTGGAATCGCTTGTTCCGCGGCACGCTAAACGCCTCATTCACGCTGCGAGACCTCCAGACGCGCGTCAACACGTCTTCACATTAACTTAACATTGGAATCACTTGCGCTTGACGCCTCTACCGCGGCTGGTCTGAACGCAGCATAACAGCAATATTACACACTAACTAAAGTTTGATAAATGGGATCAGGAAAAACGGGACCTTTAGTAGATTTGTTTTTCGCCTATGGTCAAAGTAGTGGAAAAGCAAAGTAACTGGATTGCTTATGACATCATGAAATTAAACCCACAGTACCACATACACAGTGTAATATAACATGTGTTAGTTTGATTACTGCAGTGTGTATTTACATTAGGTGACCCATTTTCAATTTGAGTATCGCTTTGACAAAGATTAGTGACTGTAAACCAGGGGTTCCTAAACATCTGAATCCAATGATCACCAGAAAATCGACTGGTGGTGCTAGAATCACCTCTTTAAAATTTTCTGTGATTACCTGTCAGGAGTAATGTGTAGCATTTTATTAAGCAATGCCTGCCTTAAACAAAACAAGGGGTATTATAGTTCCTTGGCAATCTGTTCGCTTGATGTTTTCCAGTTTGTCATTTCAAATAAGAGAGAAAAAAAAACGTAAATTCTAATAGGCCAATGAAAACAAATCGTACCACGCATTGTCCCTTGCAACACATACCCACAATTGGGGAGATGCTGCTGTGGACACATAAGGTATTGATACTCGTATGGGTTCTAGTCTTGCCTACAGCTTGTGTCAATCCCATATCTCTCTACCAATACTTTTATCCGACCCTTAAACAATCCAAAATCATTCAGTGAATTTAATCAAATGCAGTACTGCCAAAAGACTAACCAGATGATACCTGGTTTTCTACACTTATGTTGAATAATTTATAGACACTTTTATTCAAACGACTTAAAAATGTGGAGAACAATAAAAGCAATCAAATATGCAAAAGTAGAAGTAATGCACACTGTAACGGTACATTCACACGGGGCGTAAGCATTGACGCTTCCCATTCTCTTTTTATGGGTAAGGTCATGCATTGCCGAACTGAATTGTGGATCTGTCGGCGCCACGTCACTGCCATTGCTCGTGGCAAAAGTTAAACAATTTTCTATTTTTTAAGCGGCAACGCATCCGTCACCAAATCAGATCGCTTTATGCAAATAACGTAGACCGAGCCAGCCAATTATGTTTATGGAAGACCGGAGCATGTGTCATGGCCACTGGGATTGGCTGTGGCCACGCCTCAGACAAGCCTTCCGTCAAGCGTTAACGCTTTCACCCTGTGTGAATGTACCGTAAGTGCTGCGAGAAGTCCCAAGTTGTCTACGCTGTTAGAAACAAATGATCAAAATGGTTACCCCAGCTCTCACTGGGGCAGTACCCTTTAAAAAGCTCCTTTTGGTACCAGTATGTACCCGTTGAGGTACTAATAGTAACTCTTTATGTGCAAAGCTGTGCTTTTTGAAAGGGTACAGAATCAGTGACAGCTGAGGTACATATTTTGACAATTTTCTTTCTGACAGTGTAGCATAGTGTACATAGTTTAATTAAAATAGTTCTATTTTTTTCAATAGGGTGCTGACTTGAGCATGGCCGATTATGATGGCCGTACCCCTCTTCACATCGCCGCATGCGACGGGCATCTAAAAGTAGTTCAGTATCTTTTGAGTCAGGGGGCAACCGTCTACGCCAAAGATCGCTTTGGCAACACACCCCTCCGCAATGCCGTTCGCTTCAGGTAAGGCTGGGTGGTATAGCTCGATACGTTTGTGAATGAGTACGTAACTGAATGTTCTTCTTTGACTGAAGGTTTGCCATTGTTCAGCCACAGCTAACATGTGGGTGCGGAGATGTGTGTGGGCATGTTGTATAACAGGTCTTTTATCCTGTAACACATTTCTACTCTTTGCTCACACTGACATCACCAAAGTGCTCACAGCTTTAGTCACCTAAAGGTTTTAGTTTTAATGCAATACTGTATTAGTTTTGTCCACCTCATTTACAAACTCATCTAAAATTTTTCTACCCCTGGTGCCGATCTTATCTTGCAGAGCGTGTTTTCAACATTGCTAAACCTTTTGAACTAAAGGCGTATGCTTATGTGATTCAGTTTTCATAGATGAGTAGGTATAAATTGTCTTCAATTATTTTTTTGTTTTGAATGGTTTGGTGGAATGAGATAATGAAAGGATAACAGGCAAAAATTGCATAGTGTAAAAGAGAACACATTGCTATCTACTCCTCTGCATGCTTCTGGAAGTTTGCAGAGGTATGCAAAGGGTAGTTACTTTGAGAAAGCTAAAAAAATTTGTCTGGATAGTTTTTACATTTGTTTTGGTGACATTATTGTTTATCCAAAATGTAAAAAAAATAATTGAGAATGAAGTATGTATCTCTAAACTTTTGACTGCAGGTGTACAGTAAGTAAAACCATTCATAAATGATGTATTTTCTTTTCCTCATTTTATATCAGATTATCCCCTCTCTACTAGGAAACTCAACTATCTTCCTGTCAATCTCTGTCACCTCTCGCACAACTTGTGAAACTTAAGATGTTTATGCTCCGTCTTGATTGAAACTTGTCTATGTAATCCATATGCATCCTTTTCAAAGCAGGACTTTTATACATTTTTTATAGATACACCCTTTAATCTATTTTATTGTTTCAGTCCTAAACATGTTTTTTCGACCCTACAATTGAAAATGATGCTGTAGATTCTTGTTTTTTACAAAAATTAATATCATCTAAAGTCCTATTCAGATGAGACTAGATTTCCTGTAGGAGGACTGAGAATCTGACATTTCACAGACGAGTCAGAATGTGAATGTAATCCGGTTGTTATATGATGACGTAAGGAATACTGTTTCCGGGTCCAAACCTCCACTCTTTTCAATAGAGGATATTATTTAAACAGCCGATTATGAGCACTATTTATTCATTTAAGCAAAGATTTTATAAACTATAAGTGTACACTGCACTCTCCAGGCTCATGTTATCTGCTTGTTAAGTCATGATGTAAGGAATACCGTTTCCAGCTCCAAGCTACCACATTTAAACAGCCATTTATGAGCACTATTTAATTTATTCATAGCACAGTTTATACAATTTTATAAACTCGCATGTAAACTGCAGGCTCAGGCTCCCAGAATCAAAGACTGCAATGTATTAATAATTCATGAAATATCCTTGTCCATAAATCCCTGTCTGGTCATCTCAGATTTCGTTATGGAGATAAAAATTAGGATCAGGTGTTTTTGGTAGTTAGCCATGATTTTTTGTTATTTTTCTATGACATCTGTGAGCGGTTGGACCCGGAAGCGTCGCAAGACGTCAGACTTAACAATCGGATTTGCCTTTTCTTATAAGTTTTGGTCAAGTAGACTACTGTAAAAAAATCCTTGTTGCACTTACATTTTTTAATTTAAACAACTTGAATAAACAAGTCATTTTTTAAAATGACTTGTTCCATAAATTGTGTGTTCCATTTAAAAAGACCTGTCTAAAATCGATTGTGAACCGCAAAGCTGGGATTCTGTGTTTCATGCGCAACTACTGCGTTTTGGTAAGTAAGAAGTCCTAAAATCATTATCTAAGTCTGAATCGTTTATACTGTAACGTGCATTTAAAAAAGCAACACAAATCATTCAAAATATTCTTTATTATCATGAAAATACCTCAAACAATTTGAAGAACGGCGATATAAATTATCTTCTAGGCATTTCCTGGATAGTGTTGTAATGGTACTTCTTCTGTGGCACAATTTGAGTTTCTTTATGAGAGCACCCTCTGGCTTTTGGATGTGCCGGAATTTCACTGTAATTCATTAAAATTCATTCATTGAGAAAACGTGCATTTGCACGATTAATCATTACAGCTGTAGTTTCAACTTTTTTGACTAGTGACAACTTCAAACTTGTCAAAAAAGTTAAAATGACTTTATAATTGAATGCATACATTTTCCGTTTACTGCGCTATGTTTACAGTGGATATTTATGTTTGTGCCATCCAGCGAAGAGCTCAGTAATACAATAATAAAGTCAACGGCTAAATCATGTAACTGTAAATCAAAGCCACTGTAATGTCAGCTTAGGAACCTCACTTTAATTTGTCCACTCAATAATGCAGGCTAATGTTATTATTATAAAAAGTTATTGTGTTTATTTCAGTGGGTTTGTTAAAGTAACTAGTCCTTGTAACTGTATTTTAAAGTGCTTCTTAAGTAAATAATTTTGAAATGTAAGTTTGTTGTTTAGAAGTTTATTTTATTGTTTTTTTTACCATACGTGTTGCAAGCATTCAGTACACGTAATATTATAGAACACCCAGATACACAAAACAGACACTCCCATGTTATATGTCTGAATCAGTACATGAAATCACAGACATCGGGTGATAACAATCGTAACTCAACTGTCTTTATATTAAAACTAATCCGGTCCGAATAGAGCTTCATTCTGATTTGATAATTTGTAAAATTTTTAAAGCAAAAAAGAATGACTTTATCTTAACTTAAGTAACATCATTTAGCACACTTAGACGTTAATATTATGTAGGATTTGTGCTGAAATAGGGCATGCAAATGTTTAGTAGACCGCTTAGTTTGAAAACAGCAATCAGATTTACCTTTAAAGGAGAATTTTACAGATAACACCTAAACCGGTTCTCCCTGTAATGTTTATTTTACTGCTGTTTGTCACATTTTTAATTCTTGACTGCTAGCCAACTGACAATACAGAGCCGTGGTGTATACTGTTACAGTTGCAGATAAACTCCCTTAAACGGATGTTAAGTCTACTGTATGTCTGGCCTAATTCCACTGTTTGTGTGCATGTAATTTTACTAATAAGAATTTCCCCTAATGACCACATTATGCTCTGTCGAGCAAAGCAAATGATTTGAAAAATCAAGAAACTAGGACGAAGTCTTCACTTTTTTTTACACTAATCCTCTACAGACCATGAACAGCCACTTAACGTCTTATTCTGTCTCTCTCTCTCTACGGAGAAATATTGCAAAATATACATGGTGTCAACCTCATTAATAAGAGTTAAGAAGCCTTACTAAAAGAGAGTAGGGACTGTTAAATTAGCACAGTGTCCAGAGACAGAGAAAGTGTGTGATTTAAGTGATTAGAGATGCATAATTGGATTCATTATTGGTCAGATCATTTTAGTTCTGTTTGCTTGGACCTATACTCACATATTTTATATTTAACATCATTAAGAGTTAAAAATCATCAAGTCATCATTTACATCCTTTTAAACCTTTCTTTCATAGGAAATAAGAGCACCATACACATACCAAGAGCACAATTATACAAAACGGTCACCGTGGCAGTAGCCTTTAAAGAGATCCTAATATGTTTAATTTATAGGTACAGAGATGTATACATTTGGAAACAATATTAACCATTCAGCTACCTGTAGGGCGGTTATCCTAGTACCAGACTAAATTGCATGCTTAATTAATTTTAAAACACCTTGTACTGACATATATCAGTGCCATTTGTTTTTTCTCAAGATTTGTTTTTAAAAACTACATAAATGTCCAAATAAACCTATAAGGCCTAGTCCTAAATTAATCTAAACCCTGTCTGGGAAACCGTCCCTGTATGTACATATATGAAATATTTAGGTGCAAGTTTACTTTTTGAAAGGTCACGGCCCCTGTGACAGCTAGGGGCTATTTAAAAATAATAATAATAATAATTGACAATAGAAAATGTTTGGTAGAATGTCTTGCGTTTTCATTTTACATTTAGCAGATGCTGTTATCCATATCACCGTACAGTGCATTACAAGGAATAGATTTGGGTTCATTAGCATGTGTACCTGGGATTGATCCCATGACCTTTTCCGCTGCTAGCACAATGCTCTACCAATTGAGCCACAGGAATACATTTTCCAAGTTTAATACAGTGACAACAATATGGACTTTTGAAGCTTTGCAATTGATTCGTGTGAGGAAAAGCCTGGAAATGAATGCGTTATTTGCTAAAAATCTTTTGTCTTTTTCAAAAAATCTTTTTGACATTTTGCATTCATATTTGTGTATTCACAGACTTGTTGCACAAGGTGATGACAAGAGTTTGAATATGCTTCACACAAATAAATTTTAAAACTTTAATTAAAACATTCAGTCAGTAATTACTTGCATTTCTTTAAAGGAAACACATTTTTTATATTTTACAATGTTCTTAGGTGAATAAATACATATCTATCTTTTTTCAATGCGTGCACTTCATCTTTGTACAGCGTGTCGTGAATGTGTTAGCATTTAGCCTAGCCCCATTCATTCCTTAGGATCAAAACAGGGATGAATTTAGAAGCCACCAAACACTTCCATGTTTTCCCTATTTAAAGACTGTTATACGAGTAGTTACACGAGTAAGTATGGTGACACAAAATAAAACTTGGTGATTTTGTTTAAGCAGATAATGCATGAGAACTATATTGTATGGCGAAGAAGCACTTAGTTTGCAGTAATTCAACCTCAGAGCGCAGTAACATCATCACTCCTGACTCCTCCTCCTCTCGTTTAAACTTCCATCAATATTACTGCGCTCGAGGTCGAAGTGCTACAAACTAAGTGCTCTTCCACCACACAATATAGTTCTCATTTATCCGCTTAAAAAATTGCCACCTTTTATTTTGTGTCACCATATTTACTCGTGTAACTACTCATGTAACAGTCTTTAATTAGGGAAAACATGGAAGTGTTTGGTGGCTTCTAAATTCATCCCTGTTTGGATCCAAAGGAAAGAATGGAGCAAGGCTAAATGCTAACACATTCACGACACGCTGTACAAAATTAGGTGCACGCATTAAAAAAAGATAGATGTATTAATTTGTCTAATTTGAGGTAAAAACATCGTAAAATATTGAAAAACGATGTTGTTTTCATTTAAACCTTTAACATGGAGCACTTAACAGCGACAGAATAGCATGCTAATTTTTTTTGTAAATGAGCAGCATCAGCCTTCTGCCACTACTTGAGTAAAAAAAAAAAATAGGTGAACTGTTCCTTTAAATGCGTGATTTGTGCATGTGTAGTCGTCAGTGGATACGCCAGAGTTACGGCAGCATCTTTTTGTTTGCAGTGCAAGTCCAAACATGCTCCTCCATTAAAAACACTTAAGGGTTCAACTGACCTGAGAACTGACAACTTTCGACTTTCAATTTCGTTCTGAGTCATTGAAAACCGAAGAGAAATGATTCCCTTTAGATCTGTTGTGACAACAGCAATGTCTAATTTGACAATTTGAGATCTCTATACGTTACTCTTTCAAAGTTATAAGGAAAAGTGAGAAAAAACAGAAGCAGAAGCAAATAGAAGGGGGTGTTTCCTAAACCAGCCCTACCTGATTCAAGTTTCATGTCTAGCAGATACTCTGACTAGTGAAGAGAAACAGAACAAACTGGACGGGTGACTGCCACCAGATTTGTCAGAGCTTGGTTTGAAACGGTGCCACGGGGGTAGGGCCAACGCTGAGGTCTAAAGTACCTGAAATAGATTAGGCAACAACCACGCCTGGATTCTACACAAGACAACTGCATTATTTCATATTATAACTTAGTTCCGCTCCAAGAGGCATGACTCTTACGCCCTTTCACATTGCTAAAAGTTTTTCAAAGTTTCATCAATTCTGCTCACCAAGGGTGTAGTAGGTGTATTGAAGTGACAACTGTACAGGACGATAAAAATAGATCCTATTAACTTGAATTGAAGAAAATCATATCTAAATATCAGAAAATCATAGAGACTTGGGTGTGAGTTCTCTTTGACTTGGGTCTCTGAGGTTTTGACATCCTTGAGGAAATTTGTACTGTTAGGAAAAGTTTTAGTCTGTGCGGCAAATGACAGCTTAGTTACTTACAGTAGAAATCAGATGTGGCCTATAAGTAACAAGAAAAGGTCATGTCTCCTTCATACTCTTATCTTTTGGTGGACTTCAAAATTACACTTGCAATTTGATTTCTCATGTGACTTTGCTTGTCCCTGCGTGTCTAGACCTTCACGTGTGATAAGCAACCAGGATTTTATTAAGCAAAGCAGTAACAATGTAGCTTATACTTATTGAACACTCTGGTAAACTTGTATTAGTCTTAGAAGAGAAGAGATCTTTTTTATATTCTTTAAGTTATATTCACTATGTTAATTGAGTTCCTTTAGCTCAATAGATTATGACAAAAAAGTAACACCAAGGTCATAGGTTCAAATCCCATGGTACACACAAACTGATGTAATCCATATCTTGTGTACAGTAATATACAGTACTTAAAGTCTATATCCAGTATGTCACTCTAGTATGTCAGAAATCTATTGGACTTTCCCATGAGTCACCTCTCTATACTCTACATTTCTGTGTCTGCAGGCATAAGGACGTGGTGAAACTGCTCAGGAAGACTGGAGCTCACTTCTTTCGTGACGAGATTGAGGATGCAGGGACTGAAATGTGCAGGTCTTTTACATAAACATTTATACACGCAGTTTTCTTCATGCCCCCCTCCCTCCTCAGCAGCATTTACTCAGGTCTGACCAGTAATTCAGGGACTTTCAAAAGCTTTTAGAATGCTCCCGGACAACATTGCTTTGAGACGGCAGAGATTTTTAAAGAATTTGGATTTAAACACGACAGGTGTCTTGTGGCATATCAAACCTACATCGTTTTTTCTTGCTGTGTCATTTAAGATCCTTAAAGTGGTGAATTTTTTTAAAGCAGTAAATGACAAGAAGCTTTAAAAGGTCGTCAAAGTGATTGTACCATGTGTAAGGGGTGTTCCTTCAAACATCAAAAAATGATGAAACGATGGAAAAATTGACTGGCATGTAAAGCCTTAAGTAGCTTATTGCTTTTTTAACCAGTGCCATCAGTAATATGAGGACAGACCAAAATAATAATATTAATCCGAATAAACGTATTAATCAAATTTATTACACTGCTCGTTGGATTGCTTGATTCTGATTGGCCAGTCGCGACATTTGCAGGTTTGTTATTCCCAGATAACAACCGCTCGAAACTATTAAAACCCAGATGCTGCAAACCTTTTGAGGGGTACATTTTAATATTACACAAAATTAAATATGTATTTTAATATAACATATTTACAAATTATCCTACCCAATGGTGTCTTCGTGACCTTGAACGGCTTGCCTTATCTGAAAACCGAAAGTAAACTGGTTTTCCTTGCAGAAGGTCTGCATTCGATAAAAATTAGCTAATAAAATATTTAATGTTCCTTACTTATGGGGTAAAAAATAGCCGTGTAATAAGTGAGATAATGTACAGGCAGCGAGTTGTTATCGTGAAACAAGCCCCTTGAGTGTGATACAAGATCCTGATGATGACATTGTCGGGGATTATTTCTGCAGTAACAACCAGCTGCTTCTACATTATCCCTTACTTATTAAACATCATGGACTATTTTATCCAGCGGAAGGGAGGCTTTTAGTGATTTTTACTTCATAAAAAGTTTATACATATTTTTGCCTTTATATTTGTATTGTATGCTAACTATTTAAAATAGCATTAAGGTACTAAAGGCTAGTGCTGTATTGTGAATAGGTCACGGTTAAAGGGGTTACAGGTAGAAGTTTTCTTGGGTCCAAAGAAATGTACCCGCCCGAAATGACCCAAATCACTTTTTACCCAAACCCGACTTGCATAATATTTTTTTAAGAAACACCCGACCCGAGACAAACCCAAGAAATAGACACTTTTACAGCCCACGTGATCAAATAGTTGCGTGTGCATTTTGGCAACGGAAGTGGTGTTGTTGTTTCCTGGTGGTGTTCATAAGCATCCAGTGACTTACACGCTCAGTTTCTCAACTAAATATGTATATATATCCGGGGTCTCATTTATAAAACTGTGCGTAGGATTCTTACTAAAAGTCTTCGTATGCACAAAAGCCAAAATTGGCATATGCCAAAAAATATTACGACTTATAAAGGAAACATTGCTTTGTTTTAGAGTCACAGATCACCTGCAAGTGTGCGTAAATGAATCATCCTCAGATCCTACCCTGCAAGCCCATTCTCCCATCAAGTTTTTTTTTATAGATCACAACCTTTGCGTGGGAACTGGCGTATGCACAAAACGGGGTTGAAATGTGCATACGCCAGTTCCCACGCACGGTTTATAAATGAGACCCCAGGTCATTGTATATTTTCCCATCTGCTAACATCTTCTATCCACTCCACTGAAGTACACGAATCTGGTAGCCGGATACCATTTGATAGTCAACCTTTTAAAATAACTTTCTCTGTGTTGCTTTATCCGCTCACGTAGCGTCACACGCTGCTGATTCTTGCCATACTTTCGTTGCCAAAATGCACGTGTATAAGTTGCAACATCATCATTGTGTACAAACAGTAAAAGGGTCTATAAGACCGGAGTCCGAACCCCCATTCGCTGTAAATTTTTTTGGACCCAATGGCACCGACGTGCCCGTCAGAAAGAAAGAAACCCCGGTGGCCTCGCAACCAATTTGATCTGCTAGTCCAATTTATATTAATAATATTATACCCAACCCATTTCCGAGGGACACGGTTTTTTGAATCTACAGTAAGTGGACCCATGAAGACCCTCTAGTTGTAGGCACTTCGTCTTGCGTTGTGCTTAACATCACCCTTTAGTCGTGACTTTTTACACAACCCCTACTATTACAGTACCTTATTGCTTACTAAAGTGGTAGCTATATACAATAAATGAACTTTGTACCAAGTACATATCAGGAGTGTCCTGCTGAACAGATCAGTTTATTAAATGTGCCAGAACTGATATTTTCCAAGAGTGGGTGTAATTGTAAAAGTTTATGAAGTTCCAGTGTTTGAATAAATTTATGACTGTCCATTCAGAGGTTCTGGTTTATGTTTAACAGTCTTGCGGCCAGTGCAGATTTGGAGGGATTGGAGATATGGCACTTAGCTGGAGCCGATTTAACAACTACAACCAGTTATGATGGACAGACACCTATTGAAGTGGTGAGATGTGTTTGAAGTACATAATCATAACTTGACGGCCAATGCCTACAGTGTCATTAGATGATCAAATCTATGAATAGAGATTGAAGACAAACGTTAGTGTTGTGTTTTAGTAGACAAATATGGCTTCTGTCTTGTTTAAATTATGTTATGTGAAATGTTGGAAATGTAGGCAAGAGCCTCTGGACTTGAGGAGGTGATTGACTTCCTACAACAGGCTGCTCAGTACCGAACCCAGGTAGGATACAGACACACAAATCAAGACTTTAGTAGCAATATATGTGTGGTCCTCAAATAGACACAATGTTTTTTGCTATTATGTTATATACACTTATATGTTAACTATACCTTACCCCCCCCCCCAGCTCTCTCATAATCCTGTTGACAATACGGTAGATTATTTGTGAATTTCAAACATGTGTCTCTCAAAACATAGCTACATCAGTACAGAGGGGCAACCTTGCGATCTTTCTAATAAAGCCAATACGGAAGTGACTTAAACTGCAATTCATCGACTGACCACTAGAGGCAGGCTCCAAAAGGGAGTCAATCCCCATAGACCCTAATGTTAAAATGCCCAACTTTACAGCAGAAAATAATGTTTACAGCCTGCTACAAAAATTGTTTTCGGTCTGTATAGCTAATTTTGCATTTCATGACAACTGTTAGGGGGTGAATTTTTTTTACTCATCTGTTTAAATTATATTAAGCTTTAAAGTTCTGCATAATTAAGGGCGTGGCAACTTGAGTGACGGTTGAACCACCACTTCTGTCACTAGAGTTGAGCTAGGTGGGCGTTAGGTGGGGTTTCAGCAACCAGCCACCTCAGCTTCACCCACGTCCCGCCTCTTTACCATCACCGAGTGATGTGCGGCCACGATGGCGACGGCAGACACCACCCACTATTGGCTTCAAAAGCGACTATGGGTGACCACTACATGATCAGTACAAACACGTCTGCATTGTCTCCAAAACACATGCGCACAGACAAACGAACCCAGTCTCACAGAGTTGTGTATACATAGCATGAAGTGTGAAAATCGTGCAATACAAAAGCCAATTTCCAATGTGGCGTGCCGTGCATATGATACGCCAGTCCTCCCCATTCACTTAAACGGCACATTCTTTGCTATTTTTTTACCATTGTCGCTTGGGTTTAGGGTTAGAACAACTTTTTGTTACATAAAAATGACACCCTAACCCAAACCCCAATTCTAACCCCAACTCCATAGCTTAAAAATAGACAAAAACATGTAGAAACCTATATATTTAATAACCTCTTTAAGCAAATCTCAAATCTAATCCTAAACCCAAGCGATGAAAAATGGTTTAAAAAAATTGGGTAGGACAAACGCATGCATTTGTCCTTAACAGCATTTTCAGACTGGTAAGATTAGGCTACATTTAACAAATATTGCAAACACGACACATGTTTATTCTAGCCTTTTATTTCTGGTTAAGCTAGTGTATTTATTTTTTTAACGTATTTGTTTACTGCTACTCTTCACTTTTCAGCATCAGGCAGATGAGGGTAATGAGGTAAAAAAAATGTTTTCAAGTCATTTTACCCCATCAAAGTCAACATTCATCGATAAAAAAAACTTGCATACATTTTTTGTCCCACTTTATATTAGGTGCATTTAAATACTGTGTACTTCATTAAATATATATTTATTGTGCACATACTTTCTGGGTAGGTTATGGGTGGGTTTAGGTATTGAAGATTACGTCAAGAGTGTAATTTTTAAGTAGATGTACAATTGTATTACTATTTTATGCAAGTACATAATATTTAAAGAAATCTAATATAAAGTGATCTGTTTTTAATGTGCATTGTGTAATGTGCTTGTAAGTCATAAGAAAATGTATAAATTGGAAAAATACAAGTGGTGCTGACATAATAATAACAAATTATCTTCATACACGCAATGTATAAATGACCATTAAAATTAAGTAGAACATCCACTGTGATGATGAGATTTAGAGGACCTGTTAAGGCTCATGTGATTCATTCATAAACCGTGGCATCTTTGTGGCATGATTTGGTGTATATCAACACAGTAAACCAGCTTTAATTTAACAAAAAAAATCCCTTTTCTTGCAGTCAGTATTTGAGGAGAATGATGAAGAGGTAAACGGTGCTGTATATTATTTAGCACGATTGATGTTTATCTTTTTGTTAAAGCTGTAATGTGTATCCTAAGCTGTGCTGGGAATGGTGACTTGCATGTTGCAGTTTTTATTGGTGCATCCATTAGTAGTTGTTATAACTCACTATAAAGCTGTAGTCACACCAATTTCAACCTATGTGAAAAAGCACTTGCTGCAGCTTTACAATTTATGCAAAAACCGAACTGGTCTGTAAACTGAATTTATGATGTATTGCATTTTCACTAATTGGTCTGACTTGAGTCAAAAACTATATGAAAAATATGTTAAAGTTTCACATTTTAAGAATTGTAATATATATTTAAATTGTATACATAAAACATTATAACTTTGGGCATGTGCACAACTTTATACTTTAAAGATTGTCACATTGCTGTAGAAATGCATCACTTAACATTTGAATATTCATTTATATTTATTTTTAAACATTGTTTCTTTGTAGACTTTGTCAACTATAATTTCAAGCAACGAAACTGGAGAAATCCAAACTAAAACTTTGCTTCAAACAATGTGGGATCCACATACTGTAGCTGATTTAAGCATGAAAATGGCTGATAAAGTGTGGTAAATGCACATTGTTGTATTTACATCTTCCATGTTGTGTAATTGGGATGTTTTAAGCTATGCAGTATATTTCTTGTATGCCTGTTTTGCTTATAGCCTTTAAACCGCAGCCACATTGACTTTTAAAGTCCAGAAGTTTGCACATATTTTAGTCTTTTTATCTTTTCTCTAGAATGGTGAGTTTATTGAGTTCACCGCTTGTCCAGCAAGATCCTGAGGATGTCGTCCTGCTAGCAGTCACTTCCTGCAATTATCATCTCTTCAGTTTCCTTGAGGTTTTTTCATTTCAACAACAAAATAGCACAAATCATGCTGGGTGTAAAATGCCGTAAGAGGCTCTCTGTGTGCAGTCAGATATGAATGCATTGTAAAGTAGATAGGAAAGGAATCGTAAGTATCTACTTTTGTGTAAGCACATTTTTTTTTTTCAGGGAAAGTTACTGTACTGGACACTGTAACTTAGAAAGTATCAATATTTTTGGAAATGATTATGCAATTACTCTACATTTTAGAAAAATGTACAATTGCCTTCAACTGCTTAATTTAATTCTCACTGTTGCACCAAATATTACAACAATTCAATTAATGTTATATTTGTTGCCATTTGTACTTGGTACTTCGGACATGGCCACCATAAGATTTATAAAGTGTGGCTTAGGTTATTTTACATGTATGCATTTTACAATCCACTGTTCCCCGTCGTCCTGTTAATTCACTCTTATTTATTTACATCTGTCAGTGTTACCTATTTGTGTGATCATCTTAATGTGAATGTAAAACTTACTTGTTGCACTTAATTTTTTAGGTTTAATCAGAAAGAATTTTATTCATTTAAACTTTCCTGACTAGTGAGGAGTTGCTATAAATTATAAAAATAAAGTCTAAATAACTTAAGTTGATTCAACTTTATTTGTGTAATTTATAGCAACTCCTCACTAGTCAAGAAAGTTGAAATAAATTGTAAGTTCAAGTTGATTAAACTTAAAAATTTAAGTGCATCAAGTGCTTTTTTTACAGTAATGGTAGTACAGCGTATGGATGTCTTTAAATACTGTATTTAAAGAGATGCTGTAAAAAAATGAACATATAAGTGAGTGACTATCAAAAACAAGTGTTCATGCACCAAAATGAATTAATGTATTGCTGTTAGTTGTTTTTCTTTATTTCCATGTCTTTTTATTTAGTAGATCTGTTTCTTGTTGAATGGTTTTAATTTTGACCTAAGAAAGTTACATAAATTGTTTTATAAACTCATTTTAAATTGTTGTAGCAATAAAAATACAACAACATATATTTATGATCAAATGCTAATTGTCAGCACATACCAGTATTGTTGTGTTCTGTTTTAAGTGTCAGTAGAACAGATAAGGCAATAAATGTGTATTTTTGTCTGAAATATGAAATAAAATTGTTAAGCACAAACAGAAAAAATAAAGTTATAAGTGGTAAAATTTCAGTTTGTTGTTATTGTGAAAATTGGTTAAATGATCTCTCATTTATAAGTCTTTGAATTAGCATTAATAAAAATAAATGCAAGTGTAATTGCAAAATAAGCAAATTTAGGATAAAATTTGTTCATGAACAGTTTGTTCATGTTTAACAATTAACTTGAATTCACATTAACTTCGAGTTAAAAACTATTTATGCACTGTAAGAAAACCTAGTTGGAAATTAACATATTACAAATTGCTAAAAGACTTGTGATTAAGTAACCTTAAATTCTCCCCCCTTTTTTTCATCATAAAATGTGTAAATACCAGTACACACGTCTCTTTGGATTGCGGGTACTGAATGATTTTGGTTTCATGTAAATACAGGGCCCTCCAATATACTTCAGCTTCGTGAAAATGTTTGAATTTTATTTAAAGCTGAACAATACATAAAGGAACATTTTGAAGGTCTTTTTCAAAGTAGATTAACTGCTGATATAATATAATAAACATATTTAGATAATGGGATGAACGACACGTGTCTAAGCCAAAAGCAATTGGCTACAATAGGTAACATTGTAATCATTGTTTAGTTTCATAATAAAAGAAAACAAGTTATTCAAATGTGTTACTATGCGAATTTATATAACACGGTGATAATCTAAGCTTTAAAGACAATAAATGCATGAGTTAACCTAAATCACGTGTGAGATACAGATGGCTCTTTCCTTCCCCGACAACCCAGAAAATCTGGTCGGACCTGCAGAGTCGCCATTCCAGTCTGAATGAAAAGACCAGTATGAATAGTACACGTACAGAGCAGTATAAAAGACACACTGCACACCCAAAATATGTATAGCTGAGACGAGGACACTTCCAAAAGGTCTGTCCAGCGACCTTTCATTATTTTTTTGCATGACCTGGGCTGGGACGCATATCTCGGAGGAATGATGTGAACCAGGTGCTCCCCAAGCTATAAGGAGGTTTCTTTCTAAAGAGGAGATACTATTCCTGAAGTTATGCGGTGCAAGCTACGCGAAGGCGCCGTACAAATGAGAATTTTAACGTCGCGTTTAGCTGTTTTGTCAGCGTGTGGCGGTATGCTTAAGGTAAAAGTAGTTCAGCTTTAACGCGTCGCGTGCGCTCGCTATGGTGGTTTTCAGCTGAAGACGCGCTCCTGTACAGCTTCACATGTGGATGTCGTCGGGTCTGCTCTCTTTTAGTTAGTCTCTCTGGTGCAGTGGTTCTTAACAGTTCAACAGTTCTATCTCAAAATTGTGAAATGTTTAGGACCACTTGATCAGGGAGGCACTGCCAATGGATCTGGGAAAAAGAGGAGACAAAACCCTTCAAGCTGAACCTATGAATGGTTAACATGAAACATTGCATATAAAACGAATGAGCGTGAGATTATGACTTCATTTTGTCAATTAAAACAACTTTTATTTGTTGTTAATAAAAGTATTATTTAAATACTGCTGATTTAAACTGTCTTGCGTAAATACTGTATACAGTGCAATAGAACTGTATACAGTACATATCACGCACAGCATACTACAGTACTTATAGTAGCCTATTTTTCTTTCTTATTGTCTAAATATATTGAGATTTTTTTTGTTTCTTTTTATATTGTTTAAAGGGTCGACTGCGGTGTCATTGTTTTTAAAGATGTAATATCAAATCACTGTAAATTGTTTAACAGTTGCCACAACTGTATTTGAATCAACTTATCATAGGTCTGAGTTATTTGCTTTACTGAGTCTGTGTAAAAATATATGCATGTGATCTGAAGTGACCTGACATGTTAATCTAAATTTAAAAGACTAACTTAAATGATTTATATCATTCATTATTGGACACCAAACAGTTTGATTGAATATTTTTTTATAATATCTTATAATGCAATAAAAATAACCTATTGCTGACTTGTTGTATCTTTTAGCTATGTGTCACTTTACAAACTGGCTTTAAAGAAATATTTTGTAGGTTCACTCTTATTACAACTGTTTCAATAACATTGAAATAATAAATAAAGTAAAAGCTTCGATATGTCATGTTTATATTGTATGAATGCAGTATCCATTCAAATCATTCACACGGGAAGACTCATACGCAATTGTTAATGTAACATTAATGTCACAACCAATACAGTATAGCCTAATGCCTATTTCATCCTATTTGTTATCACTCAAAAAATGTAAATATTAAAAGACAAAGTTCTTTCAAGAGAACTTTTAAAAATGCTTTACAGAATGATATTCAACAATTTGTCTCACAAGCACGCATACACACTTGAGGTTAATAATTACAACAAGTTTTAGTCAGAAGAAATTTTTGTAGTTACTTTTCTGTGTTATGTTCATGTTATGCACTGTTCTTTTTCTAACCCCCAACTTGTATCTCCCACAGCATCGCCCTCTATGAAAGTTTAAGACCTATATGTTAAAAAAGTTCCACAACCAATTTTTTTTCAGTGGTTTACCATTATTTATCATTCAAACTTAGATTCAGATTCACTGTTATTTGAGGTATTATGTCATAAAATACTATAGTATTTACAGTATTACAGTACAGTATTGGAGTATTTTTTGTATTTTTTCTTAAATTAAAACCGAATTCATATAAATTTACAATACGTAATTAGAATATGTAATTTATTGTGTAGTTCGTTATATTGAAAGTACATGACCATACTAACCATTTAACATGAAAAAACACAAAAATGTCAAATGACATCTGCTTTATAATTTATTGTAATTTATAGTATTTATTTATTCACTATCACATTACCTGAACAAACTTTATCATCACAGACAGGTGCAAAACCCAATGAACACTTGAGATTGCACGGTTATCACAGTGACATCAAACCATTCTTATACTGTGAGATTCTCATATTGTGAGTAATATGCAAGCTAATTGTGAATATAAAATGTAGAGTTCATGGTATGAGGGCACAAGAAGTGTGTCTTATATACAATATAAAATGTCAAGACATGGCATCAAGAAACCTATAAATAAAGGTTCTAGAAAGCTCACACATACTGCAGGTAAAAGGGACCAAGATTCACAGACTTGTGTTGTCCAAGCATCTTGGTCTAGTGGTAAGAGAGTCAGACTTGTTTGTAACACAAAAGTTGGGTTCAATTCCCACAGCTGGCAGGAAGTGTTTCAGTGTTGCAGTTATAGTTGCCCAGTGTTTGTGTCTGTGTGTGGTCAATCATGACTTGCAGTGGACTTTTTCTTTTATTGGTCACTAAAGGTATTTGATCATAATAATATGGGAGAAATCAGTAAAGTAACAACATTTGGCTACAGAACTTTTAAATAAATTATCTGTAAAATTATTGTTTTTAGAATTTATTAGAATTAAAATTTAATTTGATATTTTTGTTTGGCAGTCATTTGACCCAGATTGATTTTACACTACATTTTCGTAATGCCAAAATACATTTCTTGAGAATAATTGTAACTCAAAAGAGGTTTTGGTATACAGATTTACTTGCTTATTTAAGCTAAACACATAACCTAGATTTACTTGAAAACAATAATGTTGACACAGAGGTGGACTTTAACAATTTGCTTATAACTTGATAGAATAAACCTGACAGCATTGAATGCTGCTTATAATGTTTACCAAAGTGACTTTTTTATCAAAAGATTTCCTAGACTTATTTGTTGTTCTAACCACCCTAAGAATAACCATACAGGGTTTAAAGGTTTTGGTTAATATTTAGAGCAAGCCTATTGAGAACAATAAAAGATTTCCTATTTATATGTACAAAAACTTTTTGATGTGTGTGCTGTGCGCTGCATAGAATTATATATTAAATAGATAACAGATGGTCTGACACATTAAACAAGTTTTTGTCTTTCTCTCTTATGCCCCCTTGTGTTTCCTTCTGTGCATATTTAGCTCTAATTAATTTATTTTACGGAATAATTTTTTCCATTTCAAGATTCACATATATGGACTCTCAATAGACTGCTTAACACAAACTGTAATAGGACACTCAACACAACTGACCATAGCCTCCCAGTTGTCGTTTACACAGTGATGTGCTGTCCGTGGTGCTGAACGCTGTAAGTCTCTTGGGTACCACTAACAGGCTTTGCTGGCCCTTTGACATTCGTTTGTCTACATGATTAAATTGGTCCAACCTTAAGATTTAACACTTTGCTTGAGGTTTGACAACAGAACAACTAGGTGGCGAGAGCAAATAAACACAAATGAACGTCATGCAAATCAATAGTCACAATTATCGCGTCTCAACAGTTTCAACAGTTCATTAGGTAAGCAAAAGGCCAACATGTGACCCTGCTTTTAATTAGAGAGCATGACAAAACCAAGCTGTGAATCAAACTCTGTACCCCTATCAAACTGTTTGTGATCAATCGATCTGAATAAAGAGGGACAAAACAGAGGGGGATGAAGAAACATCTCATGAATTGCAAATAAAAGCTGCATGCTTAAAGTTAATTCATGCTTCAAGCAGAGCAAAATCACATTTTTAAATATCTTTGCACGTCAGTTTAGCAATTTGAGTTGCTGAAAATAAATGCATATTAACAAAACACGTAGGCCTACTATCCAAAAGTGCCCTGCCCCGTTTTAAGTTAATTGCTTTTTATTTAGCAACCCCTGGCGTACGTTGCATTATATTCAACCTTTTTAATAAAAAAAGCAGAAAACTAAACACTGTTATTTGGTGTAGATAGGAAACCTCGCTCCACTCTAATGATTCAAAGGACCCACGTTTTGCTGTCCCTTGTTATTGATAAATTATTCATCAGCGTTCAGTTTAATCAGTTATTCTGTTTATCCGAGTCCTCTAATGGCGCGCATCTCTTTATTTTGAATATCAGAGGCTCTTCTTAAATAGCGGCGATATGGGCTAAACGCTCCGCCTTGCACCCATGGCGAAGCTCGGTGTGAAAAATATTTCAGGGGCCTTAACGAGGAGCCTTGAGCGATTTCCCTACATGCATAAGGGCAGCAGATGTCGAGCTGCGCTCCCATGAGACTCGATCTGCGGAATTTCATCATCGTTTCGGGATGACCCTGCGCCAAGAGGGGAGTGGGCCAAAGACTTGTGTAGCCTACGTGGTAAATCACCTTTACAATGGATTGTAATCATCAGGACTAATGCACGAGTGACCCATCTCCCCTCAACACACAGCTGAAAAACTAATCTGCAAATCCTCAGGCTATCATTGTAACTTACGCCTCAGAATATTGAGCCAAGCTGATGACCCAATATCACTTCCAATTCACAATCAGACCTGTCAACAGTCAACTGCCTAATTTTCTTAATCGAACCAACAAAACCTCGCTCCTTCAAAGGGCAGACCAGAGGAGCGAGTATATATTGGCAATAATGTTTGAATTCTTATCTACAACGCGCTCCTCTGTATGCTTGAGATAAGAGTTTTTATGAAGAGAACAGCAATAATGCCGCGTGTTAAGCCCAGCAAATAAGTGGCTTTATCTAGCATATTAAGCTTTCTTTTTAAGCTGCCCAATAACAGCCCGGTTTTGCATTCGTTACGCGCACCAGGGAGTCCTTGGTAGGTCCATTTGGTATAAGTGATGAAAATGATATGGGCTAATGTTAAAATATAAGGATAAATATATGATAAAAGAGGGTTAATAGATATAAAGTAGTTTGGGGTGAATTGTTTATTTTTCAATGATTTATTGAATGTATAGTTTTGCACCCTTTCAGCATATTTTAGTTATAGAGTTCATATATGAAGGTGTCAACACGTCTGTATTAATGTAACATCAAAAGTTCATGTTTAAAATGCCATATTCATTCTTATAGCTTCTCAAAGGTGTTTTAAGAATATGAACGGTTTAAACGCACTCACATTAAACGGGCAGCTAAGCTCTCGAGCAGCGTGGTCTGCTTTGCGCACACTGACTGAGCATCATGCACGAGACCAAGCACACTAGCCACACTGGTGTCAGTGCGAGCGAGAGGGATAAAGAGAGAGAGAGAGACAGAGAGAGAGAGAGAGCGAGAGAGAGAGAGAGAGAGAGAGAGAGAGAGAGAGAGAGCGAGGTGGAGTTGCTCGAGGTGGTCCACAACAGGCTAGCACGAGTTCACTCCAAGACCTGCAGTGTAGACAAGACAAGGCGTAGACAGCCTGTTTCACAAGGATGTATGCCAACAGCTCATGGATCATGAATGGATTGTATGGGCTTTTTGCGTGCTTTGACGATTATCAACATTTGGATATATGATTATTCGTGGCAATTAATTTGGAACAGAAACGGAAAGATCTAAATGTTTTATCAGCTGGATGTATCTAAACAGAAACCTCTGGATAAGAGTATGTCACTGGTTTGGAATAAAATAGAACAATCCGTAAAATGACTCCCAACTCCAGAAAGCTACAATGACTTATCCATGTTTGCTATAAGCTGGGCGAGGACATAAATCCAGCTTTCAAAATGGATTTACAAAACTCTGACGGGTCGTCTGGGGCGGACAAGCAGAAGCCCAGTTTGATCGACTTTGGGACGTTTTTCGTAGACGCTGACATCATTTTTGGATTTACCAGCCATCTTTTAAAGAGAAAAGCGAAGGTAAGCAGTCTTTGGACAGGGGGCAAAGTTGACTCTGGTACAGCAGGAAGAGTAGAGATTAAAAAGTTTTTTGCTTTTTTTAAATACTTTCTTTTGCCGTTTATCAAGTGTAATTCAGGGCAGTCATGTTTTGGGGCACTTACCATTATGATGACAAATGTCATTGGTTATAAAGCGTGCCACTTTATTTCAGCACCACGAACAGCGCTCATCGTCTGCAGCATTTGTGCTTTCAACACGTTGAATCCACAGCATCTAAAACTCACACATTTACACGAACTTAAAAAAGTTTCAAAATAGCCCACGAGACTACTATTTTAATAGTACACACCGTGGACTGTCTGGAGAAATTGTTCGTATCTTTAAAAAACAGTATTATTAGATAAAAAAGTATTAGATAAAATTATTTAGATGTTGGAAAAAGTCCTCCCGACAGTGAGCTTTATGATCAAAATGTTAAAAGTTGGCCTGCGATTTGTAGCCTGTTTAAAAAATGTCGATTGCATAGAAAATATGAGAAAGGAATTACGTTTCAAACTTGGTCGGAAAAATATCAACAGAAACGTTAAAAAATGCATTTTTGTTCTAATAAACATTTTAAATCAGGCAGAAATTATATAAATAAACGTTCATGTAAAAGTCGACCGCGCAAAATTGTCACTTCTATGCGCGCGCCTTAAACGGTCCGTTATTGATGGTTTATTGGACCAGTTGCGCTCTCACAAACAAAGGATTGAGTGTATGTTAGCTGAAGCGAGACTGACAGGATTTGGGTTGTGATTTACCATCACGTCATCCAAATATAATCATCATCACTATCAAATATTTAGCGATGAATAATGAAACATTTTATTTTTAGATTTTCTATACCATTTTCCTGAACACCAAGGTTGTAAACTGCAGTTAAAATAAATACCAGAGGATGGCGCCAGAGTAACAAGCAAAATACAACAGTGTCATCAGGATCAGAAATCTTACAGTAGACACGAGCAATGAATTGCAATATAAAAGGTGACGTAATTTATATCAAGAAGTAGACTTACACATAAACTCTAACTGGTGCATAAACTGTTTCTAGTCAACTATTTGTTTTTGCCATTCGTGTCTTTTAACAAACAGCATGTCACTTATTTACTTTAAACAAAAAATGGTAAACAATTTGATTATTTTTACCTGTAGCCTATTTAAAATCGGTGTAATCAACGCACATTAAACACACAAGAAATTGTTAAATTCAGAAGCAATTTCTGATCTGGTATGACCTAACGTAGTCAGTGTGATTCCGTTATTTTATATAGCCTATATTTATGTCTTAAATCCATTTATTTCCCGTTGCTCACCTATCTTACCTTATGAGTAACCAGGACTTTATTAACGTTATTGCATAGTTTATGAACAGGCAGTGGAAAGTAACTCCTCAGCCACCGCATCAATAGTGTTTGAAAAAGTTGCAGAACACTGAACGCAGCTCCACCCTTCCAACCAAGAGACCGAGCCGCTCGCATTGACAGCAGTCAAACTTCGCTTCAGCACACGCGCGTCGTCATGGGATTACAGAAAGCCCAAACTTTAGCACTGGAGTTTACTCATGCTTGTTCTTTTGCGCTCAAAACAACACTTCGGGAACCGCGTCTATAGTCAATGTGCCTGGCACGAGTTTCGATAAAACAGATGTGCATTAAATGCACTGTTTAAAGTGTTAATCATTCATACTGAGATGGATTTAACATATGGAGATGAGCAAGAAGAGTTCCAGTTCAGCCGATCATCTGTAAGTGCTTTTAATAAGCAGCTATTGCTGAGAAGTTGTTGGATGTAACTGTAAGCTACATAGTTTACATGATCATAGTTTACATTACGTTGTGTATTTTAGCTGCTTAAGTAATTATTGTTGTTTGATTACAAATCTAATTAGGGGAGTGGCACTGAACACATATTCTTAATATTTCTTAGTTTAATTTGTATTATGTAATAAATGTGTAAGTGTAAAGTGTAAAAGTGTAAGTGTAAATAGTTTTATATAGGCTACATACAGTATACCACTTCTAAATTTGACAAAATGCATATTTTGTAATATGGTTTTGTTGACTTTTAAAAGGTTGAAGGCAGTTCAAGCGGAGAGTCTTCATTCTCACTCGAGTTGGGTCCAAGGAAAAGACTGTCAGTGGATGAGGAAAGGTGTGCCAGTAGACCACCACCTGAAGGTGCAGGAGCGGTGAGCGTCTCGGAGTCAGACAGGGATGAGACGAAAGCAGATCTGTGCAAGCAATGTCAGATGACCGTAGTTGAACTAAGGAGACAAGCCTTCGCTCTGGCCGATCCCACATCCTTGAAGGTCAGTCAGTGAGAAACTTCATTTTTTTTACGAGCAAACACATCCGAGGCAGGGAAAAAGTTTTGTATTATTATTAATCTTTAGAGGACCCTTGATTCATGCAGCAATGGATCTTTGGATCTTTTGTTAGTTTCAAGTAGCACTTGACTTTCACCTTGGCTCCTAAAGTGCTGAAAGTTTTTCTTTGTTCCACTCCGCTCTTTTCAGCGCATTGAGAAAGCTTTTGGATCAATGGGATGGAATTCCCAGTGATTGATTATTAAAGACCATTTTGTGTAAGATCTCATAAGCTGATGAAAAGTTGACACAAATAAGCGTTGTCTTTCTAGTTTTATGACACCCTTAACAGAAAACTGATATCCTATTCAGGTCCCTATTCACAAAGATTACGGAATCATCAAAAGGTTAATCTTTTTACTATACCTTCAAAGAGAGCAAATATTTTAACAACGCCTTTTTGAAGAACGTTGAGCTATGGGCATTTAGTTACACATTCACGTTTTTTATTTATATTCTGAAATGTATACATCCCTGGATAAAAGCTTGATCATAGCCTTACCACACAAACACTTTGTGAGTTAATTCAGTACTAGCTGTTATATTTATGGTCAATGTGATGATGATACCCCATCAAGGTGGAGCTAAGGGACACTCAGATATGGATGGGCAGGATATAAAGAGAGCAAATGTGAAAAAGAAACTGTTATAAACACTAACTTGAATCAGGATTCTTATCCCTTTGCAGTTAAGTGTATAGTGTAGATTTTCAGTGTTTTCAAAAAAAGAAAAGAAAAAAAACCAATGGGCTTTTTCATTGGAAGGAACTTAAGTCAAATCAATCAAGTGGTTTCCACTGAAAGATTCTATATCACTAAGTCCCAAACAGTGAAAGTAAATCCACAATATCACCAAACCCCAGAACAATCATTGTCCTGTCATAGATACCCCTGTATCACAGGTCTCCACCCTTTGGATTTGGAAACTAAAACACCATCCACCATTGTTTGTTTGCATTGACTGTAGTCAATCTGTTCAATTCCTAAAGCCAAAGTTTTCTCATTACCTTCCCTTTCGGGAGTTCTCGACAGCTTTTTTTTACTTTCACACACTGTATTCATGGAGAGTATGAGAAGAAAGAGTGCCAGTCTTTGAAAGTCTATTGAGAGGAGGGGGGGTATTTTGGAAGTGGCCCATTGTTTTAGGAAACAATGCTTATCTCCCCCCTTGTCTGTCGACATTGGGGGGAGAAAACGTCGAGTGGACTCGCTGCGGAGTCTGTGGAGGAAGTGGAGACCCAGTTGACCTTCATCACACATTCAAAGTGTTCCTGTATACCCCTCACCAAATTCCCACCACAGTTAAATATAGGCTGTCGACTTTATATTGTTGTCTGACTTGCTGCTTGGGTTAGCCTCAGGTTTTCCCCTCCTCCTTGCTTTCTTTTGTGCTTGTTTTCTAGGAGAGATCTCATGCTTAGGTAGGATTACAAGCCCTTCGGTTTACTTTGAATCCCCCTCAATTCTCCCTCTGCAGGTTACCTTAGGGAATAAGAAGAGGGCTTTTTTTGTAGGTGTGCATCAGTGTGTGTATGACCTTGTCCAACCTTTTCATGTCAGAACAGTGCATCCAGTGCATACTTATAAGTACAGAACTAATAAGTACAGAATCACCCCAAAGTTTCGCTGCCCATTTTACTATGACACATTGCCCTGGGTGGTCTGCTCCAGGTGTAGGGGAAGAAGCGATGGGGTCAAGCCGAAGAGGTAATGGCTTTATCAGCTCATCTACTGATGGCTTAATAAGACTGTGAATACATTGGCAATGGGAGTTCTGCGTTCCCCACAGTATAGGAGAAGAAAGGACGCTTTGTCCAACAAGAGATGTAGGGTGGTTACCTGACCTGAACTTCCAGACCGAGCGATACAGTTCAAGATGAGAAACTACAGAGGGGTACTGTTTATCAGCTCCTGACAAAGATTTGTGCAAGCGTGGGTGGCCTGGGTTTAAATAGTTTGGTTCGTAATTTTCCTAATTTTGTACAGGAATTCAATTTTAGATGTTTATAATGAAAAGTTTGTACTGTAAACCTCAGCAGTCGATAAGTTTCGTATATCACCTCCTCTAATGACCCAGCTGCACTTCAGTGGTTCATATAGTTAATTATCCTGAGCCAGCTTGTATGCCGATAAGTACTAGAGTCAGTTGCTTTTGTTCAGTCTTTAGACTGCTTTTAAGGTCCACTTTTAAGGTAGTAGCGTCTTGTATCGTCAGATTTTGGACATCAGAATAAAGTCCACTTTGCAGCTTTTTCTAAACAAGATTTGTCAACTTAATACAGATAAGATTGTTGGCAACATGTACAGTGATTAAATAATTCATACTTCAATAATAGTCTGACCTAGAAAAAATTTAGGAAAAGGTACAGTATGTGGATTTTGTATCCAAGAAGAATTATTATTAATAATTTCTTATGATTCAGAGCTCGGTGCAGAAGATAAAAATCTGCCAATGCTTTCCGCGTGTCTGTCAAATATTATGCCACTAACTAAAACAACCCGGTACACTCTCAGTCTCAGGAAAATTTTGCAAAATATGAACTTTGACAACTTGTTGCAGTAATCTCAAAAAACAACACCTCAAGGTATACAAACATGTGACCCTGCCTGTAAACCCAGCTCAAGTCATTTTTTTGTGATTTACTGTTTTCTACATAAAATCAGTAATGTTGAGAACATTCTGTGAAAATATAACCTTGATCACTTTAATGTTGACTGAGTAAGACCATATCAAAGATTGAAATCAATATGAAATTAATGATTGATACCAAACTTTGATGCTTAATTAGATTATGAGACTTAGGTAGGTGAGGTACAAAAAAAGGTCAAAATTGGTCTCAAGGTGTCACTGTATTAATAACTATTAAAAAGTTCCTAATATATACCATTTTGTACAGGGCTCTACACTAACTTTTTGCACTGGCTGCACTGGTGCGCTTTTTTTCCTAGGTGCACCAGCACAAAAGTTAGGTGCACCCAAATTTTTGACTGCATTGCATTTTACACCACAGTTTTACAAGCGCCCAAATCTGATTGGTTTAGACCACGATGTGTGTGTGTCTAATGTATCTGTTGTTGAACCAGAAGAAGACTTTCGAGTTGCGGAGACTTTTTTCACTTAAAAGGCTTGTCGTACTGGTGCAACCTCAGATTTTTTAAGTCGCAACATTGAAAAATAAGGTCGCATGTATGAGCCCTGATTTAGGGACAGATATGTATACTTTTGGCATCAATATGTACCTCTAAAGGGCCGGGTATACCTTTTTTCAGCTTTAAAGCATACGTGTTCGACACTTGCGCAATACAAATAATTTCTTATTCAAACTATACTCTACCAGGCCGACGACATTTACAGTACTTTAAAAATTTAAAATAGGTGAAGAAAAGTAGCCGATCCGTATTGCAAACAAAGTTCAGAACAAACAACAAGAAAACAAAGAATAGGAATCAAACATTATGGTGACAAACTGCTCCACAGCTTTCTTTTCTTGGAAGAAGTGAACATAAAAAAGAATAAAACGACAGTGTGTGTGCAAATGCTTTCTATTGCCTTTGTATAATTGTTTGTAGTGGAGTGTGCTATCTCAATAATCTTGCGCATGCCCTGTTGTACGCGTACTGTGGGAAGTCCATGTATGTGCGCCGTGCCCATGACGTAATTTTCGTCATCAGGAGGGTCCGCGGTTGTCCACGTGGTGTCAAATTTTGGGCCGTGCGCGGACGGTGTGTGTGGATGACCGCGTACCCTCCTGATGATTAAAATGTTGTCATGCGCACGGCGCAAGTACACGGACATCCCACAGTACGCGTACAAAAGCGCATGCACAAGATATACGTCCCTAGTAACCCCTTCGGTTTAAGGTACTTGAACTCTTTGGGTCGGTTTCCCGGACAGGGATTAGACTAAAATAAATGTAAGAGCTGTCCAAACTGAAAACAACTTGCATTGACATATCTTAAAATCTACCCATTCTCACCAAGATGCTTACAAATGACACGCAGTGTGATTATCGTGCAAAAGATACCCCAAATTCTGCTTTTGCGTGCATATGATACGCCAGTCCTTTCCCTTCACTTATATGGCGAATCGTTTCGTGTCGTTTTATTTATTGGTTTCTCATTTGTTTTCTGAATTTTCAAACCATTTTCGCTTGGGTTTAGGGTTAGATTTCAGATTTGTTTAAGCAGGTTATTTAATATGCAGGTTTCTCTATGTTTCGTCTATATTTAAGCCATGGTCGCTTGGAGTTGGGGTAATAGATGGGGTTTGGGTTAGGATGTCATTTTTATATAACAAAAAGTTGTTCTAACCCTAAACCCAATCGACAATGGTAAAAAAACAGAAAACAAATAAGAAACCAATAAATGAAATGACACGAAACGATTCGCCATATAAGTGAATGGGAAGGCGTATCATATGCATGCAAAAGCGGAATTTGGCGTATCTATTGCACGAAAATCACACTGCGTGTCATTTGTACGCTTTTTGGTGAGAATGGGTTCCTTAAAATACATCAGTGCCCTTTGTTTTGCCTCAAATGCACACAAGTATGTTTTTATATATATTTCCTAATTAAACTAAGGCCTAGTCCTGGCTTAAGCTAATCCCTGTCTGGGAAACCACTCCTTTAGGTGCAAATGTGTCATCCCTGTGACAGCAAGGGAGGGACCTTTAATTCTGACAGTAGACAAAAATATTTCTTAACAGTTTCTAAAAAAATACAGGTGGTGTAAAAAAAACTATGCACCTGACAAAAATCTGTGCACCCTGAACTGAATAAAGCTAATCAGAACAGAACATGCCATATTTGAATGGATTATGCATCAGACGGTCTGTGTGACTGTGGGTGTGCCATCTGAAGCTAGCATTCTAGTATAGGGTGGATCTGTGAAATGTGAACATCACAAATTAAACCAAATTAAATGTGTAGGTTAGGTCAGGAGCAGACTTTAACTGCGCCCGAGTAGAATAAAAGGCCTTGTACATACCGTTAAGGCAGTTTAACAACCTTTTCAGAAGTCCAGTGCTCACTAAAGACATCTGAGGGATAATAAATATCTTAAAACTGGTCCTGAGTGAGTCGTCTTCCAGAAAATGCCATGTCAGCGTTGCAGCCTTACCAGTGACATGCTGTTTCTTTGCAGTCTTCTGCCAAGCACACGCTCACGGGCGGCAATTAGTCTTTCTTTACGCCCCACAGCTTTTAATGGCTTCACTCTTTTTCACCGGGTTTGCTTTGAGACAGCGCCATCCTTTGTTTTATTATTTATTACCGATGATTCCTTCTCCTGATATCTGTGAGGAATGGTCTCTCCTCTTCAAACAATAAAGAAGCGCTCCCCTCAGTAGTTCATTCACTTCAATGTCAGGGCACTTAACACCTGAACAATGCCGAGGATGGAATGCCTGGAAGCTTAACACGGGACAATGGACAAAGACTTCATTGCCTTCAATGATTGCCACTAAACTTGTCACAATGCTCCAGCACACGGAATGGTTTCAGCACAGCTGAAAAAGTGGTCAACGTTATCTCTAAATAATATTTCTTGTATACAATTGTAAACAATTAACTGGTAAGAACAAATCTGAAAAGGTTAAACTCTTTAGTCCACCTCAACAAAGTTGCCTTTGCACCTGGGTTTTTGCAATGTAACCATATGGAATGTATAGCATTTCCATTGTGATGACAGATTACAAGGTATATGGTATCACATTTAATAAGAAGAATATGCGCTTGAGGGCGGTCGCTGTTTCATCCTCATTGTCCAAAGTAAGGCTCTGAAATGGCTGTCATCAATAATAACGGCCACTATATTTCTAAGGGTCTGTAAGCTCTCTGTTGTGACACGTTAGAAGTTTAAAGTCCATTCACAGTTTAGGTCAAAAACACCTGCATCCCTCTGCCCTTCGCATTGTGTGTGAAACCGTAGACGACGGTTGTAATGAGAATACTTACCTCTCCTGTGCTATCACTCATCTCTCCAAACTCCCTTGTGACTAACCCCCTAACAACCCTGGGAGAATTATCTAAAGGGAAAGCTAGTTGGACTCATAGTTTGGCTTTCATTAAGAGTACTTAACCCCTGTAGCTTTGTGTGGAGGATACGTGCATACGAGGGACACTGGGCTTGTAATTGTTACGTGAAAGGTCAGTTTAGTTTGGCCACCATGGGACAGAATTACAATAAAGTATGAAAATGGGTTGACCAGCCACGATTAGACTGCATTGTCTGGCCGCAAGGTTTAGATCTTTCAGACCGTGGGCGGATTCATTCATTTGGTAGTTACGTAAGACGCTTTTACTGAGTTTTATTGCATGCCCGTTCTGCGTTATGAAAAATCTGTGAGGCTTGAAAGGACGTGGCATTTCAAAGCCATTGCAAATTAAAAAAGCTGAACCTCTGGTACCTTGCATATCACTTTTTTTGAAATGTGTCAATAAGTCAAGCACTGTCATGAGGTAATCGGAATTTTCAGGTGGCTGTACAGTATGCCCGACGGCATTTTTTGAATGGTTATTCCGAGGACTTCAATTATTTCCTCACACCCCTACCAGAGAAAAAGTTCTCACGAGAAGCGAGGCTGATTGGAGCGCAGTTGAAGGACTACTGGAAGTCCTGGTTCGACTTGCTCGCCCCATTCTTTACTCTAAACCCTGCAGGAGAGGTTTGCCTCGCACATGCCACAGCAGTCACTGTAAATCACTCCACTTTTATTACCATTAGCAATAGTTTCACATTCATTTTTGCTCATGTTTTAGTGCTTTCGTATACTTTTAAATGAGTGTAAAAGAAGTTCACAGGTGTTTATTAGACGATTTGTGACGAACGTGGGGGCGTACATGCAATCCAGAGAACATTTTAACGTCAATCACACATTCTCAACTGTTTATTGTGCATGCCTCCCATTTTATTTGAAAATAATCAATTTAGTGTTTTAAACAACATCGGTAAATCAGTCTACAAAACCTTGTTTCATGACTGCTCTGAAGTGAAACAGCTAACCAGTAGCATTTTAAAACCAAACATTGGGTGTGAATTATATTAAGCAACGGATGCTCGATTCTGGGATCACCTGCATCTCAATTTGGAGATGGTCGTTTTATGCATGCTGCTTTCCTTTTAACCTTTTCAACCCTGACCCCTCTGACCATATCGGAAACCAGAATGTAAACCACAGGGTATGATGACAGAGCCAAGTATGGCATTGCATTATTGATGTTTACTCTAGCGAGCTGTTCTATCTGATTTCCAATCGGTAAAGGTTTGAAATCTTTGTTTGCTTCTGGGCTGTGTCACTGTTAAGCTGTGAGCTCAGCTGATATGACTGTGATAAGCTCTTCCTAAACGGTTTCATTCTCTGTATGATTATTTTGTTGTCATGGCGAAGCACCTGTATTGCATTTGTCTTTTTAAAACATGCATTGATTACTACTGATACAAAATGAGCTATAGATGTCATAATGATTTATGTTGTCAAGCGAAAGGTTTTTCCCACAGGAGGTGGGTTTGACTTTGGATCTTTAAAGTGTATTGAAGTTCCTCTCCTGTCCTCTAGAGGCATATAAGCCTTTTGTTTTGAAAGCGCTTTTGAGGATTTTGACTTGGTGTGATGGTTTTTTCATCGTGTGCCAGATAAATCAATACTGAGTCTTTTATTTTAACCGGTCAAATTTATCTACTGAACTATTTGGTATGGAAAGGGTTCAATAGAGTAAATACATAGAGTTAAACACATTAAATAAGAATCTCACGACCAGAATGTGTTTTGCATATTTACTGTTTTATTATAAAAAATAATTTTCATAATATGTTTAGAAAGCTGTGTTATGTTACCTTCAAATGCAATTACATTCTTAAGCCCTATTCGGACGGGATTAGTTTTATGGGGGTAGATGGAGTAATGTAATTTTACCACAGGACGTTTGTAATATTGATGGTCAATTCGCACGGGATTAGAAATCTCAGTAAAACATTCAGAAGTGGGAGGGTTAACTCGATTTCGCAGCCCGTCACCTCCCGTCATGTTCACATTACCTTGCTTCCTGAAATCACATGTGCAAACGCAACATGATGCAGACGAGAAAAACTCGAAATCAGACCAGAGAGTAAACACTGTGTTTAATTTCGAATTGTGGAGAACGTCACTTTCAGAAACAGTTTGTTGCCCATGAGAAGTGATTTATGCCGAAACTGACTTGCCACTGACTTGTTCATCCGCCTTGAACACAAGCGCTTCTATATAAAAAAACTTGCAAAATTACAGGAAATGACGGAATTTACGCATATATTTACAGCTGGTCTATTCACACGGGATTAGTATTACCTGTGGTAATTTCTCCGGACCTTTTTAAAGAAGGTAAAAGTCACCGTAATCTTTACTGACATTGTCCGTAATGATTACTGACATGGAGCATTCAGACGGGACTAAAATCGCTGAGAAGCTGAGAAGCTAAAAACTGATTTACCCCACCTCCCTGTGTAAAACTAATGCCGTCCGAATAGTACCTTACATTTTTAAGCATTACAGGAGTATCTACATTTCAAGATTCATGACTGGATATTCATAAAGTCAACTTCTCTGTACTGTATTTTGTGACACCACATGAGAAGTAATGCAGGGCAAAGAATGTAAAACTGTTCTGCTGGCTGTACAGTCCCAAAAAGGGTGAAAAGTGAAAAGAAATTGACTCAAAAAAGAGTTCACACTTTCCAGTTCACATCCATCCCTCCTCTTTCTGTATTTTATCCCAGGCTGGCAACAACAGGAGGAAACTTCTCAATGTTTCAGGGTGTGACACAGGAAACAGGCTGAAGGGGACCTAAGCTGAAGGCTGTGTACTTGTGTATGTGTGTGTGTGCATTTGCGCAAGTACTTTGGCATTTGTGTTGTGTCGAGCTGTCCAGGAACCCACACGACCAAATCTGTGTGGAAAATGAGCATCCAAGAATGTTCCAACCAGCATAATTGCCATTCTCTCACCGTGTCTTTCTTTGTCCTGTCCTGCCTGCTATTAGACTAAATGTCAGACTGACTGCGGGCTAGCAGATAAGAAAAAGGCATGCCGTGTACCACACCAACTCTGAATATCTAGATTTTAAAACAGCTGGCCATCAGCTGACCACCAGACTGCCTTTCTGACCATTGCACTTACAGACTAAACTTACGTGGCATTCACTTTGTATTCTGGAGGAATTTATTGTGAAGATTTTTATGTCATCATACAGCACCGTGATCTTAATACAGTGACAGTCAGCCTGTATGGGAACCCTGGGGTCGAGTGTGTTGCTCAAATGATGACACAGATCATTTTTTTTTTTGGATTTACGTAATTCATTAGTAGACACTGGTTCCCCATGATTGAAGTTTTCTTAAAATAAAATAACATGTTATAGCCGAGGTTCTGTTTTTGTGAATCTTATATGATTACACTAAACTCCATGTATTAAAGTTGTATGTTTTCTTTGTTGTTTTTCATGAATTAAAGATTCACATTATGATTGTGTACCTGGATTGTTCCTGGAACTATTAAGGTGTTGCATTAGCAGTCGCAAGTCACTTTGGATAAAAAATATTAAAATGCATAATTTGTAGCTTTGTTGATTTTTATTTAATTAGATATATATTAGATCTTAAAAAAAAGTAAGGTGTGTGTTTTCTAAGGTTATCTGTTTATCGAACTTAAATGTGCCGTAAAATGTAAAACCGTATTTACCTAGGCATAGATGAATAATACGAGCTCTGTACAATGACATATAGTGAGCCTCATATGCTAGTTAATGCTATATGCTAGCGTTTAGGCTGAAGTTTTACTATTGACGTTACAGTTAAGTTTTGCAACTCCATACAATTAAAAAAACGTACCCCTGAGAAACATCCATTAACTCTTTCACCGCCAGCGTTTTAAAAAAAGTTGCCAGCCAGCGCCAGCATTTTTCATGATTTTCACCAAAGTTTAATGCCTTCCAGAAAATGTTCTTCTTTAAATATATAAACATACAATATACCAAATGAAAGAACAGACCCTCTGCTTTCAAAAAAAAAAAAAAAAAAAAACGTTTCATCCAACCTACCTTCAGTGGTTCTTTTGTAATCAGCTTTTGAATATGGGTAGGTTTCTGCAAAAACACCACATTTTGAGCAAAAAGCAGAGATAATTAAATTTTTGTGACGGACTTTTCATAGACATCCCATTCAGAGCGATCTTTAAAACAGACACGGACATGCAGCCGCTTGCCATAGGGCAATACTTCCGGGTTTAAAAAGTTGTGAAAGGGCGCCACCTGGTGGTATTGCGGAAAGACGGAAAATCTCGTCATTGGCAGGGAAGCGTTTTCTCTTGATTAACGAGATATCTTGTCAATGGCGGTGAAAGAGTTAACAATCTTCAAACAACTGATTATTCCTCAAATTCCGTATTTTCATCCAGTCTCAAACCTTAGGTCTCTTAACACACACACAGAGCTACTGATAGGAGCTGCTCTGTGAAACAGCCAATCAGAGCAGAGCTCGACATTATTATTCATAAGTGTGTCACGATTTTGATTTTAAATCAAAATCGATCGAAATTGAGTCACAACCTCGAAATTCGAATTAAAAAATTGAATCGTCATGCATGACTTACATGAGAGATATCAGAGAACAATTTAAAATATTATTTTAATGCATTCTTTGGCACCTTTAAGAAGAAAACAATATTGGTGACGGCTTTTAGACCCACCAAGATTAAAAAAAATAAAATCTTTGTATTGTAAGTATATCTGCAAGTTTTCTCCCTGTGCTGTTTGTGCATGTGTAAGCACGATATGAGTGTGTGTGTGATGCCTCCTTTGCATGCCCTTATTTATTTTTTATTCTGCAGAACCCATGCTGATATGTGGCCCCCATAAATCTCTGCATGGAAATGCCAGTCAAAGTTCACACCTAAGTTCATTTCATGCTTCACCGTCTTCCTCTTGCATCTGTGGTTTGGTGTGTTAGTGAGCGTGATATTTTGCATTAAATTATGCTGCTTTATCATGGAACGATTATCATTTTTTTCTTCATGTGTGAGTGTTTGCGTGTGCACGGTTTCAGAATTTATTCAGGAGTTTAAGAACTGCTTTATGAAAATGTTCCTTTCAAAGATGAGAAGATTTAATCAGCCATTAAAGTAAAAAATTATTTGTCTCACCTTTAGAGAAGAGATTTGCAGGAATTATTTATAGGTCACTGCCTTCAAAGTTATTTGTCTGTATGAATAATAGTAAAGTTGTTTGGGAAGGCATGCATCAGGGACATTTCTTCCCAGGTTATCAAAATGAACCTGTTTGGCATTTAAAATGTGTCATGTTAATGTTTTGTGAGCATTTCTGCGAAGGAAAAAGTTAGAGTACCTTATTTAGACTTTTAGGGGTGGTTTCCCGGACAGGGATTAGATTAGTCCTAGACTAAAAGAAATATAAGAGCTGTCCAAACTGAAAACAAACTGACATGTCTTTAAATACATCCGTGCCCTTTGTTCTGCCTCAAAATGCACACAAGTAATGATTTTAGTAAGGGATGTTTGTTAAAACTAGTTATATTTCCTGATTAAACAAAGGTTTAGTCCTGTCTTAAACTAATCCATGTCCGGGAAACCGCCCATGAATGTTGTTCGCAATAGTTATATGCTTTTATCAAAAAACAATTACACTGCATTCAAGCCAAACATAATGTTTCCTGGGAATCAAACCTGTGACTTTGGGGTCATAACCGCTATGCTCTACTAGTTGAGCAACCTTGTTGTTTTGATATAGCAGGCATCCTGCCAGGATATTCTAATCTCTGTTTTATGGACTTGTAATTAGATTGCATAATGCTTCTTCTCACATTTCTCATTTAAACAGGCTTTTCATGACACGGAGCAGATAAGTGTCATTTAAGCTTGTTGTGGTTACTATCTGTCTGTTCTTTCATCTGTAATGTCTTCTTCATCATTTATAACATGGTAGAAGATTATAGTGTATTGTAATGCCTTATTATAAATAATGATTTCATGTTTTTGATTAAAAAGGATGACAGCAGGATAAATGAATCACTTGCATGTCTTTAGGTGTTTCCAAATATGCCCTTATTTTCTAATGTCAGTAACTGAAATTTGCACTTTATTATTTTGGTGCTGTAGATCTAAAGATAGAGTCAATATGAAGAGCTAAGGGTGGGCACTATGATAGGATAGGATTCATTTTATATCATGGTATATATGGTAGCGATATATATCACAGTAGAGTTTTCTTTTTCTTTTAATATGTTTTTTTATGTTATTGAAATATTTAATGAATAAACAAAACTCAAGTCAGTGATGAAATAAGGTTATATATATTTTTTCTAGTTTTAGAGAGTTACCCAAGACTTATTTGCCATTGCACTGGCTTGCTCTTCCATATTCTTCCAATCTTTATAATTAGCACCATGAGTGCTAAATCCTCTTGTTTGGGGCTATTTATGTTGTGAATGCCAAAGTAATCCTCTTTTGGGTCTGTAATAACCTCCATGCAACTATTCTGTAGAACCCAATCTGTTACCATGGTCTTACTAATGATGTCACAACACAAGGACTTTGTATTACCCCATCTGTTACCATAGCATCATTTATGATGTCACAATGCTATCATCCTTCTCCTTGCCTGAAGTCACTCACAGGCTTTTATGATGTCAGATCGGCAGCATCCTCCTGGAGATCTAGTCTTTTACTCTTGCAGCGTGTCAGCTATTTTATCTCACGCCTCACTTTATGAGCCCCACCGCAGCTTTTCCCACAGACATCAACAGTTCTGTGGTCCTCTGTGTAAAAGGTCTACAAAATTGGACACTTAAACGGCGCAGTCAGGCCTTTTCACACCACACTGCAAAGTCACGTCCTTACAACGGTTACAGTTATGGTTGTTAAAGTTATGTTTGATCCCTGTGGTCTTTTCATGAAAGGAACAGTTTAATTATCAGTGACGCAGCTATTGATGCCAGCTTGTTATGTTGTTGTAAAGGGGCAATGGGTGGTGTGAAGCAATCTTCTGTTTTACTTTCCCACACTGTCTGAGCCAGCGACCGTAAGCAGAGTTATGGCTTTTTCACTCTTATATTTTCCTTGGAAGTGGCGTTAATGAACTCAGTTGCATTTTCTTATTGAATGATGTTTGGAACGGTTATAAAGATGTGTGTGAGCTATCTGTCAAATGGGTGTCAGCTTTTTAAGAAGTCATAGCCTTTCATCTTAAATATTGACTGGTGGAGATCCATTAGTGGATTTAATACTTGTTTAGTTGTAATGTAATATAGGAAGTTTCTTTAATCATTTTTACAGATCAAAGTGGCAACATGGTACTGTAGGGAGGAGCGGGGCACAAGCTTACGCGTTTTGATTTTGGTTCAATCATTCAAAAAATATTTGAGTTTGATTAATTATATTTTTACACAAGCAACACACACATCTCTGCTACAAATGAACATTTGAAGTTTGTTTCTAGTACTTACCATTCTTGGACAATTACACCAAACGTGACAGAAATGCAAACGTTTCAATTTACCACATAGGTGGGGTTAATTGTAACAGGCAGGGGGTTGGTTGTAACAGTTGCTAAAAATTTGCAGGCAAATATTTCAATATTATTTTGTCTATATACTTGACTGGATATTGTTTATATATCTGTCTATAGACAGGTATCCACACTGTAGTCATTCATCCTTCCCTTTTCAAAAATAGTTCAATTATGGATACAAATGTCTTAATATGTGAGAAAAAGCAGCACAATTATGACAATTTTTTTTGTATATGTGACCCAGTCTGTAATAACCATACTACAGTTTCAAAATCAAATTCTGAGATAATGAGCATCAAAGTCTGTTTTAGACATTCATTTCATTATGATTTCAATCTTTGACGTGACTTTATTCACTCAATATTAAAGATATGAACAAAAATAAATTTGAGACAATTTTTAATAAAACAGGCACATTTATTTTGTTGGCAGCCAGCAATCATTCATGTGAAGCCTATTTAAAACAACGACAAGAATTACGCTAACGTTAGCGGTTTTCATATCGTAAGTGCTGAGGGGTTAGTTGTAACACAGCGTACAATTAACCCCGCTGGGTCAAAATATTTTCAAGCCTACCAAAAAAGTTGCTAAGAGCTGCAGACATATTAAAAAAATTATGCTATGTTTTAGTCAACAAAACTCTGATTAATATGACATAACATTGGATTTGGTATCTTACACTGTAAAAAATAATACCTAGATCTAACTTATAAAAAGTGAGGCAAGTGACTGCATGGGAAGTTTTAGGTTGAGTCAACTTGCAACCTTTTTTAAGTATATTGAACACACTAACATTACTTAATATGAATGCAATAAAATTGAGCTGAGTTAACTAATTGTACTAGTATTACTCAGTTAGATAAATCTACTTTTCTTGGTACAGGTAACATATTTATGGTTAGTTGTTGTTTTTATGCCGTGAGATGAGGGCTAGAAACATTTATTCAAACAACGCACCCACTCAGTTTCGATTTGGGCAGCTGTAAAGCGCGACATACTTCAGTATGCAGTCTATGCACAAGCACCAGTCTTCTGAACAATGGTAACTACAAAACTCAAAGAAGAAACAGAAACTCTTTCAAATATCGAAGATAAATTAACATTAAACACTAACAAGTCTTTCTTTTTAGTTAAAAACAAAACAAAAAAAGTTTTAATTCAAATTTCACTCTCCAAATGCAGTCCCATGCAAAGCATGCTGGGAACTGCAAGTCCACTGCCTAGTTAGTTCTGTTTACTAAAATAATTCATGTAGTTTTAACACAAAATTATTAAGTTAATTTCTTTCTTACAAATTTAAATAGATTATACATAATAAAATTAAGTTGAATTTACTCAATAATGTGTTCATTTAGAATTAATCAATTTATTCCAATTTTTATTTTATTTTAACTCATATTTTGATTAAAAAAACAAGAATTAAATTTTTTTAATACATTATACTCAATTTATTTTTGTTAAATCTACTAAGGCACAGAAACACTTTTTACACAGCCAACTTAAAAAAAAAAAAAAAACATATGATGAAAAAATTTACTTACATGACACCAAAACCTCGTTCATCAGTAACTCATTATACATTTCCAATAATTTGCGGGAGATCGTCTTTTGGCAGTGTGAAAAAAATACTGGAACAACAAAACGCTCAACCTTGTGCAACAATGTAAACAGTCCGTGTTACAACTAACCCCCACATAAGTTTTTGCCCTGCGCACCCCTACTTAAAATTGTATACAGCTTATAGACCTATTTCTACCTGATTTGTACCTTAAAAATGCATTTTAAAATATTTTTGACTGTTTGAATCATGTAGGTTAGGTGATTTTCACCCATACTGACAAAATCCAGAGTACTAAAAGCCATTCGCTTTTGTGTTTGTCTTGCAAAACACAGAACTTTATGGAACATGGCAGCGGCTTAAACAGTTTAAGGTGGTTACCATTCTCCTTAAATGAGGTACAATTGTACTCGTATGTCATAGGATTCACGTAAATGTAGCTATTAAAAGCGTATATAATACCTGAAAATTTTTCAAAGGTATACAACACAGTTCACGGTTAATCTAGCTATTGCAAAAATTTGGTTTGTGACCTATAATTTTAGCAAGTTAAAAATCAGCCCATGTTCATTTTTCACAGAAACAAATTGTTTACAACATGACGTGATTTGTATTCCCAAACGTGATTTATGTTGTCATACGTACAAACTTGGAATGGAATGCTTTTGAACTTTAAGGTCCACATCCACCACTACTGTGCACAGCCCCCCCACTGGAAGGGGATACACTTAAGAAGTGCACCTGTTTCTACGACCTTGGTCAGATTCCTTCTGAGGTTTATGGCACTGGCTTCAGGGGACGGGAGTTCGAGTACTGTCCAGTTGAATTGTCTGACTTCAGGCTAAATTCAAGCTCTCCTCCCCCTGTTTGTTTCTCTGTCCAGGAGGTCTCCTGGCTGTGGGAAACCCATCCAAGCAAGGACACGTCATGTCACTGATGTCCACTCTATGTTCATGTAGTTACTGCATGATACAGCATGAATAAAGTGCATATGTTTGTGTGTGTGCGTGTGTCTTAGGGTTAGGGTTAAGACACATACTGTTCAAAAATGAACTATATGTGGATTTGAATCAAAGCATCTGCAACATGTGGAATGCAATTACTGGAGCAATTATTCTATTCTATTCTATTCTATTCTATTCTATTCTATTCATATTATTTGTTAGTTTTATTGGTGGCGCTTGCGAAGACACTATTACCATATCTCATACCTACAGGGTTAGTGATTTAAATAAACCCATAAGACAGATAAGACAAATATTTAATTTTGTTCAGTGTCAAAATGCAAATATCTGTATGGAGTAGAAATTAAAGTGAATCTTGAATCTGTTTTTCATGGTCATGTGAGATACTATGTATCTACTCCCGTGCTTCGCAATTCTTAATTAACTCTTGAACAATGGGCCAGTGAAGATCAGAGAGGCAAGTGAGGGGCTTGTTGTGTCTTCTCACAAGCAGCTTCCTGAACACATGAAAGAAATACACACTGCCCCAAAAAAACGCGTGTGGAGAGAGGAGGAACTCCTGTCAACACCGAACTATGGCCTTCAAAGTGAATGCCACCCGCCCTGCTCCACCCCCCACCCGTACATGCAGACAGCCGAATACATTCATTAGGATGCTTTATACACACACACACACCAATGCATAAATAGACAAAAACACACACATCATGTACATGTATGCATTGTTCTGTTTTTGATTCTTTTGTTTTGTCACAGTCTGTCTGGTTATCACTGTCTAGAATAAGGTTGTCACTATACCAAAATTTTGATACCACAGCAATTTTTATCTCTTTAATATACAATGTTAAATATTATACACACACACATGCACACATACATACATATACATCTGTGATTCATATGGTCAGGTGCCACTTGATTCAGGAGACATTTAGGAGTTTAGTGACCAAATTATTAAGTCTGGACTAAACTGTATAAATACTGTTACATTTTATTTACTGGTTTTGTTGTATTTACATTTTTGAAATATATATTGATACTTCATCCAGAGTAGTTATATTTATGTGCTGTCTATTTAGTATAAGAGTTGCATGCTATGCTGTTTGATGAGCGGACTATACAGGTATTTTAATCATTCATTTGGCTTTATTCGGAAGCAGATGGCCTTTGTATATTTCTATCATATGGGTCATGAGTATCTGACCCAAAATCTTTGATTCACTGCAGATGATATAAATAATAATCGAAAATGTCCCGCCACAGGTCACACCCTTCATATCCCTGTTTTCTAGACTGTGGAAACAAGAGTAGGATTCCAGCCAATACACATCAATACAGCAATTTCCTATTTGGTCATTTCCTGTTTTGACAGGAAGCAGAAAAAGATAGCTTGCTCACACAAACAGAGAGAGCAAAAGACTGCTGGGTAGTGAAGCCTGTCCTCAGGTAGTTCAAGGCAAAAGGGGGTGGCTCCGTGCATACACCCTGGTAATGAGATTGGCCTGGCGCGTGTGTTTAGGAAAGGAAGCGTTTGTGGGGAATGCTGTTAATCATTTCTGAAGCGGTGCCCCCATTTCCAGGACGCTCTTTTTTGACCTGCACACAATGCAATGCTTTTGAAGCCCCAGTTTCTTTTGTTTTTTCCCCTCACGTTTCATCAATCACTGTAATCCATCTTGCTATGGTCGGGGAAGTCATCACCTCTGTTCACACCTAGCTTCCTCTAATGGGAGCTGAGCATATGATGTTACAACAGCACTAAGGACTGCTCAAGGCATTTAAGTTCAAATAAATATTAGCATGCCTGACAGCCTGTTGAGATAAACAGCTGCTAATTGATAAGTTACGGAGTATAGTAATGGGCACGAAGACACCTTGTAATCACCAATGCGAGAAGTAAATTAATATGTAATGCCCTCTTTTGTACTTATTCAGCTTTTTAGATTATTTACTTTTTAATTTGAACAGTGTATTTGATTAGTTTTACAGTATCTACAGTACATTTCACTATAGTAATCTGTGATTAGGGGTTTTGCTTGCCAACAAGGTTTAAACTTAAACTGCAAATTGATGTTATATATATTGATCGCTTGGATGAACACTAGAACACGTCTGTAGTTATGACGCACTGCAGTTTCATAATAAAAGTATAATGCGCTCTTATGATGTACAAGTTGATATATGCAGTCATCCCAAAAAACTAAGCCTTTATGTTCCTTAAGCATTTATTTTATGCACCCCTCACCTCAGTTATTAAATCTAAACCTTTTTCCTTTGTATAGTATGTCAAGTTTTAATACCATTCTTGGTCAATATAATATGTGGCACACGTAATAGTTTGGAAACAAAAACATGTCGGGCCGCCAAGAATGAGTTCCTGCCCCGGTGGAAAAGGGGTACGTTGCCTCACAGCAAGTAGGTCCTTAACTGGGCCGGTAGGCCCTTCTGTGTAGAGTTCACAAGCTTTCCCTATGTCAACATGGGTTTATTCCAGGTGCTCTGGTTTCCTTCCAAAGTCCAAATACATGCAGGTTAGGTGAATTGGTGATGCCAAAATGTCCTCCACTAACTTGCGTGTGGATTAACCAGTTCTCACCATGAATATAGCCCTGGATGTTACCATATAAGACCTGTAACCACCATTCCCAACCCACTACCACGAAATTACGTACCTATAGTCACGTAAATTTGTGAGTCTTTTCTGTGACACTGACTCATTTTCCGCTTTTTTGCGTGAACATGTCACGTATTTCTATTTACGTGTCGTGGTCACGGATTTGTTACTCAACAGTTTTGTCCTATTTTCTTACACTGTAAAAATACTCTGCTGCCTTAAACTTTTTTGTTAAATCAACTCAGATTTACAAGTCATGTCAACAGAGATGAGTTGTCTCAACTTATAAAATATAGTTGAGAAAAGTCAACTTAATTTTATAAGTTATAACAACTCGCCTGTAGTCATAACAACTCATCTCTAGTCAAGATAAATAATAGTAAGTTGAAATGACTTGTAAATCTGAGTTTATTCAACAAAAATTTTTAAGGCAGCAAAGTATTTTTACAGTGTACTTGTCACTTCGGTTTAGGGTAAGATTTACATAAAATGACATCCTTACCCAAACCCAACTCTAACCCTAATGCTAGACGTCAATGGTTTAAAAATCATAAAATATAAAAAAATAAATAATGGAAAAAGGTATAAACCAATCCTTAAAGTGACATCCTAACGCAAACACCAAATCTAACCCTAAACCGAAGCGTCAATGGTTTAAAAATAGCACAAAATAATTGGGTAACAAATACGTGAAAATGACACGTAAACAGAAATATGTGACATGTTCACGCAAAAGGCGGGAAAACATGTCAGTGTCACGGAAAAGACTCACAAATTTACTTGACTATAGGTACACAATTTCGTGATGCAGGGTTGCCATGCCATACCACAGCACAGAGTGCTTGATATGTAATGATAATCGTATGGTCACCTGGTTATTATAGTGAAATAAACTGCTGGATCTGGTGTAAAAATGCATGCACATAAAATATTAATATAAAAATACAGAAATTACCAATCAAAAGCAGAATATAGGAATACAAAACGATTGGTCAGTGTGTTTTGTGTGTTTAAATGTCTGTGTTTGCGAGCAGGTGGGTCTGTGTATTGTAAATCATTTCTTATGTGAGGAGTAACCTAATGAGGATGTGCCATACATGTGTTATATAGTACCGGTAAAGGTGAGATGTCAAAGGTCAGTGCTCCTGAAAGCTTGACTCGCTTGTAGCTATTGAGCACTCCCGCACTGACCTTCAGAAGCTGCACAATTAGCTGACCTTTGACATCCTATCCCATCCACTGAACCCTTAAGCATGAAGAACATGCTTACGCATTCTTATCCCACATTTTGTGTTTGCTCAGAACAAAGCAAACATCTTAAAAAGGCTGCACAGTGAAATACATCTCTTCCAGCATTGTCTGTCTGTCTGTGTTAATATAACTGGCATAGAAATTTGAATGTACCTCTGTTAGCCTTTTAAGTACTACGGCTTATTATCAGCACAGAAACAGCAAAGAGTGCATATTATGTATTTTTTAATAGGTGTAAATATGGGTAGATAAATGGTTTTGAAGTTTTTACATGGTCATTTTTAAATGACCAATTGTCACAAATGCTCTAGGAAGACTGGTGATTGAGCTTTGCATTGTACATTTTAAAGTGCAGCTATGGTGGGAAATTATTTTAACGATATTCCCCATTTAACTTAGTTTCCTAATTATTAACCATAACCACACATTATGTACTAAATATGATTCTAAATTCAGAACAGCAGGCACAGGTTGGCAGAGGTTAATGGTCATGCAAAAAGTGCTGATATGGACTCCCTTGCCTGTATAAAGGGCGTCCATAAGCCCTGCTGAGTCTTTAACTGAGTACACGACTGAATATTTTAGCCCATTAAAATAATGTAATGAACGCACAATGTAATAGGCTCTAATTCATATGCAAATCAAAGTGGATTCAACCCTGGCCTTGCTGATCCCTCATTCCACATTGGCGCTTTATGACAGGAGATGTTTTCTGGTTATACTGTAATTGCCTAGTATAGATGCACTGACAACCAATGAGTAAATCTATTAACGTTTTATATAAGTGCAGCGGAGGTGTGGTTTTATCCTGGTGTTGGACTTCTGGCCCATGACAAAAAAATCGCTTAGGTTACTCACGTAACCCCGGTTCCCTGAAATAACGGGAACGAAGCATTGCGTCAGTTAGCTGACGCTATGGGGGAAACTCCTGTTTACTCCGTGACTGAAGCCTATTGGTTAACGTCTGTACAAAGTACAGACCAATGACGTTTGAACCCGCGCGCGGGAGGAACGCGTCCCTATATAAGCGCGGTTCAATCGTCAGGAGCTCATTATATTCGACTGAAGCGCGCAGCCGAATAACACTCGCTGCGTAGACGTTTGTAGCACGGCAAGAGACGCAATGCTTCGTTCCCGTTATTTCAGGGAACCGGGGTTACGTGAGTAACCTAAGCGTTCCCTTTCAATACGGTTCACTTCGCATTGCGTCAGTTAGCTGACGCTATGGGGGAACGTAATCCCATCACGCCGTGCATACACAACGTACTGAAGTGCCTTACCGGAGAGACACTGCGTGTGGCCCTATACCCGGCATATTCACAGCTTTAAAAGCAAATGTGTAAGCACCATATAAATTGTTGACGCGCACACGGTGGGGTTTTAAACGCACCGGGGGCACATAACATAGCACAAGACGGCGAGGTACCGAGCGCGCCGCGGCTGTGCGAGATAAGTAAATTCAGAGTCACGTTGGTGAGCTCGCTGAGCGCACCGTGGTGTACACATAAAACGCATGAGCGTGCATGATTGAGCCGAGAGAACCTGCGCTCGTAGGGCAGGGACGTCTAAGCTGTACAATCTGACAACGTAGACGGCGAAGACCAGCCGGCCGCGTAGCAGATATCAAATATAGATATAGATACCCCTGTAGACCAAGTTCATGAAGAAGCCAAACTCGAACAGAGTGGGCTCTATATAGGACATAGCTCATAGAGGGGCGTGAGCCAGTGCGATGGTTTCAACGATCCATCTAAATAACCACTGTTAGCAACAGACATACGTAGTGAGTGATCTGCGCAGCTCACGAACGGCCGATCTGACTATAATATGCGGCAGAACGGTTCGTAGCGTGGGATTATACAGATACCACAATAGTGTGAACCCAGGTGCACCCTCGAGCGCATCGGGATGCATATAGGTAGTATTATAGTGCACAGATCGGTGAGCTTTCCAAGCGCGCCGTAAATGTGTATTGACTATAAATTGCACGGGCACAGGTGAACACTTGAATACATCGTGAATGCATATAGATGAATCAGAGTGTTATAATGCACAGGCCGGCAAGATTCTCGAGCGCGCCGTCATGTGTTCTGATAATAAATTGTGCGCACACGGGTGAACTCTTCAGTGCACCGTGAATGCGTATAGATAAATCAGTGCACAGAACGCGCCGTGAATGTGTACAGATATGATTGATGAACGTAACGGTGGGCACCCAACGCACCGTGAACGTACACAGATGAACAACAATGTATGTGTCACAAAGCATAACACAGCTGTGTATACAGGTGAGCTTTCCCAAGCGCATCTTATTGTATACCAAAATGTTATAGCGTGTACATGTGAGCTTCTCTAAGCGCACGGTGGACGCATATAATTAAAAACCATATCGTGCATACAGGTGAGCTAATGGGCGCACCTTTAATGCAACAAACCTCAGTAGTGCGCGAAGCAGGGATGTCGAAGCTGTAAACTGACAACGTGGACGGCGGGGACCAGCCGGCCGTGTCACAATTGTCAATGAGAAACCTCTAAGACCATGCCCATGCTCTAAGACAAGTGAGCATAATTGTCACGGGAGGTGATAACGTCAACGATCCATAAATAGCCTGTATTGACAGGTGCTCTAGTGAGTGATCTGTGACGCAGATGAACAGCTGATCGTCTGATGTACGTCAGACGTATGTGTCATACAGGACCTTGGACAGTTCCAGAGCGCTGTGCCTCGGGCACCGTCCGCATCTGAGAAATGACAGGCTTATGAATAAAGTGAATGGCCAGCCGTAAAAGCATGGTTCGCTGTTACCGCCGCCGTCCGCATCTGAGAGATGACAGGCTTGTGAATTAAATGAATGGTCGGTCGTAAAAGCGTGGTTCGCTGTTATCACGGCCACATAGATATAGGTAGGGGAGAGAGCCGCCGTGCCTCTGTAGTGAGGAGAAAAGTGTTCCACCGGCGATTCGCGGGGGGTTTTGACTTTCAAATGTCACTAGACAGAATGGATCAGACTTTGCATAAGGACGCCTCGTGAAAGGGGTCCTAGCAGCTTGTGTCAATGTGTCATAAGGCACGTAATGTAGGTCGTGTCCCACGGATGCCATCTCCGCACGCCCATCGTAATGGGTTAATATTGGTAGTTAAGCATGAGATGCGTATCACTCTGATTGAACATAGCTTATAAAGCGATGCAATGAGTTTATAAAGGAGATGACTCGTCAGCTTGTTCAGGGGGCGAGATCTCAGTCTGGTTCGGTAAATAATGAAACCACCGTAGATTGCCCGACCGCATTATCACAATAACACGGTCGAGAGTGCTGCAGTGCTAAATCATCCTCTTAATGTACCGTATTCACAGTACAAGGTGATTTATATGAGACAAACGGCGTTCCACGCGCCGAAGGCTGATTGCCGTCGTAAAGCGTGTTCAACCCACAGCAAATGCTGGGCTAGCTCGTAATGACAGCACTTCATGCAGCCGTGTGTAACTTAAGCAAGCTTCCCGGCCGTCAGCTCGGGGCGGGACCTTTGCTTAGTCAAACTGAAGTGGACTTATGAACAGAATGCCACGATATTCAGCTTTCTGAGGCTCGTTAGAGGGGTACGTGTGCCCGTCTTAAACGAGATGCCGCGCGCGTCTGACTGTGCGCGCGCTTTAAGCTTTGAAACTTATTGTGGCGGGTAGCAAGCTCACTTGAGGTTGATATTACCCTTAATATCTCCGAGTATTGGAGCGGAGGTGTGAGCGTCTTCGGATCCGCTAATATAAATCAGCTATAAGGCCGAAAAACGTCATAAACCGCTTGGCTGTAAGGCTTTGAGTGGCCGTCCGGAGAGGGCGCGATTCAAACGCTTGGAGCCATGCAAAAGTCTGAGGCTGTCCTTCCTCTAGGAAGAGAGAATAACAGCCGTAAGACCGTGCTCGTTTGCGCCATCAGCATCGTAGCGGAGAAACTGAGGTGGGCTGCGAGCGAATTTGGCAGAAAGGTGTTAGAGACACCGTACAGTCGTGGGGTGTCAATACACAGTATATGGCCAAACCGGGGTTTTTTCGGCTAGCGTCGATAGAATTATGGACAGCGGGCCGTGTGTGCGTATTACTGATTGCTTGTCAGTAAGGCGATAAAGTGTTTAGAGACACCGTACAACCGTGGGTGTCAAAACACAGTATAGTAAGCACGGAAATTACTCTTTTTAGAGGAATTAAATACCGTTCGCCACTATAGTGAGGTCGCATAGCCGACAGTATTACACAGTATGTTTGGATAAACAGCACACAGAAAACATTTCAGGGCAGTCCAGCCGAGGCGCGACATAACCCCTTTTCTCCCAGACAGTTTCGTTCTCTGTTGATGCAGCTGTGCTGCGGAGACCAGAGCTCAGCCGTTCAGGTGCACAAGCCTCAGTAGTGACGGTGACCGAACGGCTCACGGAGCAGGGTAGTATGTCTAGGTGGTTTAATGTCAGACTGAACCCATCGCAGAGAGGAAGTCTGCCGTGAGGCCCGCGGTTTTGCCGTTTATTAAAAGGGCAGAAAAACCGGGTATATATATATAAGAATGTACCAATATTCAGCGCACTGATATAGGACGGGACTGAATAAAGGGAGGTATTCGGGCCTCAGTATATTATAAACAAATTCGTTCTGCCTCTGATTCCGTCTAAACCAGAGAGAAATTACCAGGCAGACAAAGAATGAGCTATCTGAAGTGAGATCGGCTCAGGCCAGTAAAGCTCTATAATAAGTGTTTTAGCGCTCCAATAGAGGCGTGTCCGCCTTATCGAGCAGACGAATGAGATCGTGCCGCTCCAGGAGGGGAGGGGCATGAAGCTCTCTTATAATGAGTGTTCTTGGTGCTCCAATAGCGGCGAATCGGCCCTATCGAGCAGACGAATGAGATCGCGCCGCTCCAGGAGGGGAGGGGCATGAAGCTCTGTAATCGTTGAACACTGGACAGCTGCATTTAGAGGCAGCGAGCCGTAATACCGCGTGCTAGCTAAGCCGTTAAGAGACCTCACCACTGTGGGGAAAGGAGCGAGGGACTCCGCGAGCGTGGAGCACGAGTGGCTGTGCTATGACAGAGACAGGGGCAGACCGCCCGTGTTTGCTTGTCGTATGCATCTATCCAGGTCTACGGTTCCCCGCTTGTTCATCTCAACAAGAGAGGAACGGCAGAGGGGAGCAGCAACACAGACAGAACAGCCATGCGTCGTGACGGTATCACCCGATGCACTCGGGGGATTAATATATGTGCCAGAGATCTCGCCACTGAATGTAAGAGGAGCGAAGGGACTCTGTAAGCATGAACGGTTGCGGTGTGACAGAACACAGGGGGGGTTAGTCCGTGTGTGCTTGTCTATGCATCCATCTAGTCTCATGGCTCGCCGTGTGTTCATCCCGGCGAGAGAGGAACAGCAGGGGGAGCACGAAACATGGATAAGACAACCAAAGCATAAGCGCGGTCCCGGCGTGGGAGGTGCCAGACCGGTAACGCGCTCGGAGGAAATTCATAGCAGAGAGGCTCACCGAGCCGCTGTGCTGGACGCTATTACAACAGCGCCTGCTCTTTTAGCTTATAGCTTTATATTAAAAATATTGATCTTACCGGGCGGCCGCAGGGGAGACCTCGTCAGGCGTGTGTCCGCTGCACAGGGCTCGTACCACGGCAAGCGAAGGCTATCTTCGGTTCTCGGCCGGAAAGCGGCAGGGGAAGACGCTAGACCTGGACTCTGCTATCTTCGGTTCTCAGCCGGAAAACGGCAGGGGAAGACGCTAGGCCTGGACTCCGCTGCAGGGCTTTTGTCAACGGCGAGGTAAGGCTTCTTCTTTTTCTTCGGAGCAGCGAGAGGTTCGCGCTGAAGGAGAAAATAATGAGCTCCTGACGATTGAACCGCGCTTATATAGGGACGCGTTCCTCCCGCGCGCGGGTTCAAACGTCATTGGTCTGTACTTTGTACAGACGTTAACCAATAGGCTTCAGTCACGGAGTAAACAGGAGTTTCCCCCATAGCGTCAGCTAACTGACGCAATGCGAAGTGAACCGTATTGAAAGGGAACTCACAATCATCTGCCCTTTTCTTTATATAATTTTGTCATTTTAATACTACCCATTATTAGTTAGGATCCCACCGTGGTGCCTTTTTGAATGTGAAGGAGATTTTGCTTTTCATTGTTTCCTTCAAAGCCATTTGCAGCTCTCCCCATTATTACTGTCACACCGTGACTAAATACCTATTGTTACATTTTTTGATAAGGAAATCTTTCAAAAGAAAGAGAATGAAAGCAGATGGGGATGTAAGATGGTTAAGGGGATTCATTCATGTGGTACTGTGTTGTTTATTTTCCAAGTCCCTATTCCAGACGGAATCAGCGGTCTATCTTTCTATCTTTATTGACTGTGTCTAGACGACTCTATTCACTCACTGAACAACACATTTAAACCTGCCAATCTGCAAAGGCCATTAGATTGTAATGTGTTTCCAAAATATATATAGCACACAATTAAACTCATTAAAACTGTAATTAGACTAATGGATTACTAAATTGACCTAAAATAAATGTTGTTTGTTGTAACCAGTTAACAGAATTGTCTTCTCTAACAAAAGAAGACAAATAAATCAAATGTTTTATACAAATTAATACAAAGAAAATATGTATTTATAATAAAAATGCATTATTTATTTATGCAAAGTGTTCATAAGATGATTTTATTCCTCACTTTTCAAGAGTGTAAATAATTAGTTGACCAAAAAATGAAAATTCTGTAATAATTTTCTCATGCTCCTGTTGTTTTAAACCTGTATGATTTTTTTATGAACACAAAAGAAGATATTTTGATAAATGATGGTAAGCACACAGCTTACAATACTTTTTTCTCATCTACTTTGTACTTCGTGATCAACAAATAAACAAAAAAAGAATACTTTGATGGCATTGGTAAACCGTTGGTGGTTTTCTGTGGTGGGGAAGAAACGTAAGCCAGCCGAATAATTTAACCTGATAAGGAACACTGTGCCGTACACGGCACACCCCCTCCCTTGCACGTGAGGCTGCATTATGTCATTGTAACTTTTAAGCATTAATTCTTCAAAATATACGGTCATGCGGCACATCGTTGTAAAGCTTAGACTTTCAGGATTCCATTAAGCGCACACAGAAAGCATAATATGATTTTTAGCAGTCATAAAACTGTAATCTAGTTGTTAGTTACCTGAACCGGGCGGCGCCGATTTAGGATATTTACTTACCTTCAAAATCTTTCCTTTATCTGCTTCGGTGAAATTGTCCAAAACAAATTGTTCATAAATCCCCCAAAGTCCAAGGAAATGGAATATCCAAGCCTTTTAATCCAAAACGATTTCTTCATCTCACAATCTTGACGTTTCTGACCGAATTACGATATAAATAGTGTATACAATAAGTTCACTAACAGACATTCGTTCGAATCTCACTTTTCATTCACGATTTATAATGAATATATTCGGATGTCATGTTTATTGTGCAACGTCTGAGGAACAAATGCGCCCCCTTGTGGAATTTCAGCCGTTCCATAAGAGGCTACGCGAGAGATGGAAAAATGTCGGCTGTTGCTTGTTCTCACACGACAGCATCAAGCTTCTGTCATGCTCATTCATTGCCCCAAGGGGATCTTATGAAAAACTTTTCATTATTTTACTCGAAGCCAACGAAAATCTAGCATGGCCAAAACATTTTACAGCTGATCGCTGTCAAAAAAGTTCAGCGACGATGTCCCAAGGATGACAACTGCAATGACAGTGTTCTTAATATGACAAAGTGTTTTGATTAATGCCATTAATGTTAATTTTTTTAATCAGTGTATATCACTAGTCAACTAAATGAATATAATTTGGCAAAGATGAATACACATTCATATATTGATTCAATAGATTTACAGCATTTTGAAAAAAAAAACGTCATGGATTTATTGGATTTTGCAACAAAATAATCAGTTTTCATAATAAATCTTTGAAAATCAAATTATGGAATTAAAAGTTTAATGTAATAATAACCGTAATATGCTATGTGAAAGTTTGTAACAGAAAATAGTGGTTTTCATCTTGTCACTTTCTTGATATAGAAAACACATTTTTACCGAAATGAGTCAAAATGGATTTATTGCATTTTGGAACCAAACTCTTCATTTGATTCAGCTGGTTGCCATAGTTCATGTTTCATCATCACCATCAGTTGTGTTAAATGATCTGTATTCAAAGTGCTTTCTCTAATTTAACTAACCTCCGTGTCGCCTCCGCATTTTCTGTTGCAGAGAAATATGTTTTTTTTTAAAAAAGAACACCCCACCCCATGCATAAAGAACCCAGCAAATTCCTCTTAAAGGATTAGTCTATTTTCTTAAAAAAATTCAGATAAATTACTCACCACCATGTCATCCAAAATGTTGATGTCTTTCTTTGTTCAGTCGAGAAGAAATTATGTTTTCTGAGGAAAACATTCCTCGGACTTTTCTCATTTTAATAGACTTTAATGGACCCCAACACTTAACAGTTTTAATGCAGTTTAAAATGGCAGTTTTAAAGGACTCAAACGAGGCATAAAGGTCTTATTTAGCTAAACAATTGTCATTTTTGGCAAGAAATTTAAAAATATGCACTTTTAAACTACAACTTCTCGTCTCCCTCCGTTCGTGTGATGCGCCAGTGTGAACTCACGTAATTGTGTAATGACATCGAAAGGTCACGTTTTATATATATGAAACGCACAATCTTTGAAAATCTAATTATGGATTTCAATTTTTATTATAATCTAAAAATGCCCTGTGAAAGTTTGTAACAGAAAATATATGTTTACATCTTGTCACTTTCTTGGTATAGAGTCAAAATGGATTTTTTACGTTTTTGAACCAAACTCTTCATTTGATTCAGCCGGTTGCCATAGTTCATGTTTCATCATCACCATCAGTTGTGCTAAATTATCTGTATACAAAGTGCTTTCTCTAGTTTCACTAACCTCCGTGTCGCCTCCCATTTTCCCAAAATCTCTCCTAGATTTACATCCTTCCCCTAACAGATGTTGTCGCATGAATTATATAGCAGTCAGAGTCGACTAATCACATTCAACTCAAAAGTTTATACTCTTAGAGCAGCTGAAGACATCATTCTGTTGTGAATTACACTGCCTAATTATACTTATGTGCAGCTTTAGAAAGGGTTGTCTTGAGATTGATTCTCAGTGATGAGAACTTTAAAGCCAGCAATCCCTGTGCATCTCTCTGCATATGAGTGGAGCTCATACAAATTACTGATGCATGTGTTAGTGTGTTTACCTTTCCTGTTTGCATTTTTCACTAGGTAATTAACTCACTACTCACCCGCACAGACCGGTGCGTGTAAGATCCCAGAGAGCGAGTCTTTGCTGAGCACAGCTGTCTCTGTCTGCCTTTGAGGGCTTACAGGAAGTAGAGTAGAGGCTTAAAGCTGTTAGTGGAAAAGTTAATGAAAGTAGAATGAAAGCTGAGATGATGTTTAGAATAAAGTGTTTGTGGATAGAGGTGCTCAATTTTAGAGGATGTGGTGAGATTGGAAGGATTTTCAACACATTATAGCTGCAATTCAAAACTTTTTTTGGTTAAAAATAAACAAAACTCAGTTATTGAGCAAGAAGATAAAAAGTGTTCCAAATTGTCCCATTACCTAACCCTGATTCACATGGGTAGGCCTATAATAATAATTTATAAGCTGAGCTGTTGGGAACCCTTTCAGTCTGACATCATCTGACCTCAACCCACATAAAGAAAAATACAAAGTAACTTGCAATTTTTGTTTACTACATCAAATACAATGTGATTTTCATTAAGGTCTGGTAGCAACAGCATATTTTCCGATTGGTCTATGCTCTTGTCTCACATGTGCTGGTGTGCCTGCTTAGCAGCTTCCCGCACCCTAAGTGGGCAGACTCGCTCACTTTTTTAAAAATACCCCGCCCCATGCAGAAAGAACCCAGCAAATTCCTCTTTAAAGGATTAGTCCATTTTCTTACATTTTTTAAAGATAATTTACTCACCACCAAGTCATCCAAAATGTTAATGTCTTTCTTTGTTCAGTCGAGAAGTAATTATGTTTTTTTGAGGAAAACATTCCAGGATTTTTCTCATTTTAATGAACTTTAATGGATACCAACACTTAACCGTTTCCCAAATGAGGCATAAGGGTCTTATCTAATGAATCGATTGTTATTTTTCGCAAGATTTTTAAAAAATATGCACTTTTAAACCACAATTTCTCATCTTCCTCCGTTCGTGTGATGCTCCAGTGTGACCTCACGTAATTGCGTAATGACGTCGAAAGGTCATGTGTTACAAATATGAAACACACATTCGCGGACTATTTTAACCAATAAACTGATACAAAGACATTATTAATTAGTATCATTCGACATACAACAATGTCGGAACGGTCCTCTTTCTCCTCACTTGTAAACACTGGGGCGTAGTTTCACATACGTCATCCGTGACCTCTTGACGTGACGACTTATTATGTGAGGTCGCGTTGGCGCATCACACGAATGGAGGAAGATGAGAAGTTGTGGTTTAAAAGTGCATATTTTTTATTTTTCTTCCCATAAATGACAATCATTTCGCTAGATAAGACCCTAATGCCTAGTTTGGGTTTGTTTAGATTGAAACTGCAATATTAAACTGCATTAAAACGGTTAAGTGTTGGGGTCCATTAAAGTCTGTTAAATTGAGAAATGTCCTGGAATGTTTTCTTCAAAAAACATAATTTCTTCTCGACTGAACAAAGAAATACATCAACATTTTGGACGACATGGTGGTGAATAAATAAATCTGGATTTTTTTAATAAAATGGACTAATCCTTTAACACATAAACAGAACAATCGTGCAGTCTTAACATATAAGCAGAACAGTTCACTACAATAATGACCATCTATGGCAAAAGAGCATAACAAAAAATGTCCAACAATAATGATGATTTATAGCCCAAGTCAAGTTGTTGTGAATGTGATCCGCTTGTCCGAGCCCTCCATAACAAGCACAAAATAGCAGTAAAAATACAATCTTTTTTAATGTAACCTTAAAAAAAGATGTTCTTTAACAGCTTCCCTGTCTTCATTTTCTCCAGTGGTATGCAGATCATACGCAGCACATATATGAACTTCACGCCTCTTACCTTGATGTAAAGAGCATTCTGCTCAAAAGATTTTTGTTTCATTAGATTATAAAGAATGCAGATTTGTAAAAGCTTTTTTTTACTTAATACCTTCTGCAAGGTAGGGCATTTTCCAATTACTTTCTCAAAAGTGTTAGGGACTTTAACATAAATGGGGGGGGGGGCATCCCACCCATCACACCTGCACATTACGCCTATGCTAAGCATAAATACAATTAAAATGTTCAGGTGCATGGGTTTATGGGTATTCATCACATCATTTTGTACTGCTAATTAAGTTCATTACACTTGAGGTTTATGGATTTTAATTTAATGTAATTACTAAGATTTGTATATGTCCAAGTATAAGTGCAAAATGCTACATTTTATGTGCCGTTTACTTGATTGCCTAAGTAAATACAGCATTTGGGTTTACAGTAAACTACCAAATAAGAATGAAGAGTTTATTTTCATAAACTCTGACTAAAAAATAAATTATTAAAGATAGTCTGGAGAGTTTCCAGACAGCCTCTGCAAAACGACTGTTTTAATTAGATGAAGAGAAGGAAGCCGGCGAGCGTGTATAAAAATATATACACTAGTGAGTCTCCAGCGCAACGTTAGAAAGTGTTGTTAGTTTAACTGAGTGCTTTATGTCTCCTCCCTAAGCTTTGGGCCACATTACACTTTTGCTGAATAGATGGCAACCACTTTGTGTTACACTATGAGCCTCTTTAGTTATAATGAAACACATAAATTCTTTATAAAGCAATAAACCAATAAACAGTTCATATCATCTGCATTATCACAAAATAACCCAAACTAGGTGATCATGGCATGTCTTGTATTTACATTTTCACATTTGCAAGTTTTATTAACTTAACTGTTTATTAACCTTCTTAACTTGCACAGCTACAAAAATATTTTTCCTGGAAAATCTATCATTTATTAGTGACAACACACTAATACAAACGTATTTAATTGGTGAACATTGCAGGAATCTGGGAATGGTGCAGCAGGTGTGTTTCTTGTTTTTTCTATAAGGTGGCGATCATCGGTCCTGGAGAGCCGCAGTCCTGCAGATTTAAGCTCCAATCCTGATTAAACCTCACCTGCTTGTAGCTTTCTAATAACTCTTTAGACCTTGATAAGCCTGTTCAGGTGTGTTTGATTAGGGCTGGAGCTAAACTCTGCGGCTCTCCAGGACTGACGTTCCCCACCCCTGCTATAAAACAAACAAGGAGATTTTTCTGTCAAACACAAATAGATAATGTCTTACTTTACAAGTACCAAAATATACCTTGGAAATACACAATTTAAGCCAAGTGACTGGTGTGTGAGCAAGACTGAAGTTATTCACACATTAATGCTCTTAAATTTTTATCATCCTCTTTATGTACCTGTCATAGATGAATGAAGTATGTGTGCAGTGCCTTCGCTTTCTTCCTATGGTGTCACAAGCTCTTGACTCTGTGTTGTAATTTATACAGGCATAAAGCAATATCTTTTTATCTTTTGTATTTTTTTAAGGTACTTTTTTATATTATTATTTATTTTTTGGTGCTTGACGGCTCAGTTCCAATCACTATTATTTAGAAGTGTGTGACATAAAAGCAGTCAAACGTAATATTGGCTTCTCATTCACTTGCACACATTTTGCGTTCTGTTTCTATTTTGCCCCTTCATCCAATGTTAAAACCACAGAGGAGCCACTGCTGTCTCACACACTGGCTGGCTGTCTATCCAGAGTTTGACAATCCAATGACAGCTGGAGTGATCCATGGGAGAGAGAGAATGGGAGTGTAACAGACAGAAGAGAGACAATATTGTTTGAAAAAATGGGGGATGTCCAAACAGTTGGAAAGAGAACTGTTTTTTTTCCCCGCAAACCCCAGTGAACAGGAAAAGCCATTTAAATAACTGATTGACGAAAACGATCTGTGATGGATAGATGGCCACACACAAATTCTCTCTACCTGGGACTTTAAAAAAAAAACAAGACGCTATTAGTTTTTTCAACAAAAGATCCATTTTGTTGATTCAGACGATAAGAAGGGTAGTTCATTGTCATAATCCAGAAAAACACAAATACTAAATTAATAAAACAAAACATGTTGAATTAACTCTTAAATGTGCACAAAAATCCTATGCTTTTATATATTATGTTAAACTGGTCCAAAGATGAAGAGGTCTTGCTGTTCTGTCTATGTACTGCATAAATATTCATGTGACTTAGCTCTGATTTATAAAACTCGCTTAAATATTGAATGTAATGATATTTTAAATGATGAATTTATAAATATATTAACCCACATACATGTTTAAGTGGAACATTTTCATTTCATTTAAATACATTTGAAAGTCTTAAACAAATATAAAAATATATAGCGTGCAGATAAATTTAAACTAAAAAAGCTCTTAGTACTAGTGAGAATTTGTATTGAATGTGCGGCAGCCAAAGCCCACATGTACTTATGAGACACCAACACGCATGAATACAGGTATGTACACACCTATTAGTGTCCTCTGCTCCGTAATTACACCCATATAAGCCCTGAAGATCTAAAAGCCTGTCAATCTATATATTGTACACTTCTACCTGTCTGCAATACTTTGACCATGGCGTGTGTGACTGTGTAAAGGCCCATGGAGATTGGTGTTAGATGTGGTCTTTTGCTCTTTAGTGTATAGTAAATGTAATCTGTATTGCCTGCTGTGAAAGGACCCAGCTCTTACCTTTTCACTACAGGGTGTGTAGCAACAGCTGTTCTTACGACTTTCTCACAACCCTGTTTACACCTCATAGATGCTCCTCCCTCACATACCTATTACAAAACTGGCAAATCAGCTTCGCCAGTGGCTAAAACTGTCTGAAAAATATTGATGAAACATAATTTTTTTCATCTAAAACATTATTTGAGCTTTACAAACTGAAAAGAAATCACTCACATAATTATTGCGGTTTAATGCAAGATACCAATTTTATAATTCTACATGCAACTTGCCTAGATATTGTATAGTGCTATATGACTCATGTGCTTGATGCAGAAGAGATCATGTACAGTCTGATTAAATTTTTTTACTGTCTTCAGCTATATTTTCAATTTCAGCTTAGCAGCTGGTTTCCAAACCCTCCTTAATATTGGCATCTAGACTGACTGAGGTCAACACAGAAACTCTCTTTTTCTAGGTCTTTTCCGGGCATGGTTATCAAACATCTGATAATTTCTTTTTTAATAGACTTTACAAACTCTTCTATCGTCTCTTGTTATTTTCTCTTTTTTCATTATTTCTATCTTTCCTGCATCACTGTTTCCTTTCTCCTCTGTGTTTTTCCAGTATCTCAGAAGCTTCCCCATCCCCAGTATTTCCCATCTTCTCTTTTCACACTTGTATCTGATCATCATTCGTTTTAAAGACAGTCTGACTAGCGGGCTGAGGGCACACATGTAGTCGTTTATCCTTCTGTTCAGTCTCTGTTCTTTAGTGCATCACTAATCGGCAGATAGTCTCCTACATTCATCCCCAGAGCTTCATAAAAACCACAACTGGCTGCCAATAAAGTCACACAATGGCCAACTAAGCCCCGAGGCCAGGGGTCTAACCCACATAATACCTCGTATTCTCTTTTTATTTCACACACACTTTCCATTTTTCATAATTTTCTTTCTGGCTATATTAGATGGTGCCATCCATGAAAAACTATATTTTTTGTCAAAGTTAACTTTTTTGAATAGATACCTAAAATGCTTGAGTATACTACTGGTGTCTTGTCATTTGGGAACGCACATTTTAATACTTTTTACATTTACATTTAAATATTTTTTGGCAGACACTTTAATCCAAAAAGTTTACACAACAGCGTTTTCAGCAGTAACATGAAAGTTTTTATGTGGTTTGGCTGTTAGTTTACGCAACAGCTGCATTATGGGATGTGTTTCAAGCAAAAAACTAAGCCTTGTCTTCTCCGTGTAAACTACCCACATGTAAATCTTTGAGAACGTTGATTTCATGTGCATGTGGCAATTCACTTGATAGACAGGACGGGAAATAATGGCGTCCTACAGGACTGTGTCTGTACTGCTTAAGATACTGAGTTTATTAATGCTTCTCCAACAAAGTTTTTTGCCAGGGTCACTTGTAATAAACTCACTTTGTCATCTGCCTATACAAAACTGCTTGATGCTTTGGCCATTTTGATTGTTTGTATAGTTTATAATTTACTACATTGTATTGTTTATATACTACATTATATGTGTATGTTTGTTTTCTTGGATCGCAAAACTGTATGTTTGTTTCCTGGGATCACAATCGCAAATCACGCCAGAGCGTCGTTCAAAAGGCTACAGTCATTAACTCTTTCCCTGCCATTAACAAATTGACGAGTTAACTCTTCAATTAAAAGAAACGCTTCCCTGCCAATGACGTGTATTTCCGGCAATCCGTAAAACGTCTCGGTTACGGATGTAACCCTCGTTCCCTGAAGGAGGGAACGGAGACGTCACGTCGTGACCGACGAATTGGGAACTCGCTTAGAGAGACCAATCTGCTTCGAATACTACTAAAACGCCAATGAACTTGGCATTGAGATATTTGCATAATGCTGGCGCCGCCCCGCCAGGTGCGTATATAAGCAGCAGGTGCAAATAGGGAAATTAGCTTCTTATTCGCTGAGAAAGCCGGAAAGTGTGACCGGCCGTAACAGCAGGTGGCAGCACCTGTGGCGACGGGACGTGACGTCTCCGTTCCCTCCTTCAGGGAACGAGGGTTACATCCGTAACCGAGACGTTCCCTTTCAGTCGGTCACTACGACGTCACGTCGTGACCGACGAATTGGGAATCCCTATCAAAACGCCACTAGGGGCTGACCTCTTCCAGTGACTGCGTAAAAGCCCTCCGGTTCCACTTAAGGAGGAGGAGGTAGGTTTTAAGGCAGAAGGCCGGGCACTAGATGTTCCTTTAACCCCACAGAAGTGCCAGCGACTGGGAAGCGCCCTACCTGAGCGGGATAGGAACGCTGCGGAAGCCACCACCCGTCTTAAGGGCTAATGGTGGGCGAAAGTCAACCGTAGTTGAGGAAATAAGACAGCCGTGGCTGTGTAAGCAAAGCAGTGCTCTGCTAAGGGAAACGTGGGCTAGTAGGATTAACCCCACGGAAAAATACTCACAATGGAACCCGGTGGGACACAATGTGGAGCCCGAGCCAGACACGTAGGTTCGCGAGGATACAGCTAGTGAAAGGCTGACAGCCAATGCTCCGCAACAAAGGCTGCCAGGGCAGCGGAGGAAGAACAATTCAAACCATTACGCATTTTTGTTCTGAAGGCCTTCCATACTGACACAGTTATGAAGCATCAGTTGGAGGCTGCAAGCCGACCTGCGAGACTGCTCTCCGTGCTCCCCCTGGTGAGGAAAGAACACGAGAGGATACAGGCTCGATACGAACACTGAAAAATCTAGTGAACGTATTAGGTGTCGCCCAACCAGCAGCTCTACAGATGTCTGTTAGCGAGGAACCACGAGCTAAAGCCCAAGATGAGGCAACACTCCGTGTGGAGTGCGCTCTCAAATTAAAGGGGCAAGGAATACCCTGAAGATTATAAGCCAGGGCGATAGTATCAACTATCCAATGAGACATCCTCTGCTTAGTGACAGCTTTCCCTTTCTGCTGGCCACCATAACAAACAAAGAGCTGGTCTGAGGTCCTGAGGCTTTGCGTGCGAACCACGTAGAGTCGCAGTGCGCGTACGGGGCACAACAAAGCCATGGTTGGGTCTGCGTCCTCCGGGGGCAGCGCTTGCAAGCTCACCACCTTATCTCTGAAAGGAGTGGTGGGAACTTTGGGCACGTAGCCTGGTCTGGGCCTCAATGTTACGCTTGAGGCAGCAGGACCAAACTGAAGGCACGAGTCGTCAACAGAGAATGCATGTAAATCCCCTACTCTCTTCACTGAGGCCAAAGCTAGCAGGGTCAGAGCTTTCATTGATAAAAGCTTCAGACTCGCAGACTGCAAAGGCTCGAACGGGGGGGCCTGAAGGGCTTTCAGCACCATGGACAGGTCCCAAGGAGGAATAGAAGGAGGGCGCGAGGGGTTTAGCCTGCGAGCGCCTCTTATAGTGTAATAACCAAATCATGCTGGCCAACTGATCTGCCGTTGATAAGTGAGTGAGTGACGAGCAGAAATAGCGGCGATATCAACTTTAATGGCGAAGGGACAGCCTACCATCTAACCTATGTTGAAGATATAAAGCACAATGTTAATGGGGCATTCTCTGGGGTCCTCGCATTGCAAAGAGCACCAGGTGACGAAAAAGGTTTCATTAAGCGCGTAAGCCCGTCTTGTGGACGGTGCTCGAACCGCGTCGATGGTGTTAGATACCGTTTGCGATAAATCACCTAAACCTTGCGCGCGCTCAACGACCATACATGGAGATCCCACGGGTCGGGGCGCGAGTGCCAATGTGCCCCTTCCTAAGAAAGAAAGTCCTTCCTCAGGGGAATCCGCCAGGGAGGGCTGTCGCGAGGAGCATTAACTATGAAAAACCAATTCCCAGTCGTCCAGTACGGACGATTAATAAAAGGCTCTCCTCGTCCTGCCTGACTTTGCACAGTGTCTGTGCGATTAAGCTCACTGGAAGGAATGCGTATTTGCGCATCCCCCGAGGCCAGCTGTGTGCCAACGCATCCACGCCGAGGCTGCCCTCGGTTAGTGAATAAAATAGGCGACAGTGGGTATCGTCCGGCGACGCAAACAGATCTATCTACGCACAACCAAACTTCTTCCAAATTAGCTGGACCGTCTGGGGGTGGAGTCGCCATTCGCCGGGGCGCGCAGCTCGAGAAGCGCGTCCGCTGCTGTATTGAGCGAGCCCGGAATGTGAATGGCACGAAGGGACCTCAGATGCTTCTGACTCCAAAGGAGGAGATGACGAGCGAGATGCGACAGGTGACGAGAGCGCAAAACCGCCTTAACGGTAAATAACGCAACAGTCGCAATGTTATTGGTGTCGGCTAGTACATCCTTCCCTCGCATCTCCATAGCGGAGCGTACAAGTCCCAGATATACAGCGCACCGCTCGCGGCAGTTGGGGTGCTATGCACACCCCTGAGACTGCAAGCCCGTCATACGTGGCGATCATCCCGTGCTAAGGGCATACATGCTACAGAATGCCAGGAGACCTTTCAGGGGGCATTGTCTATCGGAAATGCCGGGTCTACCACGGGGAAGTTGGAATGACACGCAGGTGTAATGTTTACACGGTGTATGCCGGTGCGCCACGCTCTCCTCGAGACTCGATCGTAAGCCAACGCTGAAGCGGTCTCATATGAAGCAGCTCGGGCGGTGTCACAGCCGCAGCATGCTGTCATATGTCCAGGAGCTTCTGAAATTGTTTCAGAGGGACCGCGTACTTCCCTCGAATTAAACCGAGGCAAGTCAGAACTGACTGGTTGCGCGCTCTTGTAAAACACGCCATTTAGTCGATCGAGTCTAGTTTCCATACTGAGAAAAAGGATCCTCTGCACGGGGCAAAGGACTCTTTCCCAGTCGACCTGAAGACATAAACGAGCGAGATGCCGAAGCATTAACTCTGTGTTCGCGCACGTCTGCCAAGAACGGGCTATTATAAGTCGACGTACATAAAAGCAGAATGCGAACAACCCTCTCTCTGATATTTTAAAGCCGTGACTAGCACATGGAGACACGGAGAGAGAGAGACAGCTCGAATGATGTACTTAGTATTAATATGCCCACCCCACGACGCAGAGCGAAAAACGGTCTAAAGCGAGGGGAGATGGACACATAAAGTACACGTCTTACAGGTCTAAGGCTGCAAACGATCTGAATATTGAAATACGAGCCTCGGCGTTATCGTCCAAAAGAACACCTTTGTAGAGCCGGTGCGTAAATCAAATCGATCGTAACCCGCCGCGTATTTTGGGTACTATGAGATAAAGGCTGGAAAAACCCTATCATCATCATCATCTCGGTAAGAGGGACCGGCTCGATACATCCTTCGCCAACAGGACATCGACCTTTGCACGCAGTACATGTGCATCGGGCGCTTTCACCACAGTGAAATGAAAGCCCGAGAATTTTGGGGTGTGCCGGATCTTGTAACCGAGGCGGATTGTGCGTAAAACCCAACGAAACGGGCTGGGAACTGAAGCCAAGCACCCAGGCACTGTACGAGGAGAATTAACGACACTACCGAAGTACCCGCGGTGGGGCAGCGAAGCGAGACAGGTGGGACTGCCGGTGCGTCTGCTGTGACAGCATAAGCATCTACAGTATGTGTGTGTGACACTGACCTGAGCCCGCTGAGGGTGACGGTCGTCTGGTCTCCTCAGCGGAGAGCACAGACTCCGAGGAGGGTGCTGGTGGTCCCGTCTCCTCAGCGGAGAGCTGGAACTCCTCAGGACACCCGCTGGCGACAGAGGAGAGGGAGGAAGAGCACGTAAATGCCCGCTCACATCTCTCTCGATCCTCTGGAGACCTGGAGAAGGAATAGGAATGCACTCTTTTTGTGGTTTTGTGGGTGCCGGCTGAGAAGCCGGCGGAACAGAACAAAACGAAACCAAAGATTCTCCACCCGGCCCTCTACCGGTGGAGGGAGCGATGCCATCACCGTCTCCCGTAGAGTGATCCCATCCGAATCCAGGTCGCCCGTCTCAGGGCCGCTTCGATTTCCGTTTACCACGGGAAGCGGGTGGGGCGGGCGGGGCGGGCTGCCGACGGCTGTTCCCCCTCCGTGGCCTGGAAGATGTTCTAGTGGGGGGGGTGGAGGCAGCCGCCGCAGGGCGCCCTCGGCGAGGAGCAGACGGGGCCGCCGGCGCTGGAGGGCGAGATGCAGGTCGCTTGCGCCGGGGCATGATCTGAGCGATCGCCTCCGTCTGCTTCTGGGCGGCGGAGAACTGCTGGGCAAAAGACTCCACCGACTCACCGAAGAGACCAGCCTGGGACACGGGAGCGTCTAAGAACTTGTTCTTCTCCGCATCCGACATGTCCGCCAGACATAGCCATAAGTGGCGTTCCTGGACCACCATCGTGGACATGGCACGACCAATCGCCTGCGCTGTCACCTTCGTAGCGCGAAGAGCCAGATCAGTGGCAGCCCGGAGCTCCGAAAGGACAGGCGAGTCGTGTCCTCCCTCGTGCAGATCCCTCAAGCCCTTCGCTTGACGAACCTGCAGCAACGCCATTGCGTGCAGGGCTGAAGCCGCCTCTCCACATGCCTGGTGGGCAGCGCCCGTTAAACCGGAGGACTGTCTGCAGGCACGAGAGGGGAGGGTTGGGCGGTCCTTCCAAGAGGGAGCGTGAGCCGGACACAGTTGCATCGCGACAGCACGCTCCACGGGAGGGATCCCCGTGTAACCCTTAGCGGCTCCGCTGGTGAGGGAGGTGAGGGGGGAGGGCTGAAACGGCCGTAATCTCATGGAAAACGGCGACTTCCAGGTTCTAGTCAGCTCCTCGTGCACCTCGGGGAAGAAAGGCACCGGTGGAGAGGGTTGTGACACCCGGGCAGCTCCAAAGAACCAATCATCCAGGCGGGACGGCTCGGGCTGAGGGGGGGGAACCCACTCTAACCCTACGGTCTCCGCCGCTCGAGCGAGCACGGCCACCATCTCTGGATCGAACTCCGGCGTCCCAACCCGACCAGAGGGAGGAAGGGCGTCGGGGTCCACGTCAGGGGGAGGAGGCCCACCCTCGGATGCTGCGGCGTCGGTGGACCCGGAGGGAGGCACAATGGATTCTAGAGACATCGTAGAACACGACGCTGAAGTCTCCATAGGCACATCAACCGGCTGTGGATGAGGAGGCTGAGAGCATGAGGACGAATCCCCCGACCGGCTCAGCACAGTGATGCGGAGGTCGTCCTTTGAGAGCTTCACAGCCGCACCGTGGCGGCGTTCAGCACTCGCATGACGAGGGTTGCGCTTTTCCCGGAGGAAAGACAACCGTCTCCGCAAATCCACAAGGGACATGCTCTCGCAGTGAGAACACTTACCCCCAGCGAACGCTGCCTCTGCGTGCTCGATGCCCAAACACGAAAGACAACGCTCGTGACCGTCCTTCGGACCCATGTATTTGCCGCACCCAAGATCGCACGGACGAAAAGCCATCCTGAAAAGGACGCTGATGTCCGGATATACGAGAGAGTGGCTGCCTTTAACAAGGCACAAAGCTCTCTCGTATCACTCTTTTAGGGAAATTCACTCAGATGCTTAGTTGATGAGCGCACAGGAAGGCAACGCACACACTAAACTCAAAACAATAAACAGATGTAGAGCCGTGGAATAAGCGAAGCGTCCGCTGTGGTACTGCTAGTACAACCAACTTCAGCAATCAGATCCCAACAGAGTAGAGTAGCTTCTCAGTAGCAGATACTGCAGGCTTTCGAAGCGAATAAAAGCTAATTTCCCTATTTGCACCTGCTGCTTATATACGCACCTGGCGGGGCGGCGCCAGCATTATGCAAATATCTCAATGCCAAGTTCATTGGCGTTTTAGTAGTATTCGAAGCAGATTGGTCTCTCTAAGCGAGTTCCCAATTCGTCGGTCACGACGTGACGTCGTAGTGACCGACTGAAAGGGAACCCCTATTATCCACCACTCTTCTGCAACTTATAAATCCCGGAAGTATCGCCCTGGGGCAAACAGCTGTATGTCCGTGTATGTTTTGATCATGGCTCTAAATCTGATCTCTATCAAATGTCCTTCACAAAAATGGAATTATCTCAGCTTCTTGCTAAATATTTGGTGTTTTTGAAGAAACCTACCCATATTTGAGAGGTGATAAAAAGAGAACTAATGAAGGTAGGATGAAAGTACCTTTTGCTTTGAAAGCAGATGGTCTGTTCTTTCATTTGATATATTGTATGTTTATATATTTAAGGAATAATTTTCTGGAAGGCATTAAACTTTAGGGAAAATCATGAAAAATGCAGGCGCTGGCTGGCAACTTTTTAAAAAGCGTTGGCGGGGAAAGAGTTAACCTAATCTGCCTTTTGTAAAAACCCTCTGATGCTCTGAGAGCGGGGGCTTCCTGTTTTCTTCAAAACAATTACATCTTAATGACAAAAGTGTGCTTGGGCACGGATCAATAAAAGTACAGTGTGAGTGCATGCCAGCGGGGACTATTGCGCTTGGGCACTGTTCGATTCGGTTAACATGAGTGCGCCCCTAGACAAATTCTCTCATTTGTCTAATAGTGGATGAGTATCATGCACATGATTGGCTGTGATTTATTGGGTGGTGCCTTTGGGGTCTCACTTATCTAGGTTACTACAGTGACCTTGATAAACTCAGGCATCATAAACATTTATTTTGTCCTGGGCTTCAGTAAGAGTCTGACCTCCTTAATACTGAACTACAGTATAAGATATGTCTCTAAATAGACCAGTGAGTCAATGTAAAATAGAAGACAGAGCGAAAGGGAGTCTGAAAGAGAAATTATGCAATTAGAAATTATACAATTAATTAAGTTAAAGCAATAATTCATCCAAATGTCATAAATCCATCTTTATCTCTGGAAGACAACGGGCGTGTTTTGTAAGGTACACTCTGTAGCTGTCACATATTGGTACCAAAGAGTGCATATAAATTCGTCAAAGTACATCTGTTGCCTACCTGTAAAAGTACAGTGGCCATTTTTTATGACAGTGTATCCAAGCTTCAATAAGAATGGATTTTGATTCATATACAAGAAAACAGCTCCAGTCTACCTCACTACCGTTTCGAGAAAGTGTGAATGCTGTGAGAAGAACGGCGAGGAGTGGGCGGGGCACATGATATAATAGGCTATCTAGTCCATGTACGTCTTATTAAATATTACGATTTACTAAAAATAGCTGTATTACAGAAATATTTAAATGATTTTAAAAGCAAAATTTTAGTTGATGGCAAACCAGACGCATGCAGACAACCCGAATCCCAGTTTGCCTACTGATACTATCCCCTAAAAGTACAATATGTGCGTTTTATGAAAAAGTTTAGACATTTGAGTTCATTAAAGGAGATGCTAAATCTAATTCTGACTACTACTTACTACTACATGACCATTTAATAGTAGTGAATTATCTTGTGCTGTAACAGTAGTACATGATATGAGCACATCGCTGTGATTTGAATATGAGAAAGCAAAACATAAGCCCTTGGCCAACAGGTAGGCTGGCTTCATTCCCCTGGCATTGAATGGGAGATGATTATTTTCATGCTGGGCTTCTTGTCATATCTCTGCCTGCTGGGAGTCTTATCAAATGTAAATACACACCGCAATGCGCTTCATGCCCCGGCTCAGCTGTTGTTTTCTTTACACCCTACCACCATCCACCACTCCCTCATGTCTTTCCACAAAACTCTCACTTTCAGCTCTGCCTAGTTTGAGATTATAATTAAGATGGGGTTTTGGGAATCCTGGGAATATTTTATTGTTGAAATTTCTGAAGGTAGTTGTTGTTATTGATAAACTGATTTTTTATCTTATATTAGTTGTTTTACTTAGACAAAAACAACATCAATGGAGTACAAATAAGGACAAGTGATCTGCTTTTCAAAAGTCCCCACTAACTCATCTGTCTTTTGCAATTGTTGTGAGATATTACATATACTAAGTCACTTGACAACCCCATAAAGTCCATAAAAATGATAAAGCTTTGGATTAGCAGCACAAACGCTGAGGACATACTGATTAAATTAACCTTAAAGTCACTTTGGATTAAAGCATTTACAGAATGCATAAATGTATGTAATGGAAGTCTTAATACAGAAAAATATGTAAAACAAGCACCATTTATTCTAATGTCTTTCTCTTGCTCTCTATAGGACCCTGGATTTGCTTCCTTCATCATTGACCAGCTGCAAGTCCCTGATTGGCCAGCGAAACGTGGGCATGAAGAAACAAGGTGCCATGTGTGTGCCACACCAGCACAGCAGCTAAGACAGCAAGCACTCCAGGAACTATACCTGGATTCTGACATGCCATCATTGCCTCCCAGCACCTTCCCTGGACATCCCACCAGGTTGACCACTCACAGTGTGGTAACTCTTTCCTCTAGAGCTGCAAAATCCAGGATACCTCACCCAGCGCACAGCATCCTGCCTGTGGGTGAGAGACAGCGTGAAATGGGCTGGACTCAGAACCCGTCTTCCAGCACTACTGCACTGAAGCCTGGTGTACAGGTGACCGTGAGTGGAAGACCTTTGACGGGAGCCATCAGCTCAGTTACCATTCAAGCCCAGCAGTACCTGGAAGGGATGTGGAGCATCTCACGTGTAAATAACTTCCTGCCTCAACCAAGCCCAGTATGCAACCTTTTGTTATAAGCATTCTTAGTTTATATTTTCTTTTTGTAGATTTTAAATTATACATTTAGTAAGTGGTTACCATTGTAACCAATCTATAAGATCATATGCACAACATGTTTATGTTAGCCTATCTAGGTCTGAAAATCACAGTTGACTGTAGTAAACTAGAATACTGTGATGCATGGGTGCATGCTATTCCAAAGAAAAACAGTTTGTCTTCATAATCATTTATCAAAATGTAACAACTTGCCTCTGCAGGAAATGCCTTACCCTTTTGTATTTAACCCCTCCCCTTCAACCACCTGTCACATTGATGACAACTTTACATGATTAAATTATTTGGCAATTTGAATGAATAGTGCTTGGTTAAGGACACCTGAAATGCCTGCACTTGTAAGATTAAGTGTTGATAAAACATGCTGTATCTCATTTCATTTGATTATAAAGTTGTAGTTTGACATTTGTTAACGCACCCACAAACTTACGTGAGTGATTTCGAAATTTAAATCACATTATGGATAGTCAGAGGAGTTGTTTTATTACTTTATTGATGGGCTGTTTTACTACACTGTTACATTCCACAGTGAACTGCACTTGTGTGCTAAGTGTACAGCTTTGGTTTGTCAACCAAACAAAATAACTAAACTATTCATGTCCAACTTTAATGGCAGATGCTCTTTTCTATCAAGAGCAATCTCATTTTTAACACAAATCAACGCCTTTTTTATAGTATTGATGTTTCTTTTACAATCCCAGCAATTGCCACTGATAGGGTTCTTTTGTTCTTGCCCACAGTGAAGCTATTGGTGAACAGCGGTGAATTTCCTCTGTGCGCTAATGTCAATAAGCGCCGACACAGAAGCTTTTAGCAAGCAGCGTGTGCTTTTGTACAGACAAAGCAAAAAGCTCTTGAAAAAATGAAAGCAGACCAACTGCTGGCCCAGTTCATGTATAAAACCAACAGAAGCTCTCTGCCTGGCTGTGCTCACCCACAAACACAACTAAGTCAGCATTAAGATTCACATGCAGGCTTTGCATGTACACTAATCAGACAGATTTGAGTGGATGCATGGAGAAACCTATATATTAAATAACATCCTAAAGCAAATCCCAAATCTATAATCAAACCCATGCGAAAATGGTTTAAAAACAGGAAAAAATTGAGAAACCAATACATAAAATGACACAAAAACATGTTCCGTGTTAAGTGAACGGAAAGGACTGTTGTATCATATGCACGCAAAATTGGAATTTGACGTATGTATTGCATAAGTTTTCACACTTTGTGCTATTTATACACATCTACATGAGTAGATGGGTAGGATTTACTCACCCTCAAGCTAGCCGAGTTACATATTGTATGTCCACCCTTTTTCATACGAACAGATATTCAGATATTTTTTCAAATGTCCTAGGTCTTCCAATCTTTATAATGGATGGACATAGGGTAGCTCCTTCAAGTCCAAGAAGAAGTAATTGCAAAAGTAATCCACACGGCTCTAGGGGGATAAATAAATTCCTTCTGAGGATAATCAATGCGATTTTGTAAGAGAAATTTCCATATTTAAAACTTTCTAAAAGAAAATTACTAGCTTCCTGGAATGCCGCTCATCTTGGAAACTGTTTACACATGGTATTAAGTTGTGTTTTGGTTCATAATTGGATCACAAGTGAACGACACTAAATACAGGTGTAAACGGGGTGTAAAACATTTTGAGCTTGTCCACTTTTGACCACATTCAGAGGTAGTCGAAAACACATTCGACCGGATTGCTTTTGTGATGTAGGCGCTCATGTGGTTGAATGTGTTCGAATAGCCACAAAAATCTGTCTGCTCTCCGCCTCTTGATCTCATCTGATGTACCGAGCACAATGTTTTTACATTGGACATGACTTCTGGCGTGAACCAACAGTGTTCAGCGCAATCTTTAGGCTTTTATTGATAAAAATAAAGTGGCTGATCTCTGCCTTTCTTATCTTTGTTTCATTACGAACATGCGCAAGCTTGTTTCGTCAATAGCTCTGAAATACATTTAAATACACATGTACAAAACTCTTTGCAGCATGTTTAGTAATAACACAAGCAGCGGACTCTGACATAATATAAGTTCGCATCAATGTAAATGTGTAATTTCTTCCGCCCGTGTTTAAATGAAAGCACAGGGACTCGCCAACAGTCTCCACAGATCCCCTCAAAGTACTCAGGATCAGAAGCGGTCGAAAGTGGACAAAAGAGAAGGATTAAAATGGAAGGTGTAAACATGAATGTGTCTCTCTCATCCAGTTGTGGTCCGATTGACGAAAACGCATCTAAATACTAGGTATAAACAGGCCCATAGACTCATCTGCATTCAGGAGAGAATATTAATGTAGTGTACACACTTTTCGTAGTGACGTATGCGGAGGCATAGAACAACCCTCCGCATTACTTATAACCCATAAAATATTTATATTTGATCCAAAAATTGGGTTTAAACAACCCAGCATTTAGGGCTTAAACAATGCAGCACGGGTTAAATTACAACCAAACAAGTTGGGTTTGTCCCTTTCTGACGCAAAAAAACAGCATTTATTCAGAGTTTAATGACATCATAATGTCTATTTATTTTTAAACTCATCATCTCCAGCGATCGGTCATAAAAAGTTATGTTTGGCTACATATGCTGACCTATTCTGATATGCCCAATGTTCACCAATGAATGCCTGTTAGATAAAAGTCATGTCAATGAATATCCCGTTTTACAGGTTACACAGCAAAAATAAAACGATTGCTAATGCAGCGTCATGTTGCCTTTAAGCTTGCTGTATATCTATCACAGTTATCTATCTAAAATGACAGACAAGGCTGTGATTAATAGTTTGTCTCAATATAGTTTATAGCCTCTTTATGACGTGCTTTAAAGAAACGAAAACATTTGACTGAAACCTGATGAGTTTCAACTTGAAAACGTCTTGAGCTGACATTAGTGTCAGCTTTATTGCTTTTGTAGATGGCAGATAAAATTATTAGAGCAGAGCGAAGTGGGATTTTCCACTGGAGTATCGTATGGGTTGAAATGACCTACTGGCCTACTGGGAGCGCAAGACCAGGAATTCTTAAGCAGCTTGAACAGACACTGCCTCCCTATGAGCTGAAGAAAAAGAGAGATGATATCCTGCTTCTTTTCATCGAAGACATTCTGAATGAGATTTGGATAGTTGGATTTTCTGGACTCTGGTGAGGGTGTAGGGAATACCTGATTTTATCGAGCACTCTAAGCACGCTGCAGCTGTACTTTAATGACCCGACCTGGGGATACAGCATGCTCACCTCATGCTCCATGTCTGACACACATGAAAACAGCTTGACTGGAGGGCTTAAGTCAGTGTGCGGTTGACAGCTGCTGCAGTGTGCGTGCACACAAGCTTATGCTTAATGTCTGCATTTGTGCTTTCCAAATTCGGTATCGCCCCTACTGCGAGGCCCATTTAACCGTCTTGGTGATGTGTCATCTGACACTCATTTCATCCTTATCTGTGCGTGGGGGTTTAATGTGCCGTCCAGACAGTCACCATTCGTTCTCAGTGTGACGCAGTTTTGATTTATCGCGGCTCATCTGAAACCGGAATGCCATGTGCTGGGATATGATTCCGTGTCATGTCACTGATCCAGCATTGATGTTTTTTGCATTGATGACTGCATGAGTGTTATGTTCATCTGTGCCTTTCTGACTTTTCAGAAAATTTTGTTTTATCCCCCTTCGGTGGGTTCTCTTTCTCAAAGTCGACAGCTGTAAACTATTGCTTATATAAAAACGGCTTTGACAGTTATCGTCTGTGTTCATTGTCAAAAAACGAATTGAAATTTTAGTCATGCATTCCATGTTATTTTGAACCACACATTTGTCAGCTCCACAACCAAATTGACAGACATAATTATTGACTTGCACTACAAACAGAAGACAATTACAGAAATAAACACAAGCCTGAGGCGTATGAATAAACAGACATAAACAAAATAAAAATCATGTTTTGTTCTGCTTTGATTAGAACGCTCTCGAAACTCAATTGCAGCTTGATGTAATTGTATTTTTTTAAACCAAGTTCAACAAAGTGCATAGAAACTCAAACTGGACGCTACATGTCTGGCTTTATCTATTTGAATGATACCAACACGTGTCTGCGGTTCTGTGATGTATGGCGCTCATATGTCATGCTAGCTATATAAATAGGCTTCCTGTCAGTTATGTCGACACATCGGGCACATTGGATGGCATATGCTTCATAAAACGATTGTTAATGCTGTTATTGTAGTTGCCAGACATCAATCCAGAGCAAACACGAAGCCAGCCATTATGCACAACTACCACAACCTATATGTCAGTTGCTCAATGTGTTTAACTCATGCCAGACTCTGGGATAAAGCCAAGCCTTACCTGTGGCTTATTTGCGTGCTGCCTTCATACAAAATAACCACTTGACAGGTCATATTGATTGTGGGTTTAAGCTGCTCACTTACTCACAGGCCTCAGAGACAAAGAGCGGCTCTGGTAAAATAATGAAAATGTCCCTAAATTAATGGCTTCAGTTTGGTGGGGGGAGAGCAGGGACTAGACGTCTTTCTAAAAACCTGTTTATTTGTGAAAAGGCTTTGACATACAAGACTTTATGTATATTTCAAATATCAAACTCACTCGAAATCTCTGTTCTTTCACTGATTTTCTGTTTAGATTTCACTGGAGTCACATAGGGCAGATTAGCTTCTTTGCATGGTTGCTTTTCGCAAGATCAGTCAACCACCTCCCTACTGTATATTAGTCATGAAAGCCCTGATGGATCCACATCTGAATCCACATCTATCTCTGGCTTAGAAGTGGACATTATATGTAAACCATCTCAATCTCTGCCTATTCAACTGAATAGATGAATTCTCCTCCCTGGTGGCATTTTTTATGTCTTTGCTTGTGTAATTTGTAATAAATGCATGTACGTAATTGTTTTAACTCTTTTAAATGTGACCTTTAAAACATAATTCAAGGAACCGGCTTTTGTTCCATGTAATAACCTGCTCTACCTTGTCTAGCTGCTAGCAAACCTAAGTTTTAAGGTGTGATACTTCATGGCCTAGGTGCCGGATTCTTAGGACGCACTCATATTATGCCTTATGGTCGGGTTGCAATTTTGGCGTTTTCTTGTGGTCTTGTGAATAGTATGCCATACAGAACTGTTTGCCACTGAACCTGCATTAACGACGACAGTGGGGCTTCTGGCCTTAGTCAAATGGGTTGGCATGTTTCATTTTCTTTTAAAGATCGGATGGGGGACCCATAGATACCATAGATACCTTCCCCTTGGGCCCCCAATTTGCTAAATCCTCAACTGTGGGTAACATACTTATGCCGCAATAGTTAGCCTGTCTAAAACCAAGCTGATTTAAACCATATCTTTGTGACACTTGCATTACAAGTGAACGGCCCCTACGAAAATAGGATTTTGTTTCTCTCTCCCTGTCTCGTCTTCGACCCCAAGGACAATGAGACAAACAGACCTAGTTCCGGTAAATGTGAAGGTCGGCACACCTCTGATCTACTGGCCATCCTTCAACATGATACCCAGCTGATTCCTGACCAACGACCACCGGCAGAACACGCTTAATCTCCTTATCCGTTTACATATATATATCTCCCAAGGGTTTTCTCCTAGGGGGAGTCAGCCGTCATTGGCTTAACTTAGCACCCTCTTCTATATGTTATATTATTAATACGCTCACTTATAATGTTGATTCATAGCCACAGAAAATTTTGCTGCTTATGCTACCTGTATTATGTTATGCTATCTGTCGATTTTCTGTGCTTTTCCCTGCTTCTATTAATGTAAAGGTGCTTTGAAACAATTACCAATTGTGAAAAGCACTAAATAAATAAAATTGAATTGAATTGCATACCTAACCCAACCAAACCGTGCCTGAGTGCGATTGTCTCCCCTTGCTACACCCCCAGAATTTTTTTATTTGGATAATGTGAGTGTGCCCTTACATCTGCAAACAAGTATCAGCATCTCTCTTTTTTCTTCCTCAGACACAAGCCCTCATGAGTCAAGCAGAACAGAGCGACTCGTCCTCGGACACATCCATCTCTAAAGTGTCTCTAACACCCTCCAGACGGAGAAGTCCGGTTCAGTTTGGCCAGGACGGGTCCCCTTCCATCCAGCAGCCAAGCTCAGCTGCAGCATCCTTCTTCATCAAGTAAGAAAAGCATTGCTTGACATTAGCTTGAATGGGCCATGCATGTTTTTTCGTTGATGCCTCTGGGTCTTGTCTCTATGTATGAGAGGACTATGCACTTGTTATTATGCTGTATGCTATTGGGCGAGTTATACTGTAGGTGTTAATAGGAACATCTCTAGAATGATCCTGGAAAGTACATTTGACATTGTCCTCAAGCCAAGTGACAACATGGGACATTAAAGAGTGATCAGTGGGCCTTTCCCTGGGTGGAGAACTCTGACAGCCCAGCCTTCAAATCCGCTTGGGATATTGCCACCTGCCCAAGCACATCCAGGTCATTCTGACACAACAGACAGGCCTGACCCCATGTAGAACAAGGTTAATTTTTGTGCTCTGATTTATTTTGCTTGTCTGTTTTCTTTGGAGTTGTTCTCAAAAGAGCGGATATGAGGCTGCTATGTCACAGAAATACTGAAAGAGAGAGAGAAAATATATTTGTTTTCCCTTCTTAATTTAACTCCTGGCTGAAAGCAGCAGGAAATTTTGTCGGGTACCACCTCATGTTTCATCCCAAATACTGACACTTGCCAAGAATTTTTATGTTGTTGTTCGGAATGAGTTGCGTTCCTGGAATAGTGGTTGAAATATTAGGAAACACAGTGGTGTAATGCAGGATATGCATAGGTATACAGAGTATACCCACTTTATATTAGATGGTATGGGGTATACTCACTTCTGCTTTAAAAAAATGGGGTCATAAATTAAGAGTATACCCACTTCTCCAGGCACCACTACACCACTAAGGACACAACATAACTTTTTAACAGCGGCCGTCATTTTAATACAGACAACTGCTATCAAATGCTATCCCAGGTGAAAAAGTGCACTAAAATACACTTTTTAAAGTAGGGGTGAGTGGGGCACAAACCGACAGGGGGTTAATTGTAATGCAGCTACTTAACATATTTATACAGGACCGAGCAATCTGTGCTTTTGGCCTTTTTCCCTTATTGTCAGAAGTTAATCTCCTGTGAATTTGTGAAAAGTTTTGATGTGTTTTGGTTAAGGCTGTTTTGAAGGCATAAAAGTAAATTTCTTCATCTTATGTTTTTTTCAATTTCTGAGCTGGGTGTGTTAGTCACCAAATCCAACCTTATATTATTTTAATCACTGTCTTGTTGCCTAAAACATAACATCATTTTGAAACATGTCAAAAATCTATTTCTATACATTGATGCATAATACAAGGATTGTTAGATGAAAGATCATGGATGAATGTGTGGATATCAATCTATTATAGGCAGATATATAAACAATATCCACCTTTAGTATATAGACAGAATTTTATTAAATTATTTGTGTTTAAAAAGAAATTTCTAGCAGGTGTTACAACAAATCCTCTGTATGTTACAATGAACCCCACCTATGCGGTAAGTTGTAACGTTTGCACTCCTGTCACTTTTAGTGTAATTGTACAATAACGGTGGGTCCCACAAAAAAACCTTAAGTGTTCATTTGTAGCAGATATGTGTGTGTTGATTTGTGTAAAAAACTATTAATCTAACTTAAATATTTTTTGAATGATAGTGTCAAAGTCAAAAAGCGTTGTGCCCCGCTCTCCCCTTCAGTTAGTAAATGTACTATTTTCGTGGATTAATTTTGTAGCTAATATACCAAATTTGTCTTTAGTACTTCTTAAGATTAAAGGGTTAGTTCACCCAAAAAAATGAAAATTCTGTCATTGTTTAGTCACTGTCATGTTGTTTCAAACCTGTATAAATTTTGTTGTTCTGATGAACACAAAACAGTTTGGTTACAAATATTTCTCAAAATATCTTACTTTGTGTTCATCAGAACAAAGAAATGTATACAGGTTTGTAACAACATTAGGGTGAGTTAATGATGACAGAATTTTCATTTTTGGGTGAACTATCCCTTTAACTTAAGAACATCTAAATGTACACAACTCTATATTGAGACACCATTTATTTTAATACACTTAAAAATCTATTGAAGTATTACTGGTCTTAACATTTAATAGAACTTTACAACTTTACATAACTTACAAATGAAGAGTTTCGTTGCAAAACGAGATAACTCCGTTTTTAAAATTTTTGTCAAAACATGTTTATAATTATGTTATCATGTTATTATTTTGTTTTATGGTGCTACTTAGCTGTATTTTTTAAGTTATGAAGGTTTAAATCAAAACAAACCAACTGCATTTGAATTTATATTAATTGGAATGCACAACCAAAAAACGAGATTTCTGAAAAAAAAAAAAACGGAGTTATCTCGTTTTGCAACGAATCTCTTGAAATGTACTTACTAGTATTTAAGTGTAGTTTTAGTACATTTAAATAAACTTTATTTTTACCTGGGATCTAATGTATTCTGTCTTAACCTTTTTTTTTTTTGCCATTTTACACTTACGGTACACAGTCTGTCTGTCTGTTTTGGGGATGGACTATTGACTAAGGATAGATAATATATTTATTTTTACTGCAACAATGCTTATTATTGTAATCATTTTAATAAGCAATATTCTATGAACAAGAACTTTCCAAGATACTACACAAGAACTTTGTGAGATTCGTTTTTTATGCTTGGGGTGTTAACATTTGGTATAGTTTATATTTCTCTTTTTTGATAGTGTTGATATTGTTGATACTCTTACAGACACAATCATGATGATTACTGCTTTTGTCTTACCAAGTGCTGAATGATGCGCCTTATTTTAAAACTGTCACTTTAGATGCTGGCCACCCAGTGTTGACAGATTTTAGTACAAAAACAAGCAAAAATAATAAATCGGAGATATCGCTAACAATAATTTACACCTAATCATCACTTTATAAATATCCCAAAGTGTCTTATTAATTGCTAAAACACTACTTCTAAAGGGGATTTTTAATAATTGGATTTGGCAACACTGTGAATTCTGCACCCACGCCCTCACGTCAACGAGTTAATCTCTGTCATTTTACAATAAATTATACAGTAAACTGTTCGTACTTAATTATATAAACTAATGAGTTAATATTAGTTTAAAAAAAACAAATAAGTCATTCAGGGAACTTTACAGATCTTCTGGGAAAAATGTACTGACGTCCGTACCTCGGTGACTTCATAGCTGGCTACAGCCATGAATTGTATGTGAACTGTCTTTCACTTAAATTATTGATTTATCAGAGTATCTAAAATGATGCTTAGCGATGAACAAAATAAAGAGCATTAGCATGTGAGCATCTTCTGAGAAAGCCATTAAAATGTCCACATCTAAAGTAAGATCTAATGCTGAATGTTGAGACCTGCAGTGATGTGCATTGGACCTTTCACATGCTTGTACAAGGTGGATCTTTTTGTAAATAAATTGTTAATTACAGTTTAATTAGAGAAGCGCAGAAGAGAAGAAAGCAACAGGGGATGAAGTCAATCTGTTTCAATCTCCTGAATCTCTTTAGTGTGGTTATCAGGCTTCCAAAAACATCTGGGTACGTTGTTGCACAAAAATCTCCTATATCGTTGTTTATGTTAGTTGGTAACGTTTTTTAAACGAGAAGCGTCATTTATGAACTACTGCTGTCACCAAATAAAAAAGAAAATCACTCCCACCATCATTAATTCTGATTATTAATTACCTTACGTTCTTTATGGTGTCTAGTATTAATACATCACTAAACAATAGTATTGCCACTGTACGTTTTGAAGGGGATTTTTGACTGCAAAAGGGTGATTCAACTTTTTTATGCAGCATTAAGTGTGCAAACAGTAGTGGGTAGACAGCAAAGAAATCAAGGAGCGGATGGCATGTAGATGCCTGGCTAAGAAAGTTGACTTTGCTTTAACCCTCCCCTTCAGCATATGTTCCAGTGTGACGAAGCATATGATCGGTGTATTGACATTCTTGCTGGCTCCTGTAATGAATACAGACACAGAGTCTCATAGCTCTGGGAGGCACTGTCACAATCACCAGCCTGGTGTGTTTCGCTATTCCACCTCAGTGCTCCACAAAATGAAAGGCTCAGAACTGCACAGCTATTGCGTTGTGTGTGAGGTCGTACTGTATGAGTGAACCATCTGCTTGTGCTAGATGGGAGTTGAGGTAGAACTGATTAAAAGGATATGACTGTTTTAGACGGCCACATGCTCTATTGACTCTAAACGGGTTGAGAGAAAGAAAATAGGGTTTGTGTGTGCGGAGCTGATCATGTGGGTATAACATGCTCAATGAATGGTAAAAGCTTTGGTATGTATGTGATGGGTTTTCAATGTGAAAGGGTTTTTTAAGCTTCAGGAAATGTTAAGTATGTGTAAAAGCATCATACATGCTTGTGCACGCATGTGTGCAGGTCAGCATGCACATGGGACAGCTGTTTGATGGTATGCGGACCTGCAGTGGCATCGAGCATAACATGCAGTGAAATGTTTTTATGGCCCTGTTCTCATTTTCAGCCGCCCGTCCAGGTGAGCTCAAACGGTAATGACTATGATTGGAGTAAACATTCCACCATAATTATACGTAGAACAATCCAGACTGTCACCAGATGAGGTGAGCAGCCAACGAAACTGCCAAAGTGCTTTGTTACCCCAGCCTTAGGGAGCAACCATAGAAACAAATGTTTTTCGGAAAGTACATTTGTGGCATGTTTGTGCTATCCCTCAAATGAACGCAATTGCAAAGCGAAATGGACGCTGGTCGACGTGTCTTAATCGTTTTCCACATTAGATTGCACACGCTTTAAATGATTTTGTGTAATTTTACACTTGTATGCTCGGCAGAAATATACAAAGCTTTGAAGTGACCTTTCATGAGTGTGTAACTGCTTACAACTTAGTAGATATTTAACAAGTCTTCCTCTTGTAGTGAAAGGTCAGTTGATACATTTGGGTACTTACCCGTTTACGACCCTAATTCTTGGATGCTCACTGCGTGCTCCAATTTAAAGTCAATTAGGTACATAAATGCATCAGTTTAATCTCATTGTTAGGAAGATTAGCTTCCTTCTCCTGCTGTAGAGGGACAATAATGAAAATGCATCCCCAGAGTTGTTAACAAGGGAATGCCATTCACCTTCCTACCCACATGCAGTGTCAAAGCTAATGGAGACAGTAAGGGGCAGGGCTTAATGGGGGGATGGTTGACTGTGGAGTAGAGAGGTGGGTGAAAGAGGAAAAGGGCATTGAGAAATCTTGCGTACACGTCCACAACAGCACTCAGCTAAGCTGATAACATTGGCTCTGTAGGCCACCCATCACTGCATAGGATTACAGGGAGAGAGAGACTGACACGGAGAGATGGAGAGATAAAGTACACAGAGAAAAAGAGTTGTGGAGATAAAAACAGGCAAATGATCCATGTGGCTGGCTGCTTGTTGAGTGACAGCACTAATCCCTGTCAGGGACAAATTGGGAAAACAGATTAATGCTGAGTGGTCGAGGCCCTGGAGCGGAGCCGGGCCCTGCTGCGCAGCTGTGTGACGGGATCTGGGAACCAGGGACACTGCGGTGTGAATGAGCTCCAAGGCTGATAGAAGCGAACACGTGTACCAATGTGCAGTTACCCCGAAGAAACTCATGTGGTGGTAAACTGGTAGGCATTGAGGTGAACCCACAAAATATCCACTCATGGTGGGCAGACTCGGACTAATGCCCCAATCTACAGCACCCAACTGCAGGGAGAGAAAACCATGGACTGTGGATGAAAGTAGATGGAGCGCCAGCATGAAACTGAAGTAAGTAACTGTACCAGAGTGTTTGCAAAGGTGCAATGTTTAAACTTTATGGCATTCTAGTTTGTTAAAAATTCGGTAGTGTTTGTTAAAAAGACCCAGGCAATTGCACATCTGATTTAGTATCCATGAGACTTTTTTGATCTAGTTGACACAATCCATGTCCTTATAATACCATAGTATTACCTGAATAAAAACTTCTATGATTTTGTGAACACTTTTGAGTACTTCTTGATACTTCTTTAAGTATGTTATACATCCTTCTAAGCTTTAAAAAAAATTCGTTGAAGAGCTGTAAAAAACTTCTTCATCCTTAAACATTTAGGGACGGTTTCCCGGCCAGGGTTTATCCTAGTCCTAGACTACAATACATGTTTAATTTAAAAACGTCTTGCACATATCTTAACATATATCAGTGCTATTGTTTTATCTCAAGATGAACACCAGTATTGTTTTTTGTAAAGTATATCCTTATTTAACTAAGGCCTAGTCCTGGATTAATCTAAACCCTGCCCCTTTGTCCATTTAAATGAACTTCACAGATTACTGTCTTCTGATTTTAGTAAGATTTTATTTGTTGCTTGTGCTGTCTTGGGCTGTACCTTGTTGTTTTACCCTGTATTTACTTTGCTGCCTAAGCACCAGCTGGTGTTCACCGGTCCTAATCAGACTGTCAAGCTTGAGTTTGTCTGTAAGTGTGTGTATGTGTTTGTGCGTGATGATCTGCGTGTTTGTATAATGGTCATGAAGCAGCTGAGTCTGGTACTTGAGAAGTGGAGGTTGTGAAGGAGGGGTGTACTTTGGGAGCAGATACGTCCAGGTGTGAAGAGCCTGCTGTGGGTCGTGAGCTGTTCTGGTGTGTGGTTTGGATGGGGGTGGATGATGGAGGTGTTGATGGATCTATCACTCTGGTCAGGAGCCCCAGGGATCTGCTCGAGACAATCTTTCTTCCTATCCTTAGGGGTTGTCCAAATAGGTCGATCCTGAATCACACCAATTTACCAAGTTTTTTTTGTATGAGTTTTTACTTTGTATTCATCATGCCTTCCATTTTCTGTATTTTAATGTTTTATAGTAATTAGGTTCATCACTATATTGAATCTCACAAAAAATGTATCTGTCTATCACATCTCAAAATCAAAGGAAAAATGATATAGCACATAGAAAATAACATTTTGACTAATTTGGGTGCAAGATAAAAACCACTATTTTCTTTTACAAACTTTTACAATAACATCTTTAGGTTATAATAACATAAAAAAATTCTAATCCATAATTAGATTTTCAAAGATTTATTATAAAAACTGATTATTTTTCCCGCAAAATGCAATAAATCCATGCAAGTTTTTTTTCAAAATGCTATAAATCTATTGAATCAATATATAAATATGCATTCATCTTTGTCATGTTATATTAATTAAGCTGACTAGTTGTATACACTGATAAAAAAACATTAGTGACATTAATCAAAACACGTACTTTGTCACATTAAGAACACTGTCATTGCTGCTGTCATCCTTGGGACGTCGTCGCTGAACTTTTTTCACAGCGATCAACTGAAAAATGTTTTGGTCCTGCTCGATTTTTGAGTAAAATAATGTAACATTTTTCATAAGATCCTCAGGGGTCAATGTGTTAGCATGACAGAAGCTTGATGCTGTCGTGTGAGAACAAGCAACAGCCAGCATTTTTCCTTTGCCCAAGTGCCTCTCAAGTAAATTATTTCATTTTGATGTCTTACGTTTCTTCCCCACCACAGAAAACCACCACAGGTTTATCAATACCATCAAAATTACTATTTTGTTTGTTGATCACGAAGCTCATAGTAGATGAGGAAAACTAGGATTCCATGTGTATTCAAAGTACCATCCTTATTGTTTACAATGCGTGAAATGGTGCGCTGTGATTGGTTAAGCAGATTTATTGCATTCTGCAGAGAAGGAAGACTGCCGTTTTTCGCGGTTTGGGAAAAATGGGAGAAAAGATGATGACAGAATAACACAGTGGATATTGGATTTTGCGTAAAATTAAGAATTGACTTTTTAATACTTACCAGATACAATACTGATACTTTTTTTTAATATATCTATACCTTATATGTACCTTCGTCCCCACTCCTTTACAAAAAAAGTCCAGAATGTCACTAAATCACTTCCCCATAACCTACGACCACCTCTACTTAATGTCTCTCACCCAATTTCTTTATTGTCTCCCATCTTCCTGCTTTTTACACACCCCCAGGTTCTGTGAATAACCCTTATTTTGTGGGTCTCAGCCCAAACAGTTTTCACTAGGGTGATTATCACCTTCATAGAAACATGAAGAACACTAAAGCTCCTTTGTTTTGTCTGAAAGGAGGCAGACTCACCTTTGAAGCGCTTGTGAAACAAATGTACTGTCAGCGTTTTAGCATCACAATGGCTTCTCTCTCATATGTCACGTCTCTAATCTTTCCTCACTTGTTCAATGGTCAGCTTGTTTTTGTTAACTGCTCACTCTGTTTAGAAGTGTAGCGACAGCAATTCATTTATGGAATATAAACTACATCTTGCTGAGTTTATTAGTTATATAGTGAAGAATGTGCCTCCTCATCAGCTCTGTGATGAAGGCATCACCACATTTGTGATGTTTGTCTGGGAGAAACCTCATGAAACCTGAGGAGATTGGTCAGTGGTGTGACATCTGGAGCCATTTACACCTGGTATTGACATCTGCCTCAGATGATCTGTTCTCAGGTGGCCAGCCGAGATAGATTTCCATTTGCACCTGGTATTATTATTGTTATGTGTCTAAAATTTTCCTTGTGATTAGATTGTGTTAAAGGAATATTCCATTTTCTTAAAAGAAAAATCCAGATAATTTACTCACCACCATGTTATCCAAAATGTTGATGTCTTTCTTTGTTCAGTCGAGAAGAAATTATGTTTTTTGAGGAAAACATTGCAGTATTTTTCTCATTTTAATAGACTTTAATAGAGCCCAACAATTAACACTTAACTCAACACGTAACAGTTTTTTTCAACGGAGTTTCAAAAGACTATAAACAATCCCAAACGAGGCATAAGGGTCTTATCTAGCAAAACGATTGTCATTTTTGACAATAAAAATAACAAATATACACTTTTAAAGCACAACTTCTCGTCTAAATACGCAACATTAATGCGTAGTGACGTAGGGAGGTCACGTGTTACATATATAAAACGCACATTTGCGGACCATTGTAAACAATAAACTGACACAAAGACATTAATTAGTATCAGTTGACATACAACAACGTAGGAACGGTCCTCGTTCTCAACATTTGTAAACACTGGGGTGGAGTTTTGCGTTCGTCCTCTGTGACCTCTTGACGTCATGACATATTGCGTGGGGTCACGTTGGCGCATCACAACCGGATTTAAACGAGAAGTTCTGCTTTAAAAGTGTATATTTGTTATTTTTATTGTCAAAAATGACAATCGTTTTGCTAGATAAGACCCTTATGCCTCGTTTGGGATCATTTATAGTCTTTTGAAACTCCGTTGAAAAAACTGTTACGTGTTGAGTTAAGTGTTAATTGTTGGGCTCTATTAAAGTCTATTAAAATGAGAAAAATCCTGCAATGTTTTCCTCAAAAAACATAATTTCTTCTTGACTGAACAAAGAAAGACTTTCAGTCAGTAAAATATCTGGACTTTTCTTTTAAGAAAATGGAATATTCCTTTAAGATTTTTTTTTAGAGGAGGCTCTGACATATATAATTTATTGTGATAGTCTTTGATAGCAACATCACATAGATATTCCCTGAATGCTTATGTCTGTATGTATGATTGTAGTTCTCCAAATTTTATATCATTTCTTTTTAAGGGGTACTTAGCAGGCAACATGTTAAATCCATGTTGTAGCACAGTGATTAAGTATAACACGATCACAACAAATGTTAGCACTGTCCAGTTGTGATTAAATTACCCAAGATGGATGTAAATATAAGAAATAAATCAGACTATGAGGTACTAGGGCTCACAAATTTACAAGAGTACAGATTCAAGAATGTACCCTTTTTTTCCGTTTTCTTTCATGGCAACATTTACCATGCAAAGTGGTCAAAAGCATCATAAGGGCCTTCAGCATTTAAAAGGGCTGTGGTGTAGAACCCTCATAAACCAGGAATCCTAAATAAACCAGAAGGGATACCGCAAACATTTTAATGCTTACAGTGGGAGATCTGAGGTCTGTGACAGCTCAGGAAAAAGCCACACAAACTGCTGTGTCAGGAACACCATCCAGCCCACTCGCATAGAGCCACAAAAAGACGAGCAGCAGGCATCAACGAACCCCCAGACAACCCAGATCTCCTGATTCATGTCTGTGGACACAAAAGATAGGGGGCTGCAGGAGAGCTAATGTTAACTGTGACACATTTTAGAGGAAATGCTGTCAAATCAGTCAAGTTGAAAGTGCCTTATGGCCTGAGGAGGTCAGATGGAGAAGCAAAGTTTACAGGCATTTGTGTTTTTAGTTTTGTTTTAAATTAGATTTATAGTTTATTTCCTGTATATTGTCTAAGAAAAAATTTTTGCAGTCTCAATAGAGACTTTAGTTGTATCCAGACTTCCCACGGTGCAGTAGAGTACCAAGGACTTATTATTAATTGCTTTAGCACCACTTCGCACAGTTAACATGACAGACGAATCACCGCACCGCACCTTCTCAAGGCTTCTATTTACTGCTTTCATAAATGTTGAATAAAGCAGACCCTAAATAACAATTGCAGGCATTTCACAAGGGGAAAACAGTAAACACGGCAGAAGATGGAATCAACAGATCTTCTAAAGAGGTCTCCTGTTGGCTGGATTTATGGAATACAGATCAGATAAACAGAGGTTATTAATTGCGTTACCAGAATGAGTGGGATATACGTTTAGGGGTTTATTACCTATTGTGTTTTCAGACCGCGGATGTGTTTGAAGTTGTAAATTCCCATGAGGTCATCCAGCCTGTATATCCTCTGTTGTGGCTGGAGAGAACAAAAGCTACAGCCCACAATCCCACCACGATCCACCCGGTTAAGCTCCTGAGCAAAAAAAATCTCAAAACAGCATTATGTCTAATTTGTTTTCAACATGATCTCCCGGCCCAATACCACCCAAGTGTGCAGTTCATACTTATTCATGCAGAATGCTGTAATGCCACTCAAAACATAATTTTATAGAGCTTAATGAGTTCCCTCTTGCATGTTATTATGGATACACTTATACAGAGGGGTTCACTGAGGCTGGAAAGGTTTGGAATAGCACATTCAATGTAAAAAATGGGTATGAAGTTTTTGGCCAAAATGCAGTCTTATGCGTTTAAAGGGACACTCCACTTTTTTAAAAAATATGCTCATTTTCCAGCTCCCCTAGAGTTAAATATTTGATTTTTACCGTTTTGGAATCCATTCAGCTGATCTCTGGGGCCGCACTGGTCGAAAATAATCCCCTTGGTTACTCAATAGCAGGGGACTAATTTCAGGCGCTGCGTATTATCACTACGCCTGCTGCAGCCATGTTACAGCAGCAAAGTCCTTGATTACTACGCCAGAATAAGAGTATAGTTCCTAGTCATATCATCTAGAAAATGAAAACTTTTAATTTTCCGTCGGTCTTAGAACACGATGTAACTACAAAAGAGGCAAGATTTAAATAGGAAAAACATCGAAACTCTTTTGTTATTTTTTACCGCGATGCTAATGGTCTAATCAGATTGAATGGATTGTGCTAAGCTATGCTAAAAGTGGTACCTCCAGACCCGGAGATCAGCCAAATGGATTCCAAAACAGTAAAAATCAAATGTTTAACTCAAGGGGAGCTGGTAAATGAGCATATTTGTGTTCCTTTAATGCCATTTCACAATAGTTTTAAATGCAGTCTAAATTCAGAATATCAGCTGATAATCAGAATTTGAGTTGAACCACTGCTAATTTAATTTAAAAAATAATTTTATAAAAAATCTCAGCAGATCATAAGCAGTTCATAATTTGTTGAAAATTTATGCATATTGTGAATTTGAAAATTGACTTTATGATATATTACCAAAGCAGTAAAGGTTCTTAGTAAAACGATGATATACACTGTAAAAAATTACTCTGGAGGGTGTTAAATTTAACCCATGAAAATTAGTTATAATTTAATTAAGTATATAAGCTAGCAAGTAAAATAAAAAATAATGGGTATATTCTACCTTCACTATCCAATTTTTAACAGTAATAACTGCAATACTAAAAAAATAAGTAACATATACCCCAAAATATTGGCCTTAGCACCGCAAAGTGCGCATGAATCAACATCCAGGCGGGACTCGAGTCACCATTTTTTCATATCATATCGGCGGGAGAACTGCGGTTTGTTGACAGGTAAGTTTTTATTTAACTTGTTGATATCATCATGAATGGAAATGTTAAGTTGGTTAACTGTAAAATCTACCAGAAGTTTAGTCATTTGCGTGCTTCTCTGTCTCTGTTGTTGACAGATTGATAGGTTAGAATATGTCATTCAGGTTAGCTTTGAATGAAACATCGCCCAGTTCTTGCACCTGCGAATACGAATAAATATCCATATTTATGATTAAAATATTAACTTCCATTATTATTATTTACATGTCTGAATCTCGTGAACAGCGGAGCTGCTCAATATGAGTGGTTGAACTTGAGCAAGCCGCGTGACGAGAGAGAGCAGCGGACGGTTGATGTACGATACAGACAGGAGGGCGTCGAGCAGACAAACAAACAACGGTAAAGCTGTCGATGCTAGATAATTACTGTAAAAGTTTTCTTGCATTTATCTGTTAATATATTGAGTTTTGTTTTAGAAGGGATCCATTTATGAAGCCATTTTATTATTATTATTATTATTATCATTTACGGATATATACTTAACGTTGCCTTTCGCTTTTTAATGTCTGTTCAAAAAAGTATTTCGGAGTTCATATGTTATATATGAGACTTGTATATGAAGTTGAATCACTTAAAATTGAATGTAAGTACTTCTTGTTAGTGTTCAATGTTTTATGCACGTGTACTGTGAGTTATAGCATAATATGAAGTTGTATTTTTGCACTTAATAAGTTTTAAATGAAGTTGAAATGTTTGTTTGTATCGATATAGCATGCTAGTCTACTGAGGTAAATGAGATCAGTTTTTCCTCTCATATTATTGTCTTCTTTAATTTTCTAATGATAACGTGAAGAACAGTATTTAGGAATCTTGCTTTTAATGGTTTTTTAACATCTCATGAAGCCTTGGTTTATTTTGTTTTATGAAATAATATGTTCAAGAAGCTTTATGTAAAACTATGATATGTTGTATTTCACTTGAAATGTATTGGGGTTATTATACGTCCAATAATTAGTTTTAAATGTTTACAGAATGTTATTTGGTCAATAAAGCAAGCAATTTATGCAATCTTGTGCATGACTATTTTCTTATTCAACCCTCTCTGAATAAGTAATATGTAATGTTTCTTAATGGCTTATCATTATTAATAATAATTTAATAGATCTGTGCCTTAATACCAATAGGGTTAATGTTATTCATTTTTTTATAAGTAATTAGTTATGAAAAAAATAGGTAGACCTTACCTAATTTTTTTTACTTTATCATAGTAATTAAATTTAGGTACTTTTTAATCAAATATATAGGATATAATTTACTCAAACAAAGTGAGTGCAAATTGTTACAACAATTTTTTTGAGTAAATTCTATAGGTTGTTTTTTACAGTGTAGAAATGAAATGAGCAAGCAAAGAGGAGTTTAATCTGATGTTTTTACTTGTTGAACGCTGCTCAGCATGCAGATTGTCTGAAATGGAGTGGATTACATTTATAATCTGTTCATGACCTAGCATGTAGGAATTCGCTTCTCTGGTTATGTTCAAAATGGAATACTACTAAATGTCCTGCCTATAATTTTGTCATGCCTTTAATAGTTTTTCCACACTGGAAATGAAAAATTAAGTGTATTCTGGGATACAGTAGGCCTATTTTTTGCACACTTTTAGAGAGAAATGGCTCTAAAGCTAAACTCTGAGCATAGTCTGTTTTTACATGTATGCGAATGTATGCGCACAGTCAAATGCACAGCCTTGCAAAGCAAAGCATCGTTTATTTGACTCATGCATGTACGCAGATGTTGAACGCATGGACATTGCGACAAAACAGAATGCATCTCCTCGGCTATATACTAAATTCTCCTGTAAGAGCATGTGCCACCTACGGGTACAAAATGGGACTATACTTCCATCTTAAGCTGTCAATAGGGCATAACCTTTTAAAAATGCCCTTATAGTTACTATTTTGGTACAGAAATGTATATATTTGGTACTAATGTGTACCTTTGAGGTACTAATATGCAGTCTTTGGTATGAATATGCACTTTGGAGATACTTAAATGATCTCTTTACACTGTAAAAAACAACCTATAGAATTTACTCAAAAAAATTGTTGTAACAATTTGCACTCACTTTGTTTGAGTAAATTATATCCTATATATTTGATTAAAAAGTACCTAAATTTAATTACTATGATAAAGTAAAAAAAATTAGGTAAGGTCTACCTATTTTTTTCATAACTAATTACTTATAAAAAAATGAATAACATTAACCCTATTGGTATTAAGGCACAGATCTATTAAATTATTATTAATAATGATAAGCCATTAAGAAACATTACATATTACTTATTCAGAGAGGGTTGAATAAGAAAATAGTCATGCACAAGATTGCATAAATTGCTTGCTTTATTGACCAAATAACATTCTGTAAACATTTAAAACTAATTATTGGACGTATAATAACCCCAATACATTTCAAGTGAAATACAACATATCATAGTTTTACATAAAGCTTCTTGAACATATTATTTCATAAAACAAAATAAACCAAGGCTTCATGAGATGTTAAAAAACCATTAAAAGCAAGATTCCTAAATACTGTTCTTCACGTTATCATTAGAAAATTAAAGAAGACAATAATATGAGAGGAAAAACTGATCTCATTTACCTCAGTAGACTAGCATGCTATATCGATACAAACAAACATTTCAACTTCATTTAAAACTTATTAAGTGCAAAAATACAACTTCATATTATGCTATAACTCACAGTACACGTGCATAAAACATTGAACACTAACAAGAAGTACTTACATTCAATTTTAAGTGATTCAACTTCATATACAAGTCTCATATATAACATATGAACTCCGAAATACTTTTTTGAACAGACATTAAAAAGCGAAAGGCAACGTTAAGTATATATCCGTAAATGATAATAATAATAATAATAATAAAATGGCTTCATAAATGGATCCCTTCTAAAACAAAACTCAATATATTAACAGATAAATGCAAGAAAACTTTTACAGTAATTATCTAGCATCGACAGCTTTACCGTTGTTTGTTTGTCTGCTCGACGCCCTCCCGTCTGTATCGTACATCAACCGTCCGCTGCTCTCTCTCGTCACGTGGCTTGCTCAAGTTCAACCACTCCGCTGTTCACGAGATTCAGACATGTAAATAATAATAATGGAAGTTAATATTTTAATCATAAATATGGATATTTATTCGTATTCGCAGGTGCAAGAACTGGGCGATGTTTCATTCAAAGCTAACCTGACTGACATATTCTAACCTATCAATCTGTCAACAACAGAGACAGAGAAGCACGCAAATGACTAAACTTCTGGTAGATTTTACAGTTAACCAACTTAACATTTCCATTCATGATGATATCAACAAGTTAGATAAAAACTTACCTGTCAACAAACCGCAGTTCTCCCGCCGATATGATATGAAAAAATGGTGACTCGAGTCCCGCCTGGATGTTGATTCATGCGCACTTTGCGGTGCTAAGGCCAATATTTTGGGGTATATGTTACTTATTTTTTTAGTATTGCAGTTATTACTGTTAAAAATTGGATAGTGAAGGTAGAATATACCCATTATTTTTTATTTTACTTGCTAGCTTATATACTTAATTAAATTATAACTAATTTTCATGGGTTAAATTTAACACCCTCCAGAGTAATTTTTTACAGTGTAGGTGCAAATGTGCTTTTTAAAGGGTATCACCCCATTGACAGCTAGGGACAAATTTTGACCCTTTTTCTTACAGTGTAAAGGTATTTGTTGTATGCATTACATATTTGCAAATCTATGTAATCTGGGTTTTCTATGCATACCAAACATTTGCATAATGTGCACAATAAGCACTATGTTCTGTAACAAATTATTTTCATCTCCAAAACCCCGCGCACATACACATTTGCACATTAGGTCTCTTTTTATGCATTAGGGTTGATTGTGGGTTCCCTAAAGTGCATGGATGCAATGGACACAATGTATGTATCTGGTGTAGACAGGGTGTGACCAGTGCCATGTGATGGTCACCACTGAATATAATAAAGGATTTATTCACTGGATCTGGAGTAAGGTCATTTTAATTATATTATTAAACTTATGATCTATGTGTGATTAGGGACACATCCATCATTCTGTCTGTGACTTTCTGACTTTGGTCAATAGAGACTATTGACATATTTATCGTATTTTAGGATGGGGCTCATTAAATGGCATGATGGATGTTCATTGCACTGTGACATTTCTTACTCCACTTCATGGCTTCCATCTATATTTCGACTCTGTCCTCTACCCACTTTTACTAACATTTTTTCTCTCTTATGCACTCTTCTTCCAGGCCCTCTGATTCATCATGCACTGATGCTCCCAGAAGCCACTGGGGTTCTTTGTTGTGAAAGCCTCAGAGCAAAGAGTGCAAATAAATAAGCGTTTTGTGTCCTCCCCTCCTGACAGAGATTAATGAATGAGTTCTGGGGCGACTTGGTAGCAGTAGGATGCTCTTGTTGTCCTCTTTGCATATCCGCAGGGCTCGGCCACCCTCTGTTGCAACGCTGCGGCCATAATTTGTTACAGTCAGTTAAATGCAATTAGATCTGAGCCTAAAAGGGCTGAAACATCATAATTGTGTATAAGAACAGATGAAGGTCCTGTTCATGAACATCTCAATCTTCTGATCGTACATGATTACAGTGTGAGCTAGTTTCACCAACAACTTCCTAAATTGGGAGGCACTTTTTGTAGCTTGTGTAGGCAGGATTATTACCGATCCATGTGCTTGTCCTGTAATTAAATTCCTTTTTCTCAACAACCTTTTAGTGAAACCTAATGCTGCGGGTTGTATACCTGTAGAGCAAATCCCAGCGGTGCATAAGGAAAAGATGTATCACGGATGAGATGAAAGTAGATGGTAATCTTTGTAAACAGAACAGGGGTGCGTGTGAGAGATGCGAGTCTTAGCTATCTGTCAGTTTTCAGCAAAAATTGAATTGATCTTCCTTAAATGTTAGCTTGCTGTGCTTTTATGCGAATGCCAGTCTACACTTCTCATAAATAAAAAAAGAAAATAATCTCAAATATATAAAAGAAGACAACCCCATTAGTATCTTTATTCTGTGCCTTTCAAGAGCTCTACCCCAGGGGCCTGGGATTGAACTCTGCAACTCATTAAATAACAAAAAACCCTTGCCACGTTTATGGCCTATACTCTGTCCTCCCTACCGTGGCTAAGCCACAACAAGCCGGTGCCTGGATTAGCCGCATATCCTGTCTGCTTAGGGATGCCATTGAGGGGGTAATTGAGGAAACGGCAAAAAGGCAACAATGCTTGTCTCGTTCACTCCCTCTTCAATATGCTTTTTGCGGCCTTTTTCATGCTCTATAAACAATTCATCCTCTCTTTCATTTACTGTATGCATTGTTGAAGGTGGTGGGCTTGACTTTGTGGAAATCCGTGTGGAAGTCTGGGTGTTTAGGTGACACTTTTTATTTTAGTGTTTTATTAGTCACAGGAAGCAGCAACATTAGCACCTACCTGTTAGCAAACGATGCTAGTCCGCAAATAGTGACTTTATTTTCTTACAAACACATATGAAAAGTATGGATACGCTTGATTGAATATATATTTTTTTGTAACTTTAGGTGGGATACTCTGCATGTACGTCAATTTACAATATGTTGTTTTATAGATTATTTAAATATATGTAACATTTGTAAAATAGCAAGTGTTTGCACATCTGACATCAGTACTATAAAGGGAACTATTCGTAATATTTTAAGTAAAGGCATCCATAGAACTTAAGGCAATGTAGAAAATTCATAGAATTACTTTGCATAAATTAAATAATAAGGGGTAAGCATTTAAATATAAACATTCAGCCAACAAAATGTAGCAATACAGCAATTCTTGGGGATTTTCTTGTCTCTTTTTATTTTAATTAGACTGCTTTCCATCGAAAGTACGACTGCTTTATTTATTCTGCCCTGGCTGGGGATTTCCACCCTGGACCGACTGAGGGAATGAAGCAATCCCTAGCTGAGCTTGGTCCGACACAAGCGATCATTTTTCAGTTTTCTACTCTGGGGCTTAAAATGATTTACCTCCACTCAGACATACGCTGACTGGCTCACAGCCAAAACAGAAAGACCAGACTGATCACTCACTATCACTATCTACCACTGAGACCTCTCTCTCCCTCCCTCTCTCTCTCTCTCTTCTCTCTCTCTCTCTCTCTCTCTCTCTCTCTCTCTCTCTCTCTCTCTCTCTCTCTCTCTCTCTCTCTCTCTCTCTCTCTCTCTCTCACACACACAAACACACACTTTCTGCAGGTCTTTGCCCTGTTTCTTTTTTAATTTCCATCTCATTTTCTGATTTTTGACTCTCTGATTTTACATTTCTGTCTTATACTCAGTGCCCCCTGCCCTTGGCTGCATATTTATATCTGTTTCCCACTTTCCCTTTTTTGCATTTATTTTATTCTGTTTTTTGGTTTTTATTTCATTATTTTACTTCATCATATCCTTTGTCCATTCTTTCTCTTTAAAATGTAGCATGTTATGATGTTCCTTTTTATTTTCAGCACAATTCACACTATGCATATGCTGGGCCCATCAGTGCAGTAGCTTGAAATATACATATAAATGTAATATAAATATTACATTACTTCACTGAAAAAAAATTATACGCTGGATTTACTAATATATATATATATATATATATATATATATATATATATACACACACACACACACACACACACACACACACTCACCTAAAGTATTATTAGGAACACCATACTAATACTGTGTTGGACCCCCTTTCACCTTCAGAACTGCTTTAATTCTACGTGGCATTGATTCAACAAGGTGCTGAAAGCATTCTTTAGAAATGTTTGCCCATATTGATAGGGTTCCATCTTGCAGTTGATGGAGATTTGTGGGATGCACATCCAGGGCATGAAGCTCCCGTTCCACCACATCCCAAAGATGTTCTATTGGGTTGAGATCTGGTGACTGTGAGGGCCATTTTAATACAGTGAGATCATTGTTATGTTCAAGAAACCGATTTGAAATGATTCAAGCTTTGTGACATGGTGCATTATCCTGCTGGAAGTAGCCATTAGAGGATGGGTACATGGTGGTCAGAAAGGGATGGACATGGTCGGAAACAATGCTCAGGTAGGCCGTGGCATTTAAACGATGCACAATTGGCACTAAGGGGCCTAAAGTGTGCCAAGAAAACATCCCCCACACCATTACACCACCACCAGCAGCCTGCACAGTGGTAACAAGGCATGATGGATCCATGTTCTCCTTCTGTTTACGCCAAATTCTGACTCTACCATCTGAATGTCTCAACAGAAATCGAGACTCATCAGACCAGGCAAGATTTTTCCAGTCTTCAACTTTCCAATTTTGGTGAGCTTGTGCAAATAGTAGCCTCTTTTTCCTATGTGTAGTGGAGATGAGTGGTACCCGGTGGGGTCTTCTGCTGTTGTAGCCCATCCGCCCTTAAGGTTGTGCGTGTTGTGGCTTCACAAATGCTTTGCTGCATACCTCGGTTGTAACTAGTGTTTTTTTCAGTAAAAGTTGCTCTTCTATTAGCTTGAATCAGTCGGCCCAATCTCCTCTGACCTCTAGCATCAACAAGGCATTTTTGCCTACATGACTGCCGCATACTGAATGTTTTCCCTTTTCACACCATTCTTTGTAAATCCTAGAAATGGCTGTGCGTGAAAATCCCAGTGACTGAGCAGATTGTTAAATACTCAGACCGGCCCGTCTGGCACCAACAACAATGCCACGCTCAAAATTGCTTAAATCACCTTTCTTTCCCATTCTGACGTTCAGTTTGGAGTTCAGGAGATTGTCTTGACCAGGACCACACCCCTAAATGCATTGAAGCAACTGCCATGTGATTGGTTGATTACATAATTGCATTAATGAGAAATTGAACAGGTGTTCCTAATAATTCTTTAGGTGAGTGTATATATAGTTTAGATTTAGATTTAAGACAGTGTGCTCTCATGTACACGTTTTAACGAGGGACAATGTTACGGGGTAACCAACATTGATAAAACTTAATTTACATGATAAAACTTAATTGAATTTACTAAATAATGTGTTTATTTAGAATTACTCACCTTTTTGTGTTATTTTTACTTTAATTTGGTTAAAAAACAAGAATTAATTTTTTAAAATAGAATTTACTTGATTCAATGACCAATGCAGTGCATGTAATGTCTATGGATGATTACAAGAAAAAATTGTACTTCAAGATGTACGCATTTAGTATGGAATGAACCATGTCACTCTTTTGTGTCTGTGACTGGCCTGTGGAAAGAATTCCCAGATCCCAGTAAAACAGTGTCCATCATATTCTTGTTTGTGAGTAGTACACCTAAATCAAACTAGTCAAAGATGCTAAGACAAACCGCTATGACAAACTGGTTTTAAAAATATAGGTGACGCCAGCCCAGGTGTACACATTGTACCAACTAGAGAGAGACCAAGAACAAACAACAGGCAATAAAATGACTAGAGAACAAAATATTGCAAAGGGAGGTCAAACACTGTTTTATCAATTGCTTTTTTCCTTCACATTCAGTGCAAATATTTTTTCCCGGGAAGTTTTTTGTTTACAGTTCCTGCGTTTTTGTGTGCTTGAGTTTGTGTAAGAAATGATTTTCTGAATCACAACACTTCAGCAGGACACTGTCAGTCTTTAAATGGCTTCAGGGCTTTGAGCTTCTGTCTTGTTTGTGCTTGGCTGATAAATGGATGGCTTGTTAGCACCATGCAGCACAGCAACAAAATGTCAAAAAAGCAGTTGTCATACTGGTTTGAAAGTTTAACCATAATTTTATATATATCATGCAAACTTTGTGATCTGTATATTATTCACTAGAACTGAGAACTATACTGTATTTAAACGATTTCTGATTAAGCTAACATGTTAGACATTAAGCTATAAAGCATTTTAACATGGAATATTCAATCACAAAATTATGCTAAATAAATAACTATATTAGACAGTGATGTTTTTTCTATCCCAAATCCTTTACAGTTATGGCGTTTGGATGTATTTGGAATAGAGCCATTAAAATAAGCTCTCTGTGTTTAATAACTCTGACCAGGCCAGTTTTACATACCATGTATTGTCTCCACAAGGGGGACTAAGGGACTTTACAGTGCATTAGATTTCATTTACACCATCTTAATATGTAACACACCGGATCAATGGCATATGGCTCTTATGAGGTACACTACATTATGATAAGGCAATATGTTACATTACTAGCTCAATGAACACAACCAGAACTGCCCTGTGGTGAATTCTGTATTGACATAATGCCCCATTTTTTTTAGATTTTAGACAGTGTGCTCTCATGTACACGTTTTAATGAGGGATAATGTTGCAGAGTAACCGACGCCTCAGGTCAGAAGTGCTTGAAGGAAGTGTTTAGTAATGGAGGTTGAGAGAGAGCCCTCGTACCCCTCCTGCTGCTTACAACAAAAAAGCATCTATACCAGTCCATTGAATTATTACAGTAGATCAGATTTAGTTTGTTAGATACTGAAGCTACCAGGTTCCCTGAGATCAAACTATAGTCAGTATTATGGTTGAAGGAAGAAATGAATATTTCAAAATAAATTAAGAATGTAATTGTGTAATTATTTTGTAATTGCACTAATTTTGTAAATAAACTAGGGGGTTTTAAATCTCATTTGATTTTTTCCTGTAACACATGCTATATCTTACCTCTGTGGGAAAGAAACTTAAAACCTATGGTTACTGTGCAGCCCACTCCATATGTTGGTTATTTAAAGAAATCTTCTTAAAGTGATGATAGAGATATTGCATATTTACAATATGTTTAAGAGTACAATCATTTGAAACTTATACGCACTCATGCTAACTCTTTCTGTAGAGTGAATTGTTGAAATGGCTAGCTGAGGGGAAGCTGAAAGCTTTGTCTGTGACACATGGGTTTCCGCTATCAGCCCCTTGACCTGACTACTAAATCTTATTTGAGGCAACTGGCTGTGAGGAGAGGATGACATCATGCTTCCATGCCCATGAAGTGATGTCATAATGCATTTATTACAGTTGCTACAGTAATTGTTTAAAGAGCCAATGTACATTCAATGCTCTTGCCGTCATCGACCTAACAGAGAATTCAGCTTTGACTTCATAAATTTGGACTTTGATCAGTTTTACATGATGCCATTGGAATAATTTGTCTATGTACTGGATGTCCCTTTTTGACCCAAGCATCGGTTGAAAAAACCCATCATTTTTTATCCTGTAAGAAGCTTTTATATGTCGTGACAACCAAGAATCTCATTTATTTTAGCCATATGTACACATCCTCTATGCTGTTCATGAAAGACACGTGCTGATTGACCTGGGATCCTCCACAGTGTCCAAAGCTTTGTTATCTATGCAGTCCGAGAAAGAAAAAAGACCTTGTTACTATAAAGGAAAATGTCAGGGATGGTAAATAGGGCCAACATGGCAATTAAGTACAAAAGCTGTCTGGACAGAGAGAAAGACAGAAAGAAATCCTTACAAACAAGCTAATGGCTCTACAGGCTAATGACTCGGTCGGCTTGAGGAATTTCTCTTTCTAATTTGACAAAAACTGAAAAGCAGAAAGGCAGACTGCAAAGATTATTGACAACAAGCCAAATGGTTTTGCTTTCACAATCAGTAGATAAGCAACCCAGGCCTGATACGGACACGCTTAAAATGCCCTTCCTCACCCCCACACACGTTCACACACACTCAAGTCCATTCTGATTTTAACAAAAGCTTTAAGAATCTTTTATAAGGCGTGACAGCCATGTATCCCAATTATATTAGCCATATGTATGCAGTCTAAAATGCTGGGTTGTCTGTAAGATATGGACAACCCAAACCTAGAAAATGTCCATATCATTGTTAATGGTCAGAGTAAGGAGTCTTAATAAAAAGGTTGTACTAATATGTACCATTAAAGGTGGTGCATGTTAATTTTAGCAGGATTGCAACCAGCAGCTCACCCCTCAATAAAACGCATATGGTAGTCGCCACAAGACAAACATGTTGTTGTCTAAAACATTGTGGGGACGAAATACGCACTGAAGAGAAGTTTGTTCGTTTAGGGCTACTGTAGAAACATGACAGCAACTTCCATGTAGGTGGGCCCGCAGTGTATGGAGATAAAAATGGCTCATTCTAAGGTGATAAAAACACCACAGTTTGTTCTGTAAGGTCTTTATACACCACTGATAATATAGTTATGAATATTATATTGCATTTCTGTCAAGAGATCCTTCTAAAATGTACACAATGAACCTTTAATGTACAGGGATGTATTTTGATTCCAATATATACCTCTGAACTCTTTAGGTGCAAATCTGTACCACCCTAGTGACATCTGGGGTACATATAAGGAGCTCAGATGCAAAAGAAGCTAAAAGCCACCTCCGTCAAAATAAATGTATAATAATGGTATTATACGTTCATCAAATAATTTTACTTCAAATTCACTTAATCCAGGCCACAGGCCATTCAGAAATACTGATTTGTTGGTAGAATCCATTAAACGTTTTGAATTGAAACAACCCAGCATAGGTTAATTTAAATCCTACCGTTGGATTTGTCCATATTTTAACCAACCATGGGTTGAAACAACCTAGCAATGCTTTAGCGGGCATGATCTCCAAATAATAAATAAAAAATATGTACCAAGGACTGATTTTGGGGAATTACTTGTTTCCTATCCATTCAGTCAGTCAATATTTATAAACACTGTCAGATACAAAAATATAATATATTTTATAATTCATTATAAATATTGGAATTTTTTAGCATTCAGTTGGATGAATTAATAAATGGAAAACTGAATTATTGAGTTGCCTGCTGACAGTGTTGCCGAAATAACCATATTTTGCATTTTACACATCTTAAAGCCATAGATATTCTGCCATTTTAATGTTACCAACAGTGGCGCCCGGTGACTTCTCTTCCGAGGTGCGGGAATTCAAAATATGTATTTGGAGTGTCATGTGTGTGGCTCGTCATTTCAAAATATGTGTTTAGTGGGACATGTGAACCTACACTGTAAAAAAATTCTGTAGAAATTGCAGCTGGGTTGCCGGTAATTTGCCGTAGATTTACATTTATGTTATTTACTGGCAAGAGTTTGTTCAAAGTTAAATGTCTTTACAGAGTAAAACTAAAAAAACAGCATCAAGCAAAACATTCTGGAAAACAAAATCTAAAGCAAAAACAGAAAAAGGTTGATGATGATTTCTGGTTCCCAGAATGCTTTGCATGAGGCTGTTATTGTATAGTTTTATTCTGTAAAGATAAAGACATGTTAATATTTAAAATTTATTTAACTTTGAACAAACTCTTGCTAGTAAATAACATAAACGTAAATCTACGGTAAATTTCCGGCAACCCAGCTGCAATAACATTGTAATTTCTACGGAATTTTTTTACAGTGTATGTGCATCATGCGTTATATCAAAATACATGCCTGCTGCATACGGGTCAAAAGGGTTTATGATAAAAGAGACGTTTACGCTCACAAAATACTCGCAAGACACAAATTTAACACTAAACTCTGATTACACATGATATTATCGGCTAAAACCCATCTCTTCCACCATTACCTTACTTCTTAGGACTTACTATTTTTCTCTATTTCACTTTTATCCTCATCTCTATCTGTAGATTCTTGCATACATTAAAAAAAACCTTTTATTAAAAATTACTAACCAAATCTTGGCTATATATGCTGTGTTAGACTTGACGAGACTATTTCCGATGCACTTATGTATTACTGTTCTTGTGTTGCTATAATTGCTTCTATTGTTTGCCTCATTTGTAAGTCGCTTTGGACAAAAGAGTCTGCTAAATGACTAAAAGTAAATGTAATATATATACAGGATGGGCTAAAAATAAGTTTAAACAAGCTTCGCATTGTGCGACTCGAAAAAGAAGTAAACAGCCGCCACTGGTTACTGGCTAACATGATCCAGAAGTGAACTAATTTAACTCAAACATTTAGTTTGAAATTGACATAGTTTAGGCAATTTAAAGCTTTTTGCCTCTCCGCTTTCCTTTCCCAATTCAAATAACAGTTTTCTAGTACATTTTCCCTTTAAAGTGGTGTCAGAGATCACATAGCTTCAGCATTGCCTGTACCCATCTCATCCCTAGCAGTGGGCGGCAGTGGAAGTCTGTGTTATGTGTTGATATGTAGGGCAGTATGTTGGTAGGGTAGTGTGTGAGCCGTGCTATGCTGTACACCAACAGAAAGGAGACTCCCGCACCCTCGCAACATGTTCAAGCGTTTTCTCTTTCTCTCTCTCTCCTTCCCTCTCCCTTGCTCTTCAACTCAAATTAGCAGTTTAGGGAATAGATCTCTCTCACATAAAGCGCTTAGACTTGTTACAGCTGCTGGTTTTCCCCCCGCCTTGCCCTTACCCACAGGCCAAGGACATCTCTAAGCGCTGTATGTGTCTGGAATATGATTTTAAGGTAGTGGTCGCTCACAATGCGCTTTTGTAGATGTTTGATTTTCTACACCTGAATACACACACACACGCTACACCACACCTTAGCGCATGTTGTGTGCTTATTTCACGTTTGTGATAATTAATAGCTTTATGCCACCCGTCAGAGTGATTATGTTTGTGACAATGCAAACACTTAATGAGATTTTCAGCACACATGGAAACACAGGTGCAGGACGTGAATAAACAGACGTCTTTTCCTTCTCTCTTTTTTCTTGTAAGTGGTGCTTGCTAAGGGAAGCATCACTTTTGCTCATAATTAGGGTTAGACCCCTAACGCTAAGCGTTGGGGTGTAGTTTCCTTCCACACTGTTTGTGCTGCAAACACGAATGATGCCTCAAATTAAGGAAAGATGTGCCGTTACTTTTTCAAAGCAATACGGCTTATGATTTTCACCTGGTAGATGATAAAATAGGCAAACATTTTCTTACAAGCGGTGGGTTCCTTTCTTTCAAACATCTACCCAGACAACAACTAAGCAATGCAAGCACTAAGAAATGTACTGAAACACTAAGACTATCTTAAAAAGCATGTATACTCATGTTTTGTATTTCTCATCCAAGTTTTCTTTCTCTAGGATACATAAAACAACACACTCTCGTTTACACACATGCATATAACACCCAAAGCCGTATAGCTGTACATACACACACGCATAGACAAACAGACAGGCATGCAGCACACACTAAGCAAATCTGTTTGAAGTCTGGGCTAGAATAAAAAAGAGACCCCCTCACACATGAAGAATTCATGCAGTAAGGGGCATGTGTGTGTGTGTAAGGGTAAGCGGGAGAGAGAGATAGAGAGAGCGAGGGAGCGCTGATTCCTTTTTTTGGCCGTGGGGAGTGAAAAGGGGCTGGGCTGAGTAAAAAGACAGAGAGCAAGGGAAGAGAGGGAGAAAGTGTATGAATGAGTGTGTTTGAGAAGCAGGGCAGCTGCCAGCGTTCCTTCGACAGCAACAGCCGAATCCAGACTGCTGGATTCCTGCCTCTCCTCCATTTGGCGGAGCAAAAGAGGGATGGATGACATGAAGAACCGGGATGCGTGACAGAGGAGGTGGATTGAATATCAAAAGTGTTCCAGGGAGTTACAGAGGAATGGAAAGAAAAGTTCTTGTATGGTTTGGTGCATGCTGGAAGGTGCACAGAAAAATTGTATGAAGACAGAAAAAAGGAGAGCTCCAAAAGTCAGATGTGTCAGAACTTCCATTGACTGATGTTTGCAGATGACATGATCTATAAATTGCAGTCTTTCAGATGTTTGTGCATTGAGAATGGGCAGTGAGCAGAGCTTTTACCTTTGTAATTACTTTTTGAAGAGTTTCTTTTTGATGTTTTTCTTTTTGATGGCGAAATGTGGATATGGACACATGGATAATGTTCTCTTGCATCCTGGCTGCCTTTTTCTGGGTATGAGTTGCGAATACAATAGATGATGGATTGGAAAGAAGTGTAAGTACTTTAAAACCTTTTCTGCTCAGTGTGTGCTGTAGGTGGGTTTTGGGGGTGGGTGACCCGTGCTCAGTTTTGTAATGCCATTGCCGATGTCAATCCCAACACACCCGTCTTACCACTAGGAATTTTCGCTTTGTCCACTGAGCTCACCTGCCAGTTCTACAAAGGCTGCTGTCTGATTGTTTATACATACTTGGGATATGGATTGCTTCTTGACTGCACAACTTGTCAAAGCATGTATGTTTAGTGCAGAGCTTGTGTGCGTGTTTGTGTGTACGTTGCAGGTGGATAAGTAGCAGAAAGTGCATGCACACAGACTTGTTCTTTATGTCTGCTCTCCGTTTATTTACTGGTTTTTTTTAAAACGTTAGAGAGAGAGAGAGAGAGAGAGGGAGAGAGAGAGAGGGAGAGAGAGAGAGAGAGAGAGAGAGAGAGAGAGCATTAAAGAGGGAGAATGTGTGTCTTAATAAGCAATTAAGTATTAGTATCAGTTTTAGTCTACAGGTTAGCATGCTGCGATATCGTGGATTCATGAACTGCTTAATTACTGTACAAGCACTTAATTGAAACCAATTTATCTGTTATTTTATCTTCGGCAAAAACATAAATAAATGTAAGGGCACTTAAAAAATTTATTTGCACTCATGCACTGTAAGATTTTATTCTTAATCTTTATATTTTTTATATTTAATAAGAACTTTGTATTAACTAATGCAGAACATGTTAAGTGTATTATAACTTATATAAGGAACTGTTAAAATATTGGCCAATCCAAATTTTGTCTATTTACTGGTTTCATTTACATTGTTTTATAAAACAGAATTTGAGTTGTGTTGGTTTATATTGACTGAATCTTTTTATTATTACTTGTAAAGATGTTTGTCACATCTATGTCTGCTTGTTTTACCAGGATTTTTGACACACGGCACATATGCGCACACACATAACTCCTGCTCTGTCTGACTCACTATGTCTGTCGCTTTATCTTTTTCAGTTGTTCTGTCTGTCTCTCACACATACTGTGTTCTCAATGCAGTACTCACACATTTCCATAATCCCCTCCTTATGTTTGTACACACACACAGACAGAAACCCACATGCGCGAGCACACACACACACACACACATGCATGCATGCATGAATGCACGCACACACACGCACACACTCATGTCTCCAGTGGTCCACCAGTTCCCTGGGGAGGAGCTCCTCCTGTATTCCTCCTGGATGTTATAATTATTTCATCAGCGAGCGGTGTGTTCTGTGATTGTGCTCTCAGGCTGCTGCTGGACGGAGCGAGAGAGAGAGAGAGAGAAAGCAAGAGAGAGGGGTGGGGCAGGGGGGAGAAAGAAAAGATAGGGAGGGGTTGTCACTTCTAGAAGTATGGAGTGATGCAGAGAGGGGTGAGATACAGAAAGAAAGGGTGTATTGCTAGACATGCTCTGACACAAGCGCACGCTGCATGTCCAAAAGGCTGGTGACTAGACTAATGAGCAGGGATTACTCTGCTTTAGAAATAAAGACATTTGTGGCCCAGTCTGTAAAAAACCCAGCTAAAGTCATGTTTGTGATTTATTGATGTATGCATAAATCATCCTACATTATGTTAAGAACATTCTGTTAAAGTATAACCTAAATATATTTACTATTAAATTAAAATGAAAGGGAAATCAATTAGTAAAATTCAGATTAACTTTAGCCTGGATTTCACAGACAGGATCAAAATTAATTTTATTGACTATACAGTTCTTTTGTTCCAATATTAGATAAGATGTTTACATTTTTTATGTTAAAATGCTTTCTCCTAATATGTAGAACGCTGAAAGTGATTTATTTGAAGGCCAATTTCCCTGTGTCCATGTGCTATTGTGTTTGTTTGACTATCCCAACCACTCCGTCACAGTTCAACAAAAGGTGTGATTTTGAGGCAGGGCTAACAATTTGCGTGCCCAGTGTGTGTTATGAAAACCTGTTTAGAACGTTCATTATTTTTGGTAATGTTTTCGGTAACGCTATTGTGGCACCAAAAGTACACACTTTACTTTAAAGAGGAGATTTCACAAGACTTTTTTTAAGATGTCACATAAATCTTTGGAGTCCCAAGAGTGCCAAAGTTTTAGCTCAAAATATCGTATAGATCATTTATTATAGCATGTTAAAATTGTCACTTTGTAGTTGTGTGCAAACAATGTGCAATTTTGGGCGTGTCCTTTAACATGCAAATGAGGTGATCTCTGTACAAAATGACAGTGGTGTGATTGGATTGTGCAGATTAAGGGGCGGTTTTATCCCCTTCTGACATCACCAGGGGAGCCAAATTTCAATGACCTATTTTTTCACATGCTTGTGGAGAATGGTTTACCAAAACTTTACAATCCAAATCATATGGTCAAATCATCTGGTTATCTTCTGTTCTTTTTAGCATGATGCCATTTAAATGATCTCCAAAATATGTTTGGGTCATGAAAGTGATGATTGACTTCAGGGTTCTAGCATGAGTTTTAGAACTATAGCACTGGTGGCCATACAGCAGATTCGGGTTCACTAAAAATACATCCACTGTTTGTTGACAGATTTTGGAACTGAGCCTAGATTCAGTGTCTACATCTTTGGATCAGTCAAGAGCTATCAGGTGACTAATTTGCCTGGACAACGTGTTGGTCTGTCAGTAATTTTGAGTGTTCTTCAAAGTGTGCATTTAGTGATCAATTACAGAAAACAGCTGTGATCTGTCATGCTTTCTAGCCCTAATGTAGCTCTTAACATGAGCTAAGCCCCCAAACGTCACTTGATATCCATTGGCTCACACGGTTGTTATCCTCATATGTTAATTCAGTCGGCAGAACAATTGTAAAGTTCAGCCTGAGGTTATTGATATTGCAGGCTGGGAAGATAGCTGTTGCTTTGGTTAAGGTCTAAGGACACAACCATTACCACCACTATATCTATCTAGTTAAAAAGTGATATCTCATATGGATTTTCAGATTAATTGCCAGGCTGTATCTGGGTCAATATAATGACGAACTTAGCTAATGGCTAATGTTAGGTTAGGGGAATGAAGGCCTTCGGGCTAACTACAGGGCCGACCCCATTAGCCTCAGTGTTATGTTTTTAGAGGACATTTATAAGGGTTTCAGTGTGCCTATTTAGTTGCGAAATAGAGAGAGGGAAGTACTGCCTAAAGAGAAACTGTGAACGAGGGAACCCAGTCGGTGTTTACTTTGGCAATTCAATAGCGGGCTTTTGACCTTTTAGGTCTGATTTTATAGCTTTCAGTTTTAAATGTCAAACTATACTATTAAATCAATCAGACCAGATTGATTTTTGCACACACAAGCCTTTGTCTGAATGGAATGGGATAACAGATATATGGAGCTCTCCTTGGAAGTCGATTTTACTGAGTTTTAGCTCGATTTAGATAAAAATGCATTTCAGTACCGAGTGGATTTGGGAGACTGCTTTGTTGACTCTTTGTTATTAATGTGACAGCAGGATTTGCTCTACATTTTTGCATTTAACTTCATCCCACTTAATGCACCAACATACATTTGCATCATGAACATTAGTGAAACTTCATAGCATATCAAACTACTTATTATTTGTTTAAAATAAAACACGAAAGTAATGTGTATTGAGTATGGTGTGGTCATAATTCCTATCCTGTTTTTGTTTGTTGTCTCAGGGCTGCTCAAAAGCTGAACCTGTCATCCAAAAGGAAGAAACAGCAGCCACCACTGGCATACTCCCCGGAGCCCTCCATCTACCCCACTAACTTTAGTGCTGTTCTCCAGTTTTCTCCTCCACCTGCTCCACCATGTCTGCTCAGGGCGGGGTCAAAGGCCAAGGAGAACCCTGGCATGGGCAAGGTCAGTGTAATGTTTTCTTTTTTTAACTGTACCAGGTTGGAAGGTATGGCATACCTATTTTGACCATTATTTTAGTTCTTCATTTCGTTTAAACGTAAACATTGCATATGCAAAAAGAATACCAATTGTGCATTACCAGCAGTACCCATATGAAAGTGAACAGATTGTGTTTTTGGGATCTGAGCTTTGGATCTTGGCCAAGAGTAGTGAGTTGTCAGCATCTGCACAGCCCTCCTCATTATACAGAGGGTTTTGTCTTTAACACCATATTACAGTATATGTATAGTAATAGCATGGACAGTTTCCAGATTAGATGCCACCTGTTTAGTAGCATGATTGTAGAACATTATGCCAAAAGCTCTAGCCCACTAAAATAATTGATAAGTGCCTATTCAGAATAGACTCATTACAACCCAGCTTTACAAATGAGCGTCCCTTTCGTTCCACTGAAAAAACCCATCTGATGCTGCTTGAATGGACTCCAGTTGTTGGCAGCTTTTATGATAACTATAAAAAGCTACAGGCATTATAATAATTGCCCAGCCGTCTGTGTGCGGCTATTTTGTTTTGCACAATTACCATCTTGTGCAGAAGAAAGCCCCTCATCAAGACACGTCTTAATATACTGAACTTCTTCACTAGATTCTATACCACACTTCTAAAGCAATACAAAGGAATACTTTGTATTAGAAACATATGGTGACTAAGACATTAAAACAATATTTTTAGTCTCTGGCCAATAATACTCAAAAAAGCTGACACACCAGCTTGACCCGGCTGGAAGACCAGCTTTGCCAGACTTGGGGGACTAGCTTAAACCAGTTACTTCCATTGTAAACTAGTTGTAACCTGCTACTTCCATTGTAAACCAGCTTGTAAAGTCCAGCCAACCAGCTAAACCAAGCTGGCCAAGATTTCAGCCTGGTCAAGCTAGTTACCTTTAGGGCGCACTCACATTATCCAAACCAAACCATGCCCCAGCGCGATTGTCACCCCTCCCTACTCCCCCAGATGCACGCACTCACACTGTACTTCTTATCGATCCGAGTCCGGGCGCGCTTTCATCATTAAGATGTGATTGTTTTGAAAAAAGCAGGAAGTAAAGCGCTCTCTTAAAACTGGAACCCACCGTAATGATACGTTTGTGTTTTTTATTCAGAGTCGTTTGGTGCGCAATTACAGACAGCCCTCTCACATGTCATCATGTTGCTTAGTTGATCTGTCATGTGTGCAGCTCGGACATTCACTTAACCCCGCTGCTCGTAGCAAAAGGTTTTTACGGAGGCAGATGAAAGTGAGTGGTCGCGCAACTGACGTCTTCACCTTTTGAATCGCGCCCAGGCGCGATTGCGCTCACACCACAGCCTTCCGCGCCTGAGCCCAAGTGAACCGCGCTCCGGCCCACCTCTGCAACCCGGCCGCGGCGCGATTGAACAATCCGCGCCCGGGCACGGAACAGAGCGATCACACTAGTCAAACAAACCAGGCTCTGGGGGTCAAACGCGCCAGAGTGCGGTTTGGTTTGGATAGTGTAAGTGTGCCCTTAGTTTACCTCTAAAACCAGTCTGTTAAACCACCTAAAACCAGGCTGGGAGACCTGCTAAAATCAGTCAGTTTTTTCAGTAGGGAATTGTGACACACCAGGTTTTAACATGGGCAAATGTGATCAAGATTTGGTAAAAAAAAAAGTCTGTTTTTCATCAGTTTTTGGTCAAATTCACACAATATGATTATGGCTTTGATTATGTAATTATTGCAGAGCAAAAGGTCAATTTATAGCAAATTAGGAGGTAGATTTTGAATTAATAGAGTGTTCTTGAAGCTCAAGTGGTAGAGCATTTTGTTAGCAGCCCAAAAGATTATGGGTTTGATTCCAAAGAACTTATACTGAAAAAAGTATAGCATGAATGCACTGTAGTGGATGCCAAATGCCTAAATGTACATGCAGATTGCTGTTTGGATCGACTTAAAGGACTGTATTACGTGGTAACCATACGGAAGCCATGAAAAACCAACAGCCGAGGGATCAATTCCCTCAAACCTCATCTCAAATGGCCAACAAATGTAAAGCCCAACAGCCCACATATCTGCGGTGTCTATATTGCGGCCCCGTTCTGTGGCCAGTCATATATGGCAGCCTATTTCCAATGTCACAAGCGTAATTTGTTCCCCACGTGCACATGTCCATCAGAGTAATCGGCCCCTGCAGAGCGAGTGAGGGGGAGTTCACAGCGGGCCGACGCTGTGGCGCAGGCATGCCGCTTGGCCCCGGGTGCCGTGGAATAGGATCAGCAGTGCAGACATTGTTTTATAGCAATGGAGCCTAAGTGCTGTAATTGTATCTTCACTACGAATCAACCGTGGAATACTGTAGCTTTGTGTGGCTCTGAGTGATATATGGAGTCCATGATGTTTTCCTATGGTATGTTTGTTTAACTCTACTGTATTTGCCTCAAATGTTAGCGGTTAACCGTGACACAATCGTGACAATGTGCAGTATTACTGAAATAATGGCTGGATTTGTTAGTGTGCTCTGTGTGTGGTCAATGTTAATGATATGGTAGAGGGTGTTTTGTTGAAAAGTTTCCTCCCTGTTCAGCTGTATTTATGTTAGAAAATGAGTTTGCTGTTGAATGAGTAACTGTTGCACCACAGGACTCTGTGTTAAGTTAATATATCTTTGTTTAAACTGATATTCATCACTTTATGTTGCTTGCAATGTTGTATGACTTTCTTGTATAGCCATACTGTTGGTAAATTTAATTTAATTTTTTTTAACATTTTCAGTTGATTTTATCATCAAATTTCGCTTGGTTCCTTTGTTTAGGTCAAAGTGATGATGCGCATCTGTCCAACTCTGGGAGTTCTGGATTCGTCTGAGTCCATGTCCTTCCTAAAGGTGGACACTCGTAAGAAACAGTTGACCCTCTACGATCCCTCACTCAACACACAGCCCACCTCAGTGCACAGACGTGCAGCGCTGCCCGCCCCAAAGATGTTTGCCTTCGATGCTGTTTTTTCCCAAGATGCCTCTCAAGTAAGATCCACTGTGGAGATGTTTTATCTTTGTTGCCCTTTCCATGAAGTTATGATACTTTTGATGCAAAATATTGTGTTAGTTCCAGGATGATATCTGAGAACCACACACACATTCTTAGCAGGGCAAGGGGCTTAATACAAAATTGCCCATTTTGGGGCAGCACCAATCTTTAAAGTATGAGCTCAACAGCTGTTTCTTTAAGTTTAGAAAATAGTTTGAATTCCAGACTCACATATCCAGCACCTCATTCACAGTTCATTATTTGTCCTCCAAAAGCTGCAATGGTATCCATATCAAAATTAGTGTTGAACAAATGGACTCACACTAAAGAGAAACTTGAGAAGACACGATCGTCCTTGAAAATTATTAAGTGCAAACAATTTAGTTGTCACACAGATTCCCATGTGTATAAAGAACCAAAAGTAAAGGCAGATCTTGTAAGTTCTGACATGAACACTTGACATGATTGTAGGTTTACACTCTGAGGCTATTTTGGGGATTTCCGCCTGGATTTGGCCTACCTAATTTCAAAAGCTTCCCATACCCACATGCAGAGGTGTACATACAAACGTTTGGTATCATTTGCAGGAAACCCTTAAATTACATAAAACACTTTTGAAAGTCCTAAACATGGTTGTATGTATTGTCAGTCCTCTAATAAACACAAAAATAAATATGCGCTTTTTTATGTTTTTTTCTAAAGTCTGTATTTAAGTGGTCACGAAACCTGCAGACAGTTTTGTTTGATTCCAGCCAATGTCTGCTTACAGAGGGAAAAGGATTTTTTCTCTATCATAATCTATGCAAAAGTTATTTTACACCAACTGAAGGGAGGAATAATACCCTTTTTGTATTCAATTTCAGCCTAAACATATTTGAAGTGTCCCCATTACCACATACAGTGGAATAAATGCAATATCTTTATATCATTTTACAGAAAACCATTTAAAGTTACACAAAAAGCTGCTTTTGTGACAAATATTGTTATTTAGGTTGTTTTTCATATGATGAAACACAAAATGTTTCATATAAAAATACCTTGTTTTGTTTCACACATATAATAAATAGCAAGGGATTATTTATGCACACAAACAAAGAAAATGCTGTGAATGGACTCATTGTTTAGAGTAGGATAAAAGATAAAAGATGGTGTATCATTTGTGGCTATCTGAGACAGTTCACGCTCAAGTTTCACATACGTTTGACATTTGACGATTGTTGGATATGTGATCATAATAGAACAAAAATAGCGATGTAGCCTTATTCCTGAGAGTGAGAGCTTTCATGTGATATAAGACTTGCCCATGTTTGTCATATTTGAAAACTATGAAATATGTAAATATTAAATCTATATAAAAAATTGTGGGGGGGGTGATATTGTAAATAAGTGTAAATAACTTTCTTACAGTAAAATTTATCTCAAAGTGATGCATATCTGCAGAAAGTAGAGATTCTATGCTTTCAAACAGTATCTCATATGTGGTACTGGGTCCATAATAATTAAGTAATTTTGAACCCAGGACAGGGTCCACAGAGTTAAACAAGTTAAGATATTTCATTTTGGCCAACATTTAAATAATTATTTATAGGGATGACACAATCCCAGAATGCACTGCAACCTCAGTTAAACAATTTATTCAAGATTGTAGAAGAAAAGGTTAGAGAAGTAGAAAAAAATAGTCAGAAAGTAGTTATAAATACATTTAATTCATGTAAGCTCAGATGAAACAGCCCAATCTAGATAAAACAACCCATTCTCATGAAATGCGTATAAATAGCACGCAGTGTAAATATCGTGCAATACATATGCCAAATTCCAATTTTGCATGCATATGATACGCCAGTCCTTCACATTCACTTACTTGAATCTTTTTGTGTCATTTTATTTATTGGTTTCTCATTTGTTTTCTGTTTTTAAACCATTTTCACTTGAGTTTGGTGTTTTGCTTAAGGATGTCATTTAATATATAGGTTTCTCCGTGTTTTGTCTATTTTTAAACCATGATCGCTTGCAGTTGGGGTTAGAATTGGGGTTTGGGGATTGGATGTCATTTTATGTTACAAAAACTTGCTCTAACCCCAAACCCAAGCGACAATGGTAAGATAAAACAGAAAACAATGAGAAACCAATAAATAAAACAACATGAAAAGATGCGCCATATTTAAGTGAACGGGAAGGACTGGCATATCATATGCATGCAAAATTGGAATTTGGCACATGTATTGCATGATATTTACAATGCATGCTATTTATACGCATTTCATGAGAATGGGCAGAATAAAATGCACTGGTCTCATTTCACTAAAGGCAGAGATCTCTGAGGGTCCACACATGACGAAAGTTTTCTCACCAGTATAGTACTCGCACACTGTATGCGCACAGCCAGATTTTTGCAACCGTGTATACTTTGTACACATAGGTCGCGCATGCACATAGAAGGAGATTTATTGCATTTTGACGCAATGCGCATGTGTTTAATGCACGAGTCAAATAAACTATATTTTGCAAAGCTGTGCGTTCGACTGTGCGCATAAGTTTGCGTACAGATAAAAAACGGACTATATTCCAGGTTTAGTATGCTGACTTTGTAGGCAGCTGACAGTAAGGCTACATTTTTGGAACAGAGCTGTAGATAAACATTTGTTGTAAGTCACATGCACAAGACAAATCTAGATTCCAGTGTTTTTTTTAAGCAGATTATCAGTTTAAAGTGCTTTCGCTGTAGGCTGTGCCAGCATGCAACTGTCCTGTCTATAAATCAGGGAGTAGCCAGGAATAGGTTTTCTGATCTTAGTACCAGCACAGTGAAGTTGTAGAACAGTAAATCCTCCACATCTACTGTGTGTGTGGTTTAGTAACACCACAGGGAGATATTTCTTACCAATGCACGGAACTGTTGTTCTGTCTTTTGTAAGAATGTATGTGTGTGTGTGTGTTATGATCTATGGGAGGAAATTGCTGTAGTCCCAAATTGTCTCCGGGGACTGGGCCTAGTGGAACAGATTGTAGCGATATGGATGTACAGTGCAGACGGAGTGAAGCTGCCCATGTCTGATGAATCTGTGATGAGGAGCTGCTTTGTTGGCGCTCTTTGTGGTTTACATTTGCTAGTGAATAAATCAATGATCTCCGGTTTTAAATAAAGATAAGCTACTCTTTTACACTGCCAGACAATGTTTTGTTTACATTGCAAAGCTTTTATTTAAGTTTTACAATCAGATCATTAATAACTGTTGCCTACTGCAACATCCAATAGTGATTAGACATTGAATTAAACAGCTTTTTCACTGCATACCACAATTTTAACAAATTTCAACAAAATAACAAATTGAAATACTCTTTTTTTTTGTTAAAACTAGGTATATTTCCTAATTAAAGTAAGGCCAAGTCCTGGTTTAAGCTTATCCCTGTCCGGGAAACCGCCCCAAAATGTTCAAGCGTCCAACTACGGGTGAATAGCGCTTTGGTGTCTGGTATGAACGCACAGTAAAACAAGGGTTGCCAGTTTGTTGACAACTTTTTTAGCAACTTCAAAATAGTTTAATCACATATTAGGAACATATTTTATTTCTGAATGAGTAAAATGTCATGAATATTTACAATGAGAAAAATATTTACAAAACTCCATGCACTGTAAAAAAAACTTTTACTTACATATTTAAGTTTAATCAACTAGGATTTACAAATAATTTCAAATATCTTGACAAGTGATGAGTTGCTGTAATTTATCTAATCAAGTCGAAATTGCTTTAGTTATGTCAACTTTATTTAATAAGTTACAGCATCACTAGTCAATACAGTTGAAATGACTTGTAAATCCAAGTGCAAAAGTTTTTTTACAGCCACAAAACAATAAAGTAATTGTTTCCACAGGCTGAAGTTTGCTCAGGGACAGTGGCTGAAGTTATTCAATCCGTGGTCAATGGAGCTGATGGTTGCATTTTCTGCTTTGGTCATGTCAATGTTGGTAAGTCATCATCAATGCACAGCAATGAACTGGTTTGCCTAAATTGAATAGCCATTGGTATTATTTTACCCTAATTCATTTGAGTGTTTACAAGATTCGTTGATGTCTAACCAGAAAGTGAACATTTAGGCTTCTTGCTTTTTGGAAAGTGAGAATAGTGCTGTGTGCGTAGTGTGTGTGTGTGTGTGTGTGCGTGTAATTAAAACGCTGTCTAATTGATCCTTACAGTACACTTACTGCATCAGAGGTTTGTGCTTGTGCCAGTAATGCTTGTAAAATCTTTTCCTTCATCATTTACTACATGTGGTCTCATTGCTCAAGCTTTATTTATGATTCTTACAAAACCAATCTGCCTTTACTGGATCAGGTAAAAAAAATATAGTCTGTTATAGTGAGATTCTCATCTTATCATTTTTGGCACATGTGATAATTGTGATCTAATATCCTGAACATGCCATATGTTAAACTTGAGAACGGGTTTTTACTGTCTAAAAACATGAAAATTCGAATTCGATTGGCAGTTTGACAAGATCTTATTCAAGTACTGATAATGATCTACTGTGATTTTTCTAGATGTATTATCCATCACTATTACCACATCAAATAAGTGCTAGAAATGCCTGCACTTGAAACACTTACTCATCTCACTCACCTTGCCAGAATCAACAGATTTCTCTCTTTTTCTCAACAGGCAAGACATACACCATGATTGGCACGGACAGCTCCACGCAGAGCATTGGCATTGCGCCCTGTGCCATTTCCTGGCTTTTCAAGCTCATCAACGAGAGAAAGGAGAAGACTGGCACGCGCTTCTCGGTCCGGGTGTCAGCTGTAGAAATCTATGGCAAGGATGAGAGCTTGCAAGACCTGCTGTCTGACGTTCCTACAGGAAGCATGCAGGATGGACAGTCGCCTGGTGTCTACTTGCGTGAAGACCCTATCTGTGGAACGCAGGTAAATAACTTCACAGTCTCATTTTCTGGTTATATATTAACAAAATCATGTTCACAGTTAAAGGGGTCATGACATGACAGGGGTTTCTTTTAAAAAAACTAATTATGTTTTCTAAGGTGTACTTATAATTTTACTCAAGTTTTTAGCCAAAAAACAATTTATGACATTTTACCCCTTAAATAAAACAGACGGATTTATGTGTTTCCCCTTTAAGAGCATTCAGTCTGGCTCTGTGTCCCGCCCACTTCTATAATTGACTTCTATGATTGACAGCCTAAAATATACAGCTTGTCATTGTGTGCTAATTCATGTCACAGACAGCCTAAAATCTCAGAACCACAACGATAAAAGCTTTTACCACTAAAGGTAGCAAAAAAAACACAGACATATCGCCCTCAACTAGTGTGTACAACAACGAATATTTGTCTGACATGGCAATCTTACTCTTATTACAATCTTATTATGATTGTAAACAACTACTCCTTCAGATTCCTTTGAGTTGCTGCTCTATCTGAAGTTCATTCATTGAACGCCAGTGGGCGGAGCCAACGATACAGTGATGTGCTGTGTCTTTCTCTGGGGCAAAGAAGGGGGAGGCTGCAGACCTGGAGCAGACAGGTCATATGAAAAATATTATATCTATATGTACATCACTAATCCAGACAATTTTCAGAAGAACGATTAGATAAATACTTTTGCTATTGATAAGGAGAGCGTTTTAATCTACCAAAACTTGCAGGATTTTTTAATGAGACCTGTTATATGTTAATAGATTAGGCAAAATTGACTTGTAATGTCATGACCCCTTTAAAATTGCATTAAAGGGATAGTTCGGCCAAAAGTGATATTAAACCCATGATTTACTCACCCCCAAGCTGTCCGAGTTGCATATGTCCATCGTTTTTCAGACAAACACATTTTCGGATATTTTATAAAATGTTTTAGATCTTTCAGTTGATTAAATGTAATGTTACGGGGTCCACCCATAGTCCACGACCTTCAAGTCCAAAAAAAGTGCGTCCATCCTTCACAAATTAAATCCATACGGCTCCAGGATGATAAACAAAGGTCTTCTGAGGGTAATCCGTGCGGTGTTGTTATAGAAATATCCATATTTAAAACTTTATTAACGAAAATAAATACCTTCCGGTAGCGCCGCCATCTTAGTCGCGGATTTAATTTGTGAAGGATGGACGCACTTTTTTTGGACTTGAAGGTCGTGGACTATGGGTGGTCCCTGTAACATTACATTTAATCAACTGAAAGATCTAAAACATTTGATAAAATATCAGAAAATGTGTTTGTCTGAAAAACGATGGACATATGCAACTCGGACAGCTTGGGGGTGAGTAAATCATGGGTTAAATATTATTTTTGGCCGAACTATGCCTTTAAGCTTGCATTCATTCGTACAATAAGCAGTAAAGTGTAAACACTGTGGCTACAACGTAGCTAAAATACTGTCACATGGCTGTAATGATCATTGTATCATTTCTGTTGTGTCAGCCTTCTTGTTTTCATATATTTTAATAGTACATCTAGCAGTAGTAGTTATTACAGAATAGATTTAGCTGAGTATAATCACTAAATCTCAGATTGATGAGCAGATGTTGTGGTGACTTCTATACTCAGCGCCCCATCAGGCTCCATCTGCAAAAGCTGCTGCTCTGTTTCCCCCCTCCCTCCCCCTAATACTTTCAACTGGAGAAGGGTAAATATCAGGAGGGGGTCGTTGGATTTTGGGGGTAGGTAGAGGGTAGTTAAAAGCGCTGCCAGGTGTTGGCATCAGATGTTGTTTTTTGGGGGTTCATATGAAGCAGACATCAAAGGCTGCCTTGAGGCCTGTGAAGTTTAGATTTTAGGAGTGGGACTACACCCATCTTTACATTCATGCCTCTTTCAGTGGTTCCAGAGCGAATTATTGCCAACAGGCAGTCAGTGGGCACTGCAGTAAACATCTCACTGCTGTTTCTACAATGTACCATTTAAAAATGTCCTAATATGTTACATATTAGGTACATATATGTATACATTTGGTACCAATATGTACCTTTGAGATATTAATATGTATCCACATATGTTTATGTCCTAGCTTCAAAACCAGAGCGAGTTACGAGCTCCCACCGCAGAAAAGGCCGCCCTTTTTCTTGATGCAGCCATCGCAGCACGAAGCACCAGCCGGCCGGATGCAGATGAGGAAGACCGCCGCAATTCCCACATGCTGTTCACCCTTCACATCTATCAGTACCGCATGGAGAAGAGCGGAAAGGGTGGAAGTAAGTCTTGTGTTGGTACTGCATGTACTGCATGCAAAATGATACCGCTATGATGTTGAAGCCTCTAGTTGAATTCCCATACCTTCTGCTCACTTTCCCAGTGAAAGGAAGAGTACATCTTTAGCCCATTAATGTAATAGCTGTGATATTACAGGGCAACTCACAGAGTTACCAAAATTCATTTAATTTGCCTCTCACTCTATCACGGTGGGAGGGAAATCAATCATGTCTGTCTTGACCACTTCATTAAACCTTAATGGGAATTTTAAAAGAGAGTAATAATTCATGAGCAGCTAAAAGCTCTAATCATAGTGTAGAGGTACCGGCCATTATGGGATTACAGCGCTAATTTGCATAGGTAAATGCTGTGTTGGTCACAATCTCAGAATACTTGAAGTACTGCGAAAGTGTCCTAAAATGGGTTCATCAAGCCTGCTAATTTTCAAAGCGTTTAGAAGAATAGCAGAAGGATGAAAATTCGTAAGAAATAGGTAGGCTACTGCTTTGCTTTTCACAGGCATAATGATTATGGTTTTAAGGTTTAGCATTTTTCTATATCATCATGTGTAATAGCCCATTGTGCAGCCCGTATGATATCACTCAGTATGTTTCGATTGACAGCTCAGATTTAGCCTTTGTCCTTCTGTATGGCTCTGTGTGAGACAATTGTAGTGAAACCATGAATGAAGATAATGGCATAGCAATCATTCGCAGTGTTTGTGTTTTTTATGCAATTGTGTTTTTAGATTATCCATTTCCTTCTACCATGTAATCTGGTAGCCATTGGCAAGAAACCTTTACTACCAAAATTTTTAAACACTAACATTCTATTGAACGTATATATTTATGTTTTTAAATAATGTGTAACAAGTTAAACAACAGCGATATTTTCTTAAAACAAATCCTGATAATTTACTCATGTTCATGGCTGCGTCTGAAACCGCATACTGTATAGTAGGTACTTAATAAGATGAAGTACCTACTTACTTGCCGTTAAAACAGTAGGTACTGTATAGTATGAATCCTGGTAGTATGAATGAGATTCGGATGTACTACATTCGCCATGTTGCTACATCACGTGACATATGTCTTCATCACGTCATGTCATTCCAGCGCGAAAACAGCCGCATGCCTCTTCTTCTCTAATGGATAACTCCTCTCCCAGGGCATCATGGGATAGTGAAGTGTCCATCGTATGCACCAACCCATTCTCACCAATATGTTACGTGGAGGGTATACCTTTCCTATTTTCTTACCATTTTCGCGTCGGTTTAGGGTTAGATTTACATAATGACATCCCTACCCAAACCTAACTCTAACCCCAACGCCAGGTGACAACTGTCGTACCTAACTCTAACCCCAACGTCAGGTGACAACTGTTTAATTTCGCGTACACTGTTTAATTTTGCGTAATCTAACCCTAAACCGACGCGAAAATGGTAAGAAAATAGGAAAGAGAATGCAACGGACGTAATAGTATTGAAGTCCCCAGTTCGTCAAAAAATGACGCGAAAGGTATACCCTCCGCGTAACATATTGACGCATGGTCAAGTGGCGTCAAATATTGACGCCATGGGATGAGAATGTGTTGTATGCACACTGCAAAATATAACCGGAAGTAGTAGGTCATCCGGGTACTTTTCGCATTCTGTTTTTCGAATACTATGTATTCGGACATACTACTCACCTCGCCTTCTGCATTTCGCCTACTAGTATGAAGTAGGCGGTTTCGGACACAGCACATGTCTTCTTTGTTCAGTCAAGAATATTTTTTTTGGGGGGGGAAACATTCCAGGATTTTTCTGAATTTAATAGACTTTATTGGACCCCAACAGTTTACAGTTTAAATGCAGTTTAAAATTGCAGTTGCAATGCAGCTTCAAAGGGCTCTAAACAATCCCAAAAAGGTATAAGGGTCTTATCTAGCAAAACGTTTGTCATTTTTGGCAAGAAAAATAAATATACACTTTTCAACCACAACTTCTCGTCTTGCACAAGATGTGTGAAGCGCCAGCGCGACATCATGTAATTGTGTCATAGACTGTAAAAAAAGATGGACGACAGACATCGCCTCCCTCCATTGTAATGAATTAAATAAAAAAATGTCCGACCATGGTCGCCGGCATGTTACGTAAAATGTCAGTTTGGAGCCAATGCATGCACAGAAGCAATCGTCCATGGAGCCAGAGGCGGAGCCGCGGTATCAAACTGCCTGCCAAGCACTTGCGCGATCAATTCAACCACACCTTTCACAACGACACGCCGTTTCTATAGAATCAAATTACTAGCTAAAATGAAATTTATCACAAAAATGAACACTTGAACATATATCAGCGTGATAACAACTACTTGAAAGGACCAAAACCATCTTTCGGAAACTTTGATTGGAAGTGTAAATATTTTTTTGTATTTAGGGTTTGAATGGAGAGGGTGGGTTTATGTGTACTGCAGCCACCAGGGGGCGATCAAAGAGCCAGCGGCTTCACTTTTCAAGACTTATGAGGCACATTGTGTAAGCACAACGAAAGGTCACGCATTACATATTTTAAACAATAAACTGACACAAAGACATTAATTAGTATCATTTTGCATACAGTGTTGGAACGGTCCTCTTTCTTCTCCACACTTTAAAAATGTTGGGTAAATATTGGACACAACACAACGCTGAGTTAACATTGTTGTTTTAATCCAACTGCTGGGTTATTATACACTATGGCTGCATAACAACAACCCAACATTCAGTCATTTTTATCCCAGCATGTGTTCTGTCCAATATTTACTCATTATGGGTCAGAAATAACCCAGCCATTTTTAGAGTGCACACTTGTAAACACTGGGGCGGTAGTTTCGCATACCTCATGCGTGACCTTTTGATGTGATGGCGTATTACATGAGGTTGCGCTGGTGCGTCACACCACACGGCTGGTGCAAGACGAGAAGTTGTTGTTTAAAAGTACATATTTCTTACTTTAAAAGATTTTGCGATTTTGCATTTTGATAAATCACTACTTTAATTTAAAAGTTTATAAACCTTGCCACTTGTTGAAATGGGATTCTCTTGTCATTAGGCCTTAAATCTTAGTGGAACAAAAATTACATTTGAAATTGTAATTTATAAACATGTTTAAACTTGAGGAACAGACATTTATTTAATCAAATACACTGTAATGGCGCACTCACATTATCCAAACCAAACCATGCCCCAGCGCGATTGTCACCCCTCCCTACTACCCCAGATGCGCGCACTCACACTGTACTTTTATCGCTCCAAGCCCGGGCGCGCTTTCGTCACTAAGATGCGATTGGTTTGAAAAAAGCAAGAAGTGAAGCGCTCTCTTAACACTGGAACCCATCGTAATGTTAAGTCTGTGTTTTTTATTCTGATTCGTTTGGTGCTCGATGACAGACAGCCCTTTTACATTCATCATATTGCTTAGTTGATCTGTCACGTCTGCGCGCGTCAAAAGGTTTTTAAGGAGGCAGATGAAGGTGAGTGGTCGCACAATTGACGTCTTCAATAGCGCTCACACCATAGCCTTCCACGCCTGAGCACAAGTGAACCGCGCTCCAACCCACCTCTGCAACCCAGCCGGGGCGCGATTAACCAATCCGTGGTCCGGCGTGGTACAGAGTGATCACACTAGTGAAACAAACCAGGCTTTGGGGTTCAAACGTGCCCGAGCGCGGTTTGGTTTGGATAGTGTGAGTACACCCTAAGACCCTTATGCCTCGTTTGGAATCGGTTAGAGCCCTTTGAAGCTAGGTTGAAACTGCAATTTTAAACTGCATTTAAACTGTAAACTGTTGGGATTTAATAAAGTCTATAAAATTGAGAAAAAAGACATCAACATTTTTATGACATGGAGATAAGTAAATATCAATATTTTTTTTCTTAAGACACTTAAAATATATGATACAAGTTTAGGTTTTTTACACTTTTGGGGCATTTTGAAGTTTAAAAGGTTTTCTTGTTACTATGGGAGTGGATTGTGACCGAGGTGGTCACCATCCATTCCCATAGTAACAGAAAGCCCTAAACAACACTTACATTTTTTTTGGGGGGGGGGGCAAAATATATAAGGGGTACAAATAACATGAAATTGAGAAAATAATGATAAAGTTAAGATTTTTAGGTGAACCATCCCTTTAAAAATATATGCGGTGGATTCTTGCTTTTTAAACAGTATTGGAGTTTCCACGTAGTTTTGACCAATAGTTGACTCAATTGTTAGTCCAGACCCATGTGTGCATTTATGTCTCATACTGAGCATAGTATGAATATAGTTTTTTTCTAGGCCAGGTTTTTCTAAGTTTGAAACATAGCGGGCTGTGTAACTTACTCATGAATAAATCACACAGCCTTGTCAGCTGCAGGTCATCTCTGGGGGTGTTTCTTAATGTCTTTGAGTTTGCCTCTCCTCATTTTACCCGACAATACCTCAGTGTGGGAGTGTCAGCAACATGCTATAACCGCACTGGCAACATCTCAAACTGTCACTGAGATCATAATGAGTGGGGTTGTCAGTGTATTTGTAACTTCTGTTGCATGGATGGTTAAACCGAAAGTATCTTACATGAACGAAGCATTAACCTCACTGAGGTGCTTTATTTCATTTGCTCGTGTTTGTTTTGCTCAGAAGCGTGAAACTTCGGAATTAAACCTTATGTGAGTAATTTTATGCTAGGTAGAGGTTTAATTGTGCTTTAAGAGCTACAGTTTTTCATGTTTTCATGGCTGCAACATTTTATTTGATCAGCTTTTATATTACTAAGCATTTCATTATATTATTCATTTGCTAGCACAAGTTTGTTTTATCTTGGATGTACATATATCTTAATGGTACTTTTTGAGGAATGCCAAAACTTTGAATGTTGTGGCACAGGATCACATACTTACTGGTGTATATTGTTCTTTTCAGTGTCTGGTGGCAGGAGCAGATTGCATCTGATTGATCTGGGAAGCTGTGAGAAAGTCCTGAGTAAAAGCAGGGATGGAGGAGGAGGACTGTGCCTGTCTCTCACGGCGTTAGGGAATGTCATACTGGCACTGGCCAATGGAGCCAAACACGTTCCATATAGGTATTAAAGCACACATCGAAGAATATTTTTTGTAACGCATTAGGTTTGTAAAACCAAGTAGTTATTTAACTTGTTTTTAGTAAAAATATTTATTTTATGTTTAGCATAAGTGTCATGTGCACGACAATTCTGTAACTTTTTGCCTGGGGTTTATTGTGTTTCCATAGAAGATTTAACAAAAGGATTTGGGCACAAAATCAAAGCTGCCAGCAACAGGCTCGTACTTGTGAGCTTGTGTTGACAGGTTTATTTTTCGCCTGATGCACTGCTGTTTATCTACGTTTTTCTGAGCTCATATATGATTCCTGCATGGATGTAAAAAATGCTTTAAAAGAGACTGATGCCTACAACATTGCAGATACATATTTCTTTTGCATTTTAGAACCTGCAAATGTGCACGTTGTGCAGTATTGCAAAATAGACATTTCTGTGATTAAATACAATGTCAGGAGTATACAGTTTAAACTTTCTAAGATTATGTGCTTCTAGGAAACATTTAATGGCTTGGCTTTCTCAGTACATGAATAAACAGCCTACTTTCTGCTGACAATCTATTACGCTGACAATAAAAATGTATTTGGTAATGTGTTTTTCCAGGGATAGTAAGCTTACAATGTTACTGCGAGACTCCCTGGGGAACATCAACTGTAGGACAACCATGATTGCCCACATTTCTGACTCCCCTGCCAATTATACAGATTCTCTCACCACCATTCAGTTGGCCTCTCGAATTCATCGCATGAGGAAAAAGAAATCAAAGGTTATCTATTGAAATAAATAGAAATACAGAATTTCAAATAAATAATTATATCAAATAAATTGACTATTAACAATATTTAACTTGTAGTGATGCCTGTAGTGTACATTTAAATAGTGTAATAAAGAAGACCCTTTGCATATTTGTTTAACTGAGTCTTTGTCTTTGTGAAGTATGCATCCAGTTCTTCTGGAGGAGAGAGTTCCTGTGATGAAAGAAGGATTCGTCGACCACCACACTTGCGTCCCTTCCATCCTCGAACTGTGGCCCTTGACCCAGATCTCCCGTTAATGCTCAGTGATCCAGACTATTCTTCAAGCAGCGAGCAATCATGCGACACTGTCATTTACGTTGGCCCTGGCGGAGCTGCCCTCTCCGATCGAGAGCTCAGTGACAATGAAGGTCCTCCAGCCTTTGTTCCTATCATACCTTCACTTAACCGTAAACAACGAGGGAAAGAAGGGCCAGTTGACCGTGATCTCTTCAAATGCAACACCTTTGCTGAGCTTCAGGAGCGATTGGAATGTATTGATGGAAGTGAGGAACCTACAGCATTTGTTGGAGAATCCGGAGGAAATTCTGCAAGCCCTAAATTGGAGCGTAGTGCAGACACATTGAAAGAAGACTCTTCTAGTTCAATTTCAGCTTCTCCCAAGGCTCATACCAAAGCATCTTCATCAACGCAGGAAAACATTTCCATACAATCAATATCTGAAGCTAGTAGATTGCCAGGCAGTCCAAAACACAAGTCCAAATTAGAACATTCCAAGTGGCAAAGTGCTAACATGACAGACAAAGATCAGAGAGACATGTCTGAGTTTGTGTGTAGGACAAGTGCAGATGGGGAGAAGCAGCAACTGCTGGACAATGTAGCTCTCCAATGCACTCCAGAAAAACAAAGTAAATCAATCGCATCCCAAAATGTAGAGCCTGTGGTTAGAGAAAAAGTATTTTTTAATAAAAAACAGTTACCCAGGCCAGCTCCCCCACCACCACAACAGAGAGACTTTGTCAGGGTCAGTAGTAAAGCAGAAGAAAAGTCTACCACAAGGATACCACCAATTGGAATGAGCCATCAAAAAAGTAGTGATTCAAATATAAACTTATCTGTGAGGGTCAATCATCTTAATCCTAGGACTCCCATGGAACTAAGGTCCAACCTTAGGGAGAAATGCATGGACAAGGACATATTGAGAACAACTGTGACCCTTCAGCAGCCAGTGGAATTAAATGGCGAGGATGAGCTTGTATTTACTCTTGTGGAAGAGTTGTCTATTGGCAGTATTGTGGACAATGGAAGGCCCTCTAGTATTGTTAGTTTCAATAGTGACTGTTCTTTACAGGCACTTGCTTCAGGTTCACGACCTGTAAGCATCATTAGCAGTATCAATGATGAATTTGATGCCTATACATGCAGTCTTGGTAGCTCAGAGGCTAACAGTAAAATTGTGGCACCACCACAGGAGAAAGCAATTGCTTCATTGGGGAGCTGTGGTTCGTCTATTACCTCATGGCTTAGCGAAGTAAGTGTCTGCACCCTGGAGAGTGAAGGTGCCCAGTCATCAGAGGTCTTCTTCCCTCATGGTACTTATATAGGCCCAGACAGTGATTTTCACCTTGAATCTCCAAGCATCTTCCAAAACAGGCCCCAGAAGGAACCCAAGAACTCTTTGAATGATAGTGGCTGTAGCATCTCAGAGTTGGACAGTGACAGTGCTACATCAAGCAAGCTGTCCCTTAGCAGGTGCCCATCCTCTCCAGATGCCACAAAACTATCCGGCAAAAGTTTGCCAAAACTGGCAAAGGCAAACACCATTCATTTATCTGGTCCCCAGTCCTTTCAAGACTCTCAAGTTGTTCAGTGTAGTCTTTCCAGGAAATTTAAACCTACCTCATCCATTACCCAGACTAGCAGCATTAGTGGAAGCAGCTCCAGTAGTAATTGGAGACGTGAGCCACCTAAGCAAGACTGCATACCAGATAATCCATGGCATCGAACTGATAGCTCATTGGAGTCTTCAATAACCTCTAATTCAAGTTCTTTGTCCAAACTGGGTAAAAATGGAATGAGTGGAATTCCTACAAGAAAAGCAGGCACAATCAACAGCAGTGTACCTCGAATGCCTAAGGCACTGGGGTCAATTCCATCTCAAAGGGTGGTGGATGGATGCGAAAAATCCAGTAACAGCAGAAAGATTGAGTTCCCCAGCAAAATGCCACAGCTCAGACGAGGGGCAACAACACTTGGGACTGTCCCAGTAATTCATACATCAAATGATGTCAAAGTTGCTCAAGATATTAATTTATCAATGGGTAATTTAAAGTGCTCTTCTTTAGGAAAAAGTGGAAGGACCAACAAGCAGGAGGAGACTATGTCAAAACTTGCCAATGTATCACCTCCTCCCCCTCCAATTCGTAAATCCAGTTTGGATCAAAAGAATCGATCCCTGTTTCCCCCAAGTGCCTTCAAGTCTGCTTATGATGCAGGAAAGTCTTTAGCACCAAGGGCTACAGGTTCTGAGGATGAGATTGATCTTCAATGTAAGAGTGATTCAAATAGTTTAAGAGCATCTAACCTAAAGTCTGACCATAGTTTGATAAAAGCAACCTGTAGTCTCAAGACTAGAGGAACTAGAGGTGATACAGGACTGCTTTATGGAAGCCAGATATCTTTGGAGAGATGTGACAGTTTTTCATCTTTGGGGTCTAAACCTGCCCTTAGTAGAGAGAACAGTGGAACTAGTCTTAACAGCAAGTCAAGCAAATCAGTCAGTAGGTTTGGATCACCTGTTGCCACTTCCTCCCCGATTGCTACCTCTCCACCTCCATGTATAAACCCTGTGACCACTGTAAAATCTGGGCTAGTCAAAGGCAGCCTTAATGCAAGACCAATACCTGTTAATGCAAACAAAACTCGTACATTGTCTGCAAGCAACTCCAAAGCCCTAAACTCATCAACTAAGTCTCTTGCTTCACCTGCTACAAGGAATGCCAACCTCCCACCTTCAGGAAAGACTGCATTACCTAGGGCAGCAGTAGGAGGTAATAATAAATTGACAAGAGGAACTATAATGGGTACCAAGCAAGCAATGTGGGCAGCAAATAGTCGTGTTACAGAGTTGGCAACAGCCAATCCTTCTGGAAAACACCCAAGAGTATCGGGTGATTCAGACAGTGGCAACGACAGTGGAGCAAACCTCAATGATGATAAGCATACCCCTATTCCCATTCTCCCATCTCCATATAGTAAAATTACAGCCCCCAGAAGACCTCAGCGTTACAGCAGTGGGCATGGAAGTGATAACAGTAGTGTCTTAAGTGGAGAGTTGCCCCCTGCCATGGGCCGAACAGCACTGTTCTACCACAGTGGTGGAAGCAGTGGTTATGAGAGCATGATCCGTGACAGTGAGGCTACTTGCAGTGCCTCTTCAGCCCATGACTCCATGAGTGAGAGTGGAATGTCCTCTTCTGGTCGCACAAGGAATTCTAAAACACCCAAAAAGAGGTCAAATGGTGAGTACCACCTTCTGTTGTTGACAAAGTAATCATGTCCTATATTGTGGTGATATTGATTTTGCACTACATACATTATGCATAAGCAATTCTAATACTAAACGTGTCTTGCAACCGCCTGTACGCCTGCAAAATGCCTTGTATCTTTTATGATTTAGAAAACAATGCAGTATAACCTTAACGGTTCTGATGGATGGCATACTGTATGTCGTGGAAATTTAGTGTGTTTATGTTTAATGTATATACTGTATGGGTACCTAAGAGAGATATAGCATAGTTTCACATTCATATTTATTTTAGGGTGCATGCTACTGTATAAACACCTTAAAGACAATTTAGGCAGAAGGCTTTGACATAAAATTCTATAAAAATCTACATCCCATACTTGTGAAACACAAATATGAAACACAGAATATCCATTGATATTCAGTCCTTTAAATGACACAGCTTGCTTTTTCCATCCATCTTTTTAAATTGATTTCTTTTTGTTTTGTTTCTCAATATGCAAGGTCTTCAGAGGCGACGTCTCATCCCAGCTCCCTTGCCAGACACTTCATCCCTGGGTAAGGCTGGGACCACAGGCCAGTGGGTGGACCTTCCTCCTATGTCTGGACCATTGAAAGAGCCTTTTGAGATCAAGGTGTATGAGATTGATGACGTGGAACGGCTTCAGCGTCGAAGACAGGAAAAGGCAGACGAGGTTAGTATGAGCTCTATTTGTTAAATGGATGACTTTTTGAACTGAGACTGTCCTCATGGCAATGCAAAATATGCTTGATATACATTTGCAATTCAAGCTTTTTAGAGGACATTTTCCTGAATTGATGATTGATTTACAACAATTTGTCATGACTGCTGTTTTTAAAATCAGTCTGACAGCATGTTTGCGCATTTGATAGCAAAAATCTCACAGACCATATTTTATCTTGGATTTATCTCTCTAAAGATTCGCTTTTATCCAGGTTAATTGAATCTTTCTGGCCCTGCTTCTTCTTAAAAAGTTTAAAGATAATGTTTACCATAGGTTTGTGTCTGTCGTTATGTCTGTAAATAATTGCATCTGTACAGTTTTGATTACTATGTTTTTTCTAAGAGTGCACTCACATTATCCAAACCAAATCATGAGCGCAAAAGCCTGGTTCGTTTGACTAGTGTGATTGCTCCTTACTGGCCCTGGCGTAGTTTGGTTAATCGCGCCATGGCCCTGTTGCAGTGGTGGGCTCGGGCGTGGTTCACTTGGGCTGGGACGTGGAATGCACAATGTGATCAATCAAAAGACAAAACGTCAGTGCCCTCGTAAAAAACCTTCTGATGTGCAGAGCACGTTTTGTGAACATCAGAGTGGCACAAGCGATAGATTGACTAAGCAATATGATAGGCATGGTGAGAGGGCTGTACGTCATCGCGTCCCAAATGAATTAATATAGAAGCCCAAAACTTAACAATAGCAATTGCCCTTCTTATGCTAGTTTAGTGCTTCAAAAAAGCACCCAGTAAGGATTTGTTAAGGGATTATGCATTAAATCATTGTTAAAGACTTTTGCTCAAGATTTACATTCTATCTTGCGTTTTCTGCATTATTGCACAGGAGGATTTTCCCAGGCGTGTTGTGGTGCATGTTGGTGTAGCATTGGACCATGCCTTTGATTGGATAATTAAAGTGCATGCATGCTGTGAATCTTTTATTGTTATTCTGACAGTATTTCCTTCTTTGTTTCAGCAGTCAGTACAGGATGTTGAGACGGTACACTTATTATTTTTGGCGTAGATGTGACTTGATTGCAGTCAAATAAATCTGTCTTTCAAACTCTAGCATATAACCATGAGAGGAAACTTAGTCTTCCATTACAATACTCAGCAGTCACCGAACCATTCTAGTTCTGCACCTTGTGGTTCCTGTGTGGGCAAATTAAATTGGTTTTAAATGATCTGCATTCTAGTCTGTACACAAATGTGAAAAATAATGTTAGTAAAAATGTCAAAAAATATTCCCCTCTGTCTTCCAAGCAAAATCTGTGGTGTGTAATTACGATTTTTATTTACCAAAATCATGTCTATCTTCTTTCCACAGGGCCTGTACTTTAACAGTAAATTGAAGGTTCTTGAGAAACGACAGCAGCAGATCAAAGATCTCAAAACAAAGCATAAGACTCTGAAAGAGGAACTTGAGGACACCAAGTCTAGACTAATGATGGACCCCAGCAAGTGGATAGAAGAGTGTAAGTACATTATATATTTAAATTCCCTGTCAAGTGTGGACACACCTACTAATGTTTATTATAATACACTAACAGAGATGGGATAACAAGATATATGTAGTAGCAAAAATCTAGGTCAGTGTTCAAAGTGTCATTTTTTAATTGACCCAAAAGAAGATACTGCTTTAAAAAGCCAAATGTAACAATTGCTTTCTTAGTGAAGTGCATTGTACATAATAAGCCTACTGTTTATTTATTACTTATTGCACACAGTTGAGGTGGATCAGGATTTGGATCAGGAGTCGCAGGAGTACCTGGAGGGATTGGAGCAGGCCACGGCTGAACTGGAGTATTGCGTTAACCTATGCAAGTCACGCATCATGATGGTGACCTGCTTCGATATCCGAGTAGCATCTAATGTGCAGGAAGGTCCGCGTGAGGTGGAGGTATAAGAGCAGGATTTGGTGATTGATGGACAGCGAGACAGAGATGGTGAGATGGAGTAAGACAGGACCCTGGATGTCTGAAAGAAGGATAGTGAAATGTAGCAGCCTGTCCGACGATTCTGAGAACATGAAAGCGGAACAAAGCAAGATCTTAACAATAGGACACGGAAGTCTGCATGAAGTACGAACTGGTTACCTTAGTGGGGAAGTGAAACCGTTCTGGTTTATATATGCAGTGCCTCATAAAAACATACGGTATTGACTTGTAGAAACGGAAAACAAACAAGCTTTGATGTGTTTCCCAACTTGAGGAAAGAAAAAAATAATTCTCATTTACCGAAGAGTTATACAACCACACCAAAAAGTGCCTTTTTCATATGACTGTTTTTTAGATTGTTTGTCAATCATTATTTTTTCTACAGGTGCTATGACCAGCATACCCAAACCGAACCATATATATTTTTATTATTTTGTTGTATTATATATTGTATTTATATGATCATGCAGTGTGTAAAATATGATTTTGGTTGCGAAAGGAGAGCAATAAGCTGATTATTCACACTTTGCCTCCTGTCTTATCACCTGTCCGCATATTGTTATTAAACCATTTGAGCCTTATGTTCTATTTCTGTTTACTGTCTGAGCGTTTTTCTACTTTGCGAATAAAGGATCTCTTTTTGTACAAACCGTTATAAAAGTCACTGAAAATTGACAGTCGTTTGTGACGCAAACCAGCTTTCATAAAGACAAATCTCATTCTAATTGTTTGCCTTGAATTTTCTAAGCTGGATGCATATAACCATTGATTTTTACTGATAACAACACTTGATAATAATACATGATTATCTGAATTGGTACTACATTTGCCTACAAGGTGCTCAGCCACATTGAATGTACATTTATGTACAACTGAATGATCAACCAATAAATTTCAGGAATGTAAAATCTCGTTATGGTCCTAATAGGATGAACACATCCATGTTGTGTGTCATAGTGAGATTAAAATGCAAATTGAGCTTCTTGTTTACTTTAAATAGACACTTTGGCAAAGGGCATTCATCAGTGGATCCTGACATGTCTAACTCAGCCTCTCTTTCTCTCTCTCTCGCTCTCTCTCTCTCTGGACACTATGTAATTAAAACGTTAAAGAGCTTGGTGCATGATTAATGTGGGGTGAGGTGACATTTGTGCGGTACAGAAAAGAGTCAGTCAGTCTCTAAATACCCAGTCAAAGAGTGACTTCAAAGTAAATTAAAAAATTGATAAGATTGAACAAATTGTGGCCACTTTAATGGCATATTTAATGCAATTGAATGGACAGTTCACCTGTATGTCTTTCTTCCATGGAACACAAAAGGGATGGTAAGTTGGATGTCAAGGACTGACGGCCTCTGTCACTATTAACTTCCATTGCATATTTTTCAATATAATGAAAGTTAATGGTGAGTGAGGCTTTGAGTCTTTAAAATCCAACATCTTTTATGTTCCAAAGAAGAAAATCTGTCATAACAGTTTGGAACGACATGGATAAGAGTAACACACATTTTTGGGTGAACTCTCATAGTAAAATACATTTTGTAAACTAAGGGAAGGTTGTGCTTTAATATAAATAATCTTAACTGGCAGTAGGTCCATGTCGCTAAACATGAAAACCATGAATGGTTCAGGTAATGACACTACAGTTTGTTTTAAGTGGATATAGATCCAAGCCTTAGTCCTATGCATCCATGCAAATTGTGGTCTTAAACAAACAACCTCAAAAATGCAATAGAAAGCATTTAGCACAAATGATTGTTTTACGTGCTGGCCTTTCTCACAATTTCAGGATTAGATGATCAATGTCTTGTTTAAATGCTGTACACAGCTCGCATTTCTACGATGTCACAAATGCCATGACAGAATTTGCAAGCATTATGGAAATGTCAGTGTATTAACATATAGCTGCCGAACGGCTTTCATGTTTCTTGTCGTCAAAGTAAGACTTTGAATGACCGTCAGATACCATTTAACATTTAAGGTGTTTTTGTTGCTGACATCAAAAAGATTTCTTGGATTCATTTACCTTTATAAACACTCTCAGGCCCGTTTTCAAGATGCTGCATGAGATTTGTATTTTTTTCTAGACTTCAATTTCTTTGAATTTTTTTGAATGATAATGCTGGCATTCACTATACTTTATGAACATGGATTTAACTGACACCAAACCTTTTTTGATTGAAAGCTGACAATGTATATGTGAGTCATGTTTCATATTAAAATATTTTCTATCTTTTTTGTTTTGTAAAGAATTTCTGACCCTCTGTATAAATGTACATTATGGCAGCTTGGGATAACACTGTTTTTCTTGTGAATAAATATGTAATTCTAAATTTTGTCTCTGCTTTTCTCTTTAAATATATGTCAGGAGTATTTAACTCATAACATACAGAGATATTTTTCATACATAAAGATAAATGTATACCTTTTATATAGCCTCTGACAAATGCACACAAATGTAAATGTTAAATGGTTTCCAGGGTGATACTATCAGCACTTGCTAATTGTTTGATGATGTTCGAGTGTATTGATAGTTTTAGTATAAGCACCAGTTGCTACAAAAATATTGTCACTTTACTCTATACGGGTTATCATTTTACCAAACCTATCCCTAAACCTAAGCCCAAAGCATTTTAAGTACATGTAGTTACCAGTTTTTTGTTGGGTACGATTTAAGGGCCATATTTATAATCAGCTTATGCCAGCACAAATGCCTCTTTTGCTGTAAAAAAAAAAATGTCGGATATGATTTCACAGAGTGAAATTTTTTAGATTGAAAGAAGTTAACACTGAACATTGTTTTGCATATGCATTTGTTAGAGTTTCCCTTTCATACCCAGAATTTTAATATTATTATTTAAAGAAATTACACATCACGATTTACTAAGGTTTGCGCTAATCAGTTTGCGCCATTATTTAATGCCTAAAATAGCTTGAACTCAACACTATATTTGGTAGGTTGCTTTGGTCATTATGGAATTTTTATTTTTGTGGTTGTGTTTTTTTAACGTGTGCCTTGTCTGTAAATTTCCACTTCCATCTTCGCTTTTTGGAAAATGTGCTATCATGCTAACTTGCCCGATTTAGTAAATCTGGCCCGAAGTGTAAAATAAAGTGTTACTAAATTATAAATCATGTTTTATATGAAGCCTTTTCATTAGGTATTGCTTAGCTGACTGATTATTGTGCCACACTGCAAACCAGCGTGACTGTTGCATGACCAGCAGCTATACTTGGTGTCTAAATATATTAAATATAAATGTTCATACAGTATGAGCAAAGCATCCTTCATCTGTTTTGTTTGTAAATAAAGAACACTTGCATTATATTCTATCTTTACACCGATGTTATTATGAAATGCCTTTAGGAGCTTTTTAAATATGGTAAATGTCAAGGCCAAACAGAAGGCTAAAAAGGTGAACATAAATCAGTGCTGGAAACAGCGTAGCTGCCCGAGCTTGTTCAGTTACATTAATATCTATCATGGCTTTAAAAGGTAAATATTTTGTCTGTGCAGTATAAATACACATGCGGATGTAATTTCATCCAATGCTGAGCTGCTAGTAAAACAAATAAAATTGAAAGTTGAGCTAGCATAACAATAATTCAAGTCAAAGTAAATGTAGTTGAATTCATAAACAGCAAGACAGAACACTGTATAAGGAATGAGGAATATGTCAGCAATCCACAGGTGGCAGAGAAAAATTTTGATGGTGGTGAACTGTTTGAGGAAACCATCACAGCAGACATTCTTACAAAAACACACACACACAAAAAAAACATAATCCTGCCACCTTGTCATCCTGTAGCGCTGCCACCTGCTCAGAATTTCGCACACATATAGTCTATTTGATTGGTTGTAACCACACACACACATATAAAAAATGTTCACTAGAATACCTGTTACTGAATACTGCCTGGTATATGCTTCATATTGTTTACATGAAAACAGTGCAGTGGTATACTTTATTGTATTCCTCAATGCATTAGCTTTTATGTTTAATTTAGTGAGCATTTGAAATTATACTTTAATTTTGTGTACAAATACTGTATATTAAAACTTAGCAACAAATAATAAATCATAAAAGTGATGTTAGAATACCTTATCATACCCCTAGCATATTACTTCAGGTTCATTCACCACTTACTGTATGTATGTTAAACTAAATTTGAGCATATTGCAATATGTGATGGCATTATATGCCATACAATCTGTTGTAAAGTTGGCAAAATATAGTGCAATATTTTATCTGCATGTTTTATGCATACAGAAAATTTGCATAATACAAACAGAGCAGCAGCAATTGTAAAGATATTTCTTAAACGCCCTGCATGCAACACACTGTTCACAGGGCCTTTATTAAAATAAGATACAGGTCTTTAACCAAACTATGAAGTGTTAACACTAGCAGGTCATGTAATCAGCCATTTACACAATGCATATGGTGAAGTCTCTCTGGTCCTATAATTCCCTCTGCCGTTCTGTCTTCATTCCATTGAAAGCTGCAGTAATGATTTGGCTATTGTATTGCAGCAGCTGGTCACTGTATCGCTAATCACATTTGTTGCCTTTAGTCTAGTGGGCCTTGAGTGCTTTTTGACAGCAGGAAAGTGCGTCAAATCACTCAAACAACAACGTTAAAATTTACAAACAATCTAATCTAGGATACTGTTTCATTTTTCTTGTGCTTGTTATTACTGGCATATCACCATAGAGTCGCTATAGGTCAGTTTTCTGGACATTTTACCACAAAAACCTTTCCTTTACCTTTAAAGGAACAGTTCATTAATTATTATTATTATTATTTTATTTATTAGGGGTCAAGCACCAAAGGTGCTGAGACACCTATTGGAATTGTCAGTATTATTATTATTCTGCTGTTTCTTCTTCTTCTTAGCCATAGGCGTCTATGGCAGCCCTATGAACCGTACATAGGAAAATGATGAAATTTTGCACAGTTGTAGTGGTGGTCTTAAAAAGTCACGTGACCAAAAATGGGGTCTCTAGTACTAACTCTATAGCGCCACCAGCATTGCAAAAATTCAATGTTCAAATGGTTATAACTGCTGATCCGCTTGATCCATGAAAATTCTACTTAGTACACGTGATTGCTCTCCTCATGCTTGTTGTTTTTAATACCTTACATGAAAACTCCACCCATTACAGTAGCAGCCATTTTGAAATGTACAGTATTCTGTTTATTCGCTACTCCTCCTTCAAATTTGGTTAAATTGTTATGAAATTTGGCACAGGTGAACTTTGGAGTGAGCCGCACAGAAATGACCGAACAGAATTTTGATATTTATCTTTTTTCAAAAGTAATAAATGCGCAAACTTAACGAGGTTGACGCAAAAATGGTTCTGAAGCTGTATCTCGGTCATTCTTTGATCAATTGAAATTAAATTTGGTACACTTCATGTGGACCATGAACTTGGGGTTCTTGCAAAATTTGGTGACAGCGCCACCTATGGGTCATGAGATATGAAAAATGGCTTTTTTTGCCCATAACTACTGAATTGTTTGTCAGAAAATTATGATGTTGGTGTTTACGGATTCCTTGGCTCACGCCGAATCTGTCGATATGTATTATGTCGGGTTTGACCACACCACCTGTCTGCCATTTTGAAATTGATCATAAACTATTGGACATATTCGTGCAAAAATAGTTAGGGAGCTTCGGCATGATGTCCTGAAGGTACCTGGGAAGTCAGAGTACAGTGCCACCTAGGGGTTATAAACTATAACAGTTCTTATAGAACTGCTTATATCTTCAGAATTTGTCTGATATACATTTTCTTTGTGAAATTTTATTTACTGTTTTTTGCCGATCGCAACAATACCTTGTTTGTCATTTTCCATCATTTTGTTCATGTGTTATTGTAAGGCATATGGTAAATGATTTTTTCCCTACTCCTTATACAAATTTTGTTTATTTTATGCCAGGTTCTGCTTGTATAATGTTTGGAGCAATCCGCACAGACGTGACTGAACAGATTTTTCTGCTGAGTGTCAAATATTTGAGAAATACCTCTGTAAAGCGGACCGTGCCTGTCATGCTGTCCCTTTGTCATATTAAAAAGAATCTGACAAAATTTGCCCATGTTGTTCATTATTGTACAAAATGTTCTTCACGAATTCAGTGCCATTTAAGTTATCTGATTGCCCTACACTTTGTATTTCTGTTTATTTTTGCTTTGTTGTGTTATTTCTGCCCTTTCAGTGATTGGCATGTCAATGTTTGCAGCTTTGAAGCCTCTTTTCCACAGCCTTTCAACCTATGATTCCTCATTGGCGCATGCAGTTAGTGCTGTGCTTTGAGAACCTGAGTTCATGGGTTCAAATCCCATGTGCAGTGGTTTTTTGTCTTAACTTTTTTTCTCACTTAAGTTTTGTGATTTTCATACTATACATTGTATTTCAGTTATTTGTGCTCTCTGTTATCATTTCTACACTTTTGGTAATTGCTGGATATCAATGTATAGCTGTAAAGCTGTATTCTATAGCTTGGACACACCAACTCAGTGGTTTAATTGTTTACTCAGTGGCGCATGCGGTTAGTGCTGTGCTTTGGGAACATGAGGTCATGGGTTTGAATCCCAGCTCTTACTTTCACTTATTGAGATTTCCTTTTGTGTTCCCTTTAACACGTTCTTCTCAACCTGTCTGGTTTTCCACACGTGTTATATTTTTGAAATTTTTTCTGTTGTTGCTCCGCACTGCAGTGGTTCTGCTCTGCATTTGCTTTGCTTCGGGTTCGAGCTCTGTATTGCGCGCTTTCTGTGCTTTGCGCATTTGCTGCGTCGTGTGGTTTTTGCTGTGCTTTGGGTGCTCATTGCGCTGAAGGTGCTTGACCCCGCAATTGCTGCTTGCAGCTATATTTAGGGGCCAAGCACCGAAGGTGCTGAGGCACCTATTGGAACTGTCAGTATTATTATTCTTCTTCTTCCCCAATGGGAGTCTATGGCAGCCCTATGAACCGTACATAGGAAAATGATGAAATTTGGCACAGTTGTAGTGGTGGTCTTAAAAAGTCATGTGACCAAAAATGGGGTCTCTAGTCCTAACTCTATAGCGCCACCAGCAGTGCAAAAATTCAATGTTCAAATGGTTATAACTGCTGATCCGCTTGATCTATGAAAATTCTACTTAGTACATGTGATTGCTCTCCTCATGCTTGTTGTTTTTAATACCTTACAGTAAAACTCCACCCATTACAGTAGTGGCCATTTTGAAATGTACAGTATTCCGTTTATTCGCTACTCCTCCTTCAAATGTTGTTCAATTCTTATGAAATTTGGCACAGATGATCTTTGGAGTAAGCCGCATAGAAATGACTGAACAGAATTTTGATATTTATCTTTGTTCAAAAGTAATAAATGCGCAAACTTAACGAGGTTGACGCAAAAATGGTTCTGAAGCTGTAGCTCAGCCATTCTTTGATCAATTGAAATGAAATTTGGTACACTTCATGTGGACCATGAACTTGGGGTCCATGCCAAATTTGGTGACAGCGCCACCTATGGGTCATGAGATATGAAAGTAGTCTATTATTGCCCATAACTTCTGCACTGTTTGTCTGATATATATATTCTTTGTGGAATTAGTTTCACTGGTTTATGCCGATCGCAACGATACCTCGTTTGTCATTTTCCAACATTCTTTTCATGTGTTATTGTAAGGCATATGGTAAATGATCTTTTCGCTACTCCTTTTACAAATGTTGTTTATTTTATGCCAGGTTCTGCTCGTATAATGTTTGGAGCAATCCGCACAGAAATGACCGAACAGATTTTTTATATTCTGTTCTCTTTCCTAGAAATATTGCTCCAAAGTTGACCGTGCCTGTGATGTTGTCTATTTGTCATAGTTAAGTACGGTATATTACATTTCATAGCGTTTCTGTACAGAATGTTCGTCTTGTCTTCAACCTCACTTGAGCTTGTTGATTCTTATATACATTATATTTCTGTTATATCTGCTCTGCTGTGTCATTTCTGCTTCTGTGGTGATTGGCATTTGTCAATGCTTTCATCTCTGAACACTCTATTCTGCTGCCTCATGAACTGTGTCAACTAAATGGCGTATCGTGTTAGTCACATGCAAAGAGATTCTGAGTTCTTGGGTTCAAATCCCGCCTGGGGCAAGTTTTAATTTGTTCTATAAAAGTTTTGTTCTTTCTCACCTATTCTTCTCGACCTGTCTGTAGTTCACATATGTTCTATTTTCGTCATGTTTTCTGTTGCTGCTCTGCACTGCGGTGGTTCTGATCGGTGATTGCTACGCTTTGGGTACTTCTGTTCTTGATTCACCTTGGGTGTTCAATGCGCATTGGGTCATTGATACCTTCTATGTTGCTTGCTGTGCTTTGGGTGCTCATTGCGCTGAAGGTGCTTGGCCCCGAATCGCTGCTTGCAGCTATATTTATAATTATTATTATTCAGTTATTTAAAGCAGTTGTTTATATGATTTGTTTACATGATTTGAGTGCTAAATCTTCAAAAAACTGTACATTTTTGTTTTGAAATTGAAGTCTACAGACTGTATTCATCCTGGCATGCTTCAAAACTAGAAGAGTTGGTGCAGAATGTTATTGCTGAGGTAGCAATTTTGCAGACTGACTGGATTTAAATCTCATTTGCGTATATGCAGTCAAATATGCTGCTTCAAGACGTGTCGCTCAATGTTTGACATCAGTAATGTGATCTGTGTGAGAACTAACAATGTTTGCTGTAACTGATGTCAAACATGGCAGTTACCATTGTATGTAAATGTGTTTCATGTAAGATAGAAAGTTGCACAGGTTTGGCATTATATTCAAATAAAAACATTTTGACAGACTGTGAAAACTGGCCACTATTACAGGTGTTTCTCTACCTTCACTGCGAAATATGCTATGTCACTATATGTACACTATATGTACAGGTAGAATCTTCTATTAGCAACATGAAAGCCATAGGTTCCAACCCAGAAAACACATGCAGTATTGATTAAAAACTGATTGAATGTGTAGTAAGTCGCTTTGGATAAAAGTGTCTGCCAAAGGCATAACTTTCCTGGCTTGTATTTCTCCTTTCATAAATTGAATAAAAAAAATAAAGTGGCCCAAAAGGATTCTGAAGCCAATTTCTATGCTATTTTACATTTACAGTTAAAGTATTTTCTTGTGGTTCACAGTATTTATAGAGTAACACTGTTTTGGAACAATATTGAGTAAATAACAGAATATTCATATCTGTGGGAACTACTACTTGAAGATCTCTCATGCACATATGCCAGCCTGTCAACCATACACATTCAATTAACATAACATATATAACATTTTGGGCTGAAACCTAATCCTAAACCAAATCTTACAGAAAACCTTTTACATACAAACCATTCCACAATGAAGCAGATTTCATGTATATTGTGATTTCATGTATCATTCCTCTACCGATTGTACTAGCTCAGCTGGTAGAGCAAATGTAATCATTGTGGTGACATTTGGTAAAATGTAAGTGAAATCTGACCCCCTGACACACAAAACTGTGAACAAAAAAATTTCCTTCAATTTACAGTATATTTGGAAGGGTACTGGTTGATAGCAGCCTCAAGCTAGCAGAAATCTTGTTTGTCATATTTGTGTCAGATTTTCTGTTTTATCTGTTCTTGCTCATGCATTATTAACTCATGTAGCAAAGTCCTATGGTATCCAGCCAGTACCTGGTGTGTATATGTCTTACCACTTCAAACCCTTCCAGTTCTCACAAAGAGAACTCAGTATTGGGTAAGGGCCATAGCTTCTGCGCTCTACTCATCATAAAAAACAAGACAAAAAAAGAGACACTGCAGAGTGGCTATATGGAGAGATGTGCTACACTGTGGGGTCTTTGGTCTTTAAGGGCCATTTTATCTGACGTTGAAATGAGAACCTTCAGACTCTCCTGCAGGGGATGGAACGTGATAGCAATGTGATGAGGTGGAGTTCAAGGAAATGTTAGAAGACCTAAAGCAAACCAAAGTTAGCTATGTATGTATACAGAATTCATTTTGTTGCTGTCCTACCAAAAGCATGTATGTCCAAATTCATTATTTTTCAAGAAACAGAAAAAACACTGTATTTTTAAATGATTACACATTAGCGCTTTTCACACCTGAAATTGTTAACCCTGGGTTATTTTAAACCCCAAGTTTACGAAATCTGTTTCACACTGTTCATTCTTAACCAGGGGTTAAGAGATAACCCTGGGTATTCCTAATCTGATGTTTTACACTGTGCATTCATAAACCCTGGGTTAACATTTTTATTTACATATTTGATGTATAAACAGTCATAATTGGATAAAAAGAGATGTCAAACTGACTGAATGAAAATAGCGCACTGTCATTTTAAATAAACGCTTGACTGGTGCTTCCGCTTCAGTGAAAGAACAGGTCGCAACGTAAATCTCTCTTGGATGTTTTAAGTCTCCTGGGATGTCATTTTTACTCCAATTCAGGTGTTTTCTGTACACAGGAGGGCTTTTCACACTGGAAATAGTTAACCCTGGGTTGTTCTAAACCCCGGGTTAACGGAATCCTGGGTTATCTATTTTAAGTTTCAATATTCATACTTAACCAGGGGTTAAGAGATAACCCTGGGTAATCTGACGTTTCATACTGTGCATTCCTAAACCCTGGGTCAGGAGTCTCCAACCCTGCTCCTAAACCTGTCTGTAATTATCAAGCAACCCTGAACACATTGATTTGCTTTAGTTGTTTTTAACTATGGTCATACATTCTAACCCCGCTTCGTTTCACACTGCGTTTGGCACCTCAAAAGTAGTGCTAACCCTGCATCAGAGCAGGGTTTCATAACACTTGGATCATTTTAAGGATAATCCTGCTTCTAAAATGCAAGTGTTAAACGCTCCTTAACCCAGGGTTAAAAGAAGGGTTTAAAACGAAGATAACCCAGGGTTAAGTGCAGTGTGAAAAGCACTATTGTGTTGTATTTTCACGAAACCTACAGACAAACATGGTGACCAATAATAATGATTCATGACAAAATAAATAAAAAAAAATAACATATAATTTTGCTTCCTGTCCCTTGGTATACTGATGACCTGCATTCTAAGAAGCCACCTTGCCGTAAACTGGAGTGCAAATGGTGTGACTCTAAATGTATTTAATCAGTCCTGGAAAGACAACTTGGGGGAATATAGAGCTGAAATATTTTTCTTAAATTATAGACAGCAATCAAAGTAATGCTAGAAATCTCTTTCCCACTATAAACAGACTTCTCAAAGTTAATGTTGGCACTTCTTTATCTCTCTCAAATCTGCTGTGAAATGATTTTCTTCATTTTTTTTTGGTCCAAAATTGACAACGTTTATAAACTTATTCATACTGCACCTGTTTTCTCTTCTACATTATGCTCAGTTAGTTTTTCTGGCACATCCTTTTCTACCTTTTCTCAAATCGACTCTGAGCTGCACACTAGGGAGGTATCACATATAAAAGTCAGCACTTGCTTACTTGTTCCCCCTCCTACAAGCTTGTTTAAATCTTGTTTGGATTTATTGTGCCCTGCTGTACTCAGCATTACTGTTGTAAATGATTCCCTGAATACTGGTGTTGTACCAGCAGCATTGAAAACTGCACAATGTCACAATGTCAATTTGGATAACTTAAGCAATTTACCCAAATCGTACTATTTCAAATCTTCATTTTCTTGCAAAAATTCTTGTCGTCTTGTGGCTTTGCATCTACACAGTCATTTTACTGTAAATCATCTGGATTTAGAAAATCTCATAGTACTGAGACAGCCTTGGTCAAGGTCACCAATGATCTGTTATTAGCCCAAGATTCTGATTCTTTTTTTATCCTGATCCTCCTGGATCTTTGTGCCACTTTTGACACCGTCAATCACAATTTGTTACTCAAGCGTCTGGAAACTTTCTGATTGTCAACAGTTTGTATGTATAAGTGGATTCCGGTCTGTGACTGGCTTTGTCTGTACGGGTGTTCCTCAAGGTTCAATCTTGGGCCCCTTACTTTTTAGCATTTACATATTTCCACTTGGATTGCTTTTAAGATCACTTGGGCTTAATTATCACTTCTATGCAGACGATACTCAGATTTATATTCACTCTAAGCCTAATCAAAATTTGAAACTTCCCTTTTTTAAAACATTGTATTTCTCAAATAAAAACATGGATGTCCCCAAACTTTTTGAGTCTTAATATTGATAAGATAGAGGTCTTGCTTATTGGCACCCCTAATCAGCTTCATAAAGCTGGTTCGCTATTTTTTAAATGTAGATGGCTCTATTTTGGAAGTACAAACCAAATAAAAAAATCTAGGAGTAATTTTTTATTTAAATTTGTCTTTTGACCCTCATGTTCGGTACACTGTACAGAACTAATTTTTTCATCTCAGAAATATTGCTAGACTCCGCTCCATGTTATCCCATTCAGTGAGTAAAAGGCTTATTAATATATATATTTTTTTGATTCCCCGCATTGACTATTGCAATGCACTTCTGGCTGGGGTTTAAATCCACATTTAACAAACTGCAATTTAACAAAATTCAGATGCTTCACTCTCAGAAATAAAGGTACAAAAGTTGTCACTGGGACAGTACCCTTTCAAAAAGGTACACCTTTGTACCCAAAAAGTGCATATTAGTACTTCAAAGGTACATATTGGCAGTTCAAAGATGCATATTGTACCTAAATGGTACATATCATGACCTTTTTTAAAGGGTACTGCCCCAGTGACAGCTTTGTACCTTTATTTTTGACAGTGTAGGATCCTGCACTGGCTTCCGATCGGGAGGTGTGTGTGGGTGCATATATATGTATAACTTGTTTTATTTTGTATGTGTTGTGTTCTTATTTGCTTGTTTTATATAAAGCACCATGAGAAGCTACTTTAAAGGCGCTATATAAAAATAAAGTTATTATTATTATTAAATCTTGGTGCATAATTGGTTTGTTATGCATTTGACTTGGTGGGTTGGCTTAGACAGGCAGCTTCATAAAAAGAACCATTTTGTACAGATTCTTCAGAAAGTTCTTACCAAAATAAATAAATAAATAAAATAATACAAATCATAAGAAAATTAATAAAATATTAAGTGGAAATAAAATTCAACTCATCTAGTGAGTCATGAATACATGTCCTGGAGCTGTGGGCAGCTATCACTGCAGCACCCAGGAAGCAACTGTGTAAAGGGTACATTGCTCCAGGGCATCTCAGTCACTTCCTGCTGGCACTGAGATTTGAACCTGTGACTTGGGTTTGAAGTACACCTCTTCATCCATAAGGCCATGACTGCCAAAATATAGTAAAAGTGATAGTAATGTTGGGTTTGGAAAAAAATCTTTAAATTAAGTTGTATAGTGCAAAGTCAGATGTGAAAAAGGAAACATTATTGGTGTTTCCAACAATACTGTGCACACAGAATGAGGATGTGATTGTTAGATTTACTTTCGCTTGTCACTTCTAATGAGTAGAGGCTTCAACACCTTAATGACACAGGGTCTCTTATTCGGTCAGTCCCATAAAAACGCACAGTTGATTTGTGAGGGAACTAAACCAATCCGTATATTGCTTAGGTAGATCAAGGAAAACATTAACATCCCCTCTGTAATTTATTTTGGTTTACACCTGACATGATAGGTTCATGGTTTCATTAACCCACAGCTTATTTACACTTCAATCTAAAAGTTCTTTCTTCACACCTTGACTTTCCCAGATTTTGAGTTTTTTGGTTTGTTTAGAAGATCCAATAGTTAAAAAAAATCACTCTGGACACACACTCTCTATTTTAACTATACTGTAGGTTACTATATCGGTGAAAACCTAGCTAAAGTAATTTCTTTGTGATTTCTAGTTTCTAAAAAAAAATCATCCTACATAATGTAAAGACCATTCTGTAAAAGTATAACCTTTATATCTTTAATATTGACTTAGTAAGCATGTCAAATGTGGAAATTAAAGTAAAATCAATGACTGAAATAAAATTTCAAATTACATCCATGGCTTCTTGACCATCCTTTCCTTCTGGTTCCAGGTCTAGATACCCTTTGGCCTTTGATACTGTAAGGTTGTTTGTGCCACCCATTGTCTTTGTGAGTTGGAAAATTAAAAGAGAATTTATGAGTGGCCTCCAGTCAAGGGGTAAAGCCGCTGGCCTGGGTATTGTTGGAGAAGCAGCAAGTCTAGGGATTTACAGCCTTGCAATCAGGCAGAGTTGGCTTTCTAAAGCAGGGGCCTAGCTCTTTAAAGAACAACCATAAACTCAGCCAAATGCTGCCACTTACTCTTAAGTAATTAAAACAACCTGCTTCCGGAAGGGACCTTAAACTACCCCAGTGTGTGGGTTAGATTTAGTGCTCACACATCCCTCGCCCTGCCTAGGGTTGCTTCAGGGGTGCTGTAACTATTGACAGCCCCTAACACACATATCATAGGGCCATGCTTAAAGCTGAGCCTTCCCAAGGGATTGTGAATTTCAAAATTGGCTTTAAAGATAAGGGAATATTTGAGAAACCCTTCTGTAAAATATGGTTCCATAAAAAACCTTTATAATTGGAAGAACCTTTCTGTTCTTTCTACTGGAAAAGGATCTGGCATGAAAAAAATAGTTCTACTAAAAACCTTTGACTAAATGGTTCTTTGAGAAACGAAAATTATTTTTAGTCAAAAGTACCAAGCTTTGGGGTTCAAGTCGGGTCCCGTTCTGTACACATGATGTGACAACTCCCTCATATTGGTCCTCACACAAAGGGACCAAACGTGTAACTTCAGAAGAAGTGGAATGGAAGTATAATACTGTATGTGGTCCCTGTCTGAAAACAACAACAACAACAACAGCCTTTACATTTTGCAAGATAATTCAAAATGGCTTTAACATTCCACAGTTTTGAACAATTTGATAGTGTGTTATAATGAACTTTCTTTCTGTAATTAGCCCTGAAATATGCTTGGATAGACTGAAGCTACTGGCCCTACATAAGATAAGTTGTTTAAAAAAGAAATATATAATGGTAAGTAGATGATATATCAACAGTCTGGTCAAGCACAACATGGACTTTAGCTGGATGGAGACCTCTCAGGTCAGTTGGCAAGCTTACACAAACTCCATCTAAAATGCCAGTATAATAGAGATACATGGCAGACACAGACCTGATCCGAGCTGACAGCAACCTGGCAGCAACCAGCCAGGCTGGTGTATCCTTCTCATTATCCTTTCTCTCCTCTCAGCACCCCAATGGAGCCACTGCATAGTCAAACAACCTTATTGGAGGAGTGTTCAGAGAGATGAGACCCTTATAGAGGCTGTAGCTCTATGACTATGAGAGAATGCTCTAAAAATGGCTCACAACCAATTAAACTGGGTCCTCTATTATTTAGCCAAGTCAACTCTTATAAAATTAAGGTTCTGACAAGGATTGTTCACAGTGATGCCATAGAAGAACCATTTTTGGTTCACCAAAGAACGTTTCAGTTAAATGTTCTTAAATTAAACATTACTTTTTTATAAATCATACCTTAAGTAAGCATTTATTTTAAAGTGTTTATGTGGTCATGGTCAATAATTTGATGATATTTTTGACAGCTTACTTTTATTGTCTAATACAAATTTTGATTCATCCTTGTTAATGACAAAACAATAAAAAATTGAAAGCATGGTAGCGGTGCACATCTATAGTCAAATACCATTATGACCTGAGCTTGGGTTTGACTTGTTAGTAAGCAACCTTCTAGCACCCACTCAAAACACACCTGCAACTACCTAGCAATTTCCTTGCAACCAGCCAACAATAACATAATGGTGGAGAGTTTTGCACAAGCAAGCACCACTCATGCTTTCTCCATAAAATGTAAGAATGTTGTTTCCCTTTAACATGATTTGTTTTAATGTTTACATAATAAAAGCTCAATGATAAAAAAGTTAATTAAGAACAAATTTAGCATTAGCTGCTCCTATTTTAAATTTTAAAACGTCACTGGGACCTTATGAGTTGTTACATTTTGATCTATCTGTACACTCATCTGTGCATGATCTGTCTCTGTCATAGACAGCCATAAATCCCATATGTTTTGAAATATGTGTGTCTTCATGACCTTCACAATGCTCCGGATGAAACAGCTGCCATGCAACAGCTACAGCTTTCAAATGCAATGTTTTACTCCTTTAGACCTCACACATGACTGAACTGTAATCAGTCTTTGGAATGCAGTCGATCACAGCGGTTCAGATTAGCATCAGACAACTGCGCTCGGCTTGTTATGCGGAACGGCAATGTTTGTTGCTCTGCTCATTTTCAAAGCTTGAGAGCAACTTGTGGTGAAAGGTATGAAAATAAATTAACATTAAATTGCTTGCATATAAACAAAAGAAGTTGGTGGGAACGATGAGCTCCTAAAGCAGAATGCAGTTTGAATGCTCAACGTGATCTCATGAGAATACATGTGTATTTTTAAGTAAGGTTGTACCACACGTACATTTACTCACGTTTTCATACACACCGAAATGTATAAAATCGACATATTGACATGACTAATATGCTAATTATTTACTTAGTAACAGCTTTACAGACGTACATATTTGTACGTTCCTATTCATAAATATTAAAAAAATTAAAAGTGTAATTAAAAAATTACATTTCAGAACCTTAAATGAATAAAATTTCTGTAATCATTTAACCATTTTGTAATATTTAGTTAATTTCAAGGCGTTTTCTAATAACACCAAAACACAACATAAATTCACAAAATATGTGTATATATATATATATATATATATATATATATATATATATATATATATATATATATTAGTATTGTATACCCTTGTGAAAAATTAGCGTACTTAAGTGTATTGAAAGCATACTTTTTGTGTGCTTAAAATAATAAAAGTATACTTTTTGAGAAGTGCACTTGCTGATAATATAATATAATATAAATTAAAGACCACTTAAGCGTACTTAAATGGAATACACTTTAATGACACTATTTATTAACACACTTAAGTACACTTTTTACAACTGCACTTTGTAATAATATGTATTTAATTTTAACTTATAGTAAGTACACTTTCATCATAATATTTATAAACACACTTAAGTGCACTTTTAAAAATGCACTTTGTAATAATATCTAATTAATTTGAACTTATAGTAAGTACACTTTCATTATAATATTTATAAACACACTTAAGTGCACTTTTAAAAATGCACTTTGTAATAATATCTAATTAATTTGAACTTATAGTAAGTACACTTTCATCATAATATTTCACTAATACACTTAAGGACACTTTTTAAAAATGCACTTTGTAATAATATCTAATTAATTTGAACTTATAGTAAGTACACTTTCATTATAATATTTATAAACACACTTAAGTGCACTTTTAAAAATGCACTTTGTAATAATATCTAATTAATTTGAACTTATAGTAAGTACACTTTCATTATAAAATTTATAAACACACTTAAGTGCACTTTTAAAAATGCACTTTGTAATAATATCTAATTAATTTGAACTTATATAAAGTAAACTTTCATCATAATATTTCACTAACACACTTAAGGACACTTTTTAAAAATGCACTTTGTAATAATATCTAATTAATTTTAACTTATAGTAAGTACACTTTCATCATAATATTTATAAACACACTTAAGTACACTTTTAAAAATGCACTTTGTATTAATGTCTAATTAAGCTTAACTTAAAGAAAGTACACTTTCAACATAATATTTATAAACACACTTAAGTGCACTTTTAAAAATGCACTTTGTCTAATTTAGTTTTACTTAAATGTAACCCTGGTTAAATAATTAAAATATTATTATTTTAAAAGTGTGCTTAAAAATAATAGAGACTATTCATACATCTACATTTATTTTATAAATGAGGAAATACATGTGAATAATTCAATCTGAATTATAAATCTGAAATGAGTAAACCAATCGGAGTGTTTAATTGTAAGCCCCGCCCCTTTTTTGCTTTCAGATCGCGTCTCAGTTCAGAGGAGAGATGCAGAGCGAAAGAGACACTCGATCTAACGCGAGAGGGTTTAATTTGATTAAATATGCCTCCTAAGTTCATATAAACTGAAGAAATCAGAATTTAACTTGCATATATTCAATGATACAGCGTGATTGTGTGGATTGAGAACTTTTTGAGCTTTCATTTTGACCTGGTGAGTTTGTTATAATTACCAATGTTATAATTAGCCATAAAAACGAATGTCAACACTTTAAATGTCGTATCATTTTATTTGTTTAATCCATACGAGACAAAATGGTATTATATTGTGATGTTATATGGGTTGGATTGTTCATTGCAGTGTGATTATGTAAAACCACATGGTGCGTTTTCACTGCTGTTCGCTGACGCCATTTTGGTTGCACGTGCCTGTGAAAGACAAAAAGAGAGAGAAACACGTGAATGGACAGGTATTTGTCTAAATTGTCATTTATTATGACGATGGCACTTATGTATGTATTTTATTTGTTTCCTGTATGTACAATTGTTAATCCTTAATGATAGACAATATTGAATGTTTTTTCCTTTCGTATGAACATTCCTTGAGCTGGATTTTCCTAATTGATGGCGAGCTTCCATTTCGACCTGATTGGATCACGAATCTAGAAGGACAATTTTCTATTTTAAATATTTTTCTTCAGACAAGTAAGAGGATACATTTCAGAAACTGTTTTCTTATTTTGTTTGTTTACTTTATTGAACTGAAACATTTCAGAAGCACAATTCTGATAATTTAAGACTGATCAATACTCCAATTGATAAGAACTTTGAACTTGAGTACTGATTTCAGTGTGTTACATATATAATTTGTACCATCTTTGTACATTGATTGTGACTGTGATTTCTGTAAATGAGAAGCAATTCAGAGGGTGCACCCATAGGATATATAGTTAATTGTATTTTCATTGTTGTTTACTATTTTTTGTGATTAAGGAAAGAAAAAGAAAAAGAAAGGTTTCTCAATACTCAAAGTAAAATAATTAATTAATCAACTTACCTTCTGTCTCTGCTTGTTGCTCACTATCACTGCTACCTCCTCCTTCGTACCGTGCACCCTTCTGATCTTATTATTATGCCTGGTCCATAAGTAAGTGAGTTAATACCCGCTACATAAAGAAAGTACACTTTCATGGCAATATTTCTAAACACATTTAATAAATGATCATTAGACTGATGTGACCTACCAAAGACTTGTTAATTTAAAGTTCATGCAGTTCTTTTTTAGTTGTCTGTTAAAATGTTAAAAAATAATAACTTTGAGTTTATTTTTTTCTAAGGGATGTAATAATTCAATATTGATAGTTGTTTGTTTGATTCCAATTTAACAATATTAAAATTAGTTTTTTTTTTGTTTGGACATATACAACTCATAATTAATTTATTAAATGTACTTTTGCAAAACAAAAAATCTGATTCATAATTTGACTACCAAACTGTTTTATTGTCAGTGTAAGCATTGTGGTTTTTGTTTGTTTGCAATGCATTAAACTGAAATGAATACATATTTAATTTACTAGATTTGTTTTTCAGTATTTTGAGAAGTACATAACCATATTTCACATACAATAGTAGTAGTTAAAGTACATACTGTAGAAAGATGCATTGAAATCACTCCAATGCACTGAAATCACAGTTCAACTGATTGAATTTAATTTTATATATTTGAATTTATTTGGCAAACTTGTATTTGAAACATTACATTTAATGAGTAATTAAGTGTACTGTTAATATACATTACTTATTTTTAATTTCACATTAATTGCTTGACAGTAGATTGAACAGTGCACTTTAAGTATATTTTAAAAACACTAGAAGCAATTATGAAAGTAGATATAAAGTTGTAATAAAGTACCAATTAAGTTGTTCCAAAAAATCACTCTTAATGGCAACTTATTACATTTTATTTCAACTTAATATATGATATATGTGAAATTAATTACACTTAATGTGCATTCAGTGCACTGAAACCATTGCATTCAATTCACACTTAAGAGTATTATTAACAGACATTAAATTGCATTTTAAATCACATTAATTTCATGTCATTATATTGTGTAGTGCACTTTAAGTATATTGTAAAAACACTAGAAGCAATTATGAAAGTAGATATAAAGTTGTAATAAAGTACCAATTAAGTTGTTCCAAAAAATCACTCTTAATGGCAACTTATTACATTTTATTTCAACTTAATATATGATATATGTGAAATTAATTACACTTAATGTGCATTCAGTGCGCCGAAAAGATGGCATTTAATTCACACTTAAGTGTATATACTTAAAGTGTATTATTTATGTAATAAGTACACTTTATAAAAGTACACTTAAGCACACTTTTTTTTCACAAGGGTATGTATATATAGTATAAAAGGTTTTGGGTTTAGGGTAAGGTTTGGGGTACACTCTCAGAAATGAAGGTACAAAAGTTGTCACTGGCACAGTACCCTTTCAAAAAGGTACACCTTTTTACCCAAAAAGTGCATATTAGTACTTCAAAGGTTTATATTGGCAGTTCAAAGATACATATTTGTACCTAATTGGTACATATTAGGACTTTTTTAAAGGGTACTGCCCCAGTATATATATATATATATATATATATATATATATATATATATATATATATATATATATATATATATATATATATATATATATATACTGCCCACTGTTTTAATTTACATTCGGTAAATGGCAAACACATTCTTAAGGATGGATTTTGTTATTCTGTGCTGTAACGAAGACAGAAATATTACTCACAGGGATTCCCCAGGGTGTTAAGGCCCGTAATCTGCACACATCAAAAACATGCCTTTGATTTTGTTTACGAACTTAAAGAAGTCATATGGAATTTGTATATATTTAGAGTTATTTATAAATAATGCACTACATGTTGCTTGCTTAAATCCATGCTATTTGGAAACTTGGTGCTATGGTTCCCCCCCCAAAAAAAACCCCATTCAAATAACCATTCAGGGTTGCGCTTCCCGAACAATGACGTAACTCTCTGCTGAACCAACATAGTACGATGCATAGTTGGAGAAACGAAACTACCTTGTTTCCTGAAAGCATAGTAACTTTGTCGCACATTTGTCATTTGAACCATGTTGATTTAACAACATAGTTGATGATGTGATGTGGAAGGTGAAGTACTACTAAATCTGTGCAAATCGATTTAATGTCAGATTATTGCTGTAAATAACACATATTGCATCGGAAGACTGATTTTTTAATTGTGATTTAGTTATCTGTTGTTAATTTTCAAGATATTCAATTCATGCGCAAGTTCCCTCTTATCTCACTCCTTCCAGGGATTCCACAGGGTCTCAAAACTCATATGACTGTGCACATGCGCAGTTTTCAAATGCAACACTTTAATTCTGTTTACAAACTTAAAATAACGTAAATAAAACGTTAATATATTTAGATTGATGGATATATAGGGGCGGTTTCCCAGACAGGGATTAGCTTAAGCCAGGACTAGACCTGAGTTTAATTGGGAAATATAACTAGTTTTAACAAACATATCTTACTAAAAACACTACTTATGTGCATTTTGAGGCAAAACAAAGGGCATTGATGTATTTTAAGATTTGTCAGTGCAAGTTGTTTTGAGTTTGGACAGCTCTTACATTTTTTTAAATCTAGGACTAGACTAATCCCTGTCCGGGAAACCGCCCCATAATGTACTACATGTTTTTTGCTTATTTTGTTCAAAAGCATGATCAACGTAAGTCCACAAATTATAATAACAAGGAACTATGCTTCTAACGACAGGTGAAGAGCTGTCGTTTAAACCACACAAGTTTGCAATGAACAAGCTTGTGAAACCAAGCGAAAGCTTGGTGTTTGGGAAACACCAAATCGTTGAACTTTGTCAGTAACGACGAAACTTACAACAGTAGTTGGCTAACGATGCTTTCAGGAAACGCACCGCAGTAAAGGTCATTTGTAGTGGAAACACAGATAGCAATACACTTTTAACGGTGTATGTAAACCAGACAATAAGATATTATAATATAGTTTGAAGGTTCCTATAACCTGCTTAGAACTTAATCTAATAAACACTATATATGGCAGGTAACACCCAGAGCCATCATAAAGAAAAATCTCTAATCTCATAAGAGGAGACCAAATTATTAACAGGCCACAAAACAGGACTTTAATGCCAGCTAGTGTGAATATCCATACCAATGGCTCACAAGGTCTTGTGTTGCTGACAGATGGTGTCTTCTAATGAAAAATACCCTTTTAATTAGCATGTCCATGGACATTTTCATTCTCCTCTTATGACCATCTCCCCAATAAAGTTTCATTGGGCTGGTTTGCCCTGCAGTGGGATTCCAGCAGCTGCCATCTGGTGGGCTGGGGGCTCTATGATGGTAAAGCGGCACCCTTCTTACCACTTCAGTGAGCTGGAAAGGGGCAGAGGAAATCATGCAGGAAGCTTGATCTGAGGGGGTTCTTGCTGTGTCACCTTTCACTATCTTAAAGGTGATCTTGTCAGTGGGCTTTGATGCAGGGGCTGGTGGGTGGGTTATTTTTCATGCATGTTAAACTGCTTTAACTTAACACAGACAACAGGAAAAGTGACAGGAAATTAGGGTCATATACTGTATGCCCACACAGACGAGCAGGGCTGACAAATGCTTTTGTTGCTGTTGACGTGGCTTTCCATGTTGGGATAATAAGCTTTGCATTCTGGGGTCATTGTTTAAATATGTTCTTTTGTATCCTAACCATACTAATTAAATTTACCACACATAGTTACCATCAAAAGAGGGTTATATAAACAGTACATAGCTTTCAATCTGGTTGCAACAATTTGGCTAATGAGTTTATAGCAGCTGTGGTAAAATGTTTGGAGGGTCTTTATACTCTCTATACTAAAAATTGTGCTTAGCTATGCCATAGAAGAAACATTTTTGGCTTTGGTCCCCTAAAGAACTTATAACATCTGCATAACCTTTATGTTACGCATGAGGTTCCTTTTTAGAAAGAGGCCTTTTAACTTTAAAAAGGTAAGAAAGAAATATTTATTTAAAAACATTTAACTAAATGGTTCTTTAGGGAACCAAAAATGGTTCTGCTATGACATCAGAAGAACCTTTTGTAGCATGTTTATTTGTGGTCCTATATAGCTCAGTGGTAGAGCATCATGTTAGCAGCGCAAAATGTAATGGGTTTGAACCCAGGGAACACACATGCTGATATAAAACTGTATCCCTTGTAAAGTACTATAAGTCACCAAAAGCATGATGGTGCATTCACACCAACCATGGTAGAGGCAGCAAAAACGCACTATTCGTGCGTAGTTGGACGCTTGAACATTTGAGTTAACTCGCTTCATTCCTGCGTGAAAGCCGTGCGTGAAATTCTAGTCATTCAAGACATTCACACAGAAATTTGCATCATGGGAGGAGCTTCTGCAACTCCGCTGAGACTCCGCTCGCTTCCTGTAATCACTGCATTACCGTGGGTTCACACCCGCCACGTTTGAGGCGTCAAGTTTGTGTCTACCGCGTCTAGTTTACCGCATTGTCTAAAGCGCACACCGCAACGTCTAAATGGGCGTGTCCGAATCCACTTTTGCTAATTTAACGCCGGGAAAAATGGTTTGTGTGCAAAGCGCATGGTCAAAAAGGGTTGTTCCTATTCTTTTAATGAGTAATGGGAGTGTTTTGGGCATAACGTGCAAATAATCAATGAAAGTCTCAGCTCTCATCCCCTTTATAAGCCAGTTGCGCTGGCGCTATGTCTAATCCCTATTTAGATGACGGACTTTGTAAACTGAAAAACTAAGTGGAGGAAGAAGATCCCCTAGTTTAAGATTAATATTAAATAATTATGTTGTTTTTCACTTGTATTCAAATTGTTACTTTTTATTAAAACCTTTAAAACCCGTTTTCTTTTAGTCATGGAAGTAAAAATAGCAGGATTTTGATTGCTGTAAATGTATGGCTATCAAATATCATCAAAAAATATATACAAGTATGTAAGGTTTGTTCTCTAAAAATACTTTATTTGTAACAAACAAGAGATAAAGAATTTACAAACGGCTCTCCGCACGTTTCAGCACTCGGACAGCGCCATGATATAAAATAAAACCGTGGGGTAGCATTTAAAAAAACATTTAAAAACAGAAGCATTTGTTTAAAGCAAAACATTTATTTACTTACCAGGCTACAGGTGAAGCAGCTCTTTACGCCTTCTAAAGTCTCATAATCGGTCGTCATTTATGTCCAAGAGACTCAATAATAATCTTTTACATTTAAATCCTTTAATTTTTCAAATTTAAAAGCTTTTTGTGCTGCTGCGCATCCATGTTGTGTTTATAGGCGCATATTACTAACATGCTCTTTAAATAACAAAAACAATATTAATTGCCTCAAAATAGCAACGCGCCAACAATGCGCCTGAACACACCTCGTTTTTAGATCAAAACGCCCATGGGCACAAAAATGGGCGCAATTGCATTTGCTATTTAAACAACGTGGCAATAAATGTGAAAATGATAATTGCGTCGGGTTGAAACTAGCAAAAGACACTTGCGTCGCGCATTTCACCGGGTGTATGATAGAGCCCTTTGAGTTTACTCGTTTAATTCGCGCATGAAAGCCTCGCTTGAAATTCTAGTCATCGAGACATTCACGCGGAAATTCCCATCATGGAAGGGGCTTCTTGCGACACTGCTCACTTCCTGTAATCAAGTTTCTATTAGAGCAAGTTCCTGATTGGTTAATGCAGCGCTTTTTCCCCAAAGTTAAAGTTTTTCAACTTGCGCGTTTGCCGCGGCAAATAAGCATCAACACGTCTTTACATTGACTTAACATTGAAATCACTCGTGCTTGACGCCTCTACCGCGGCTGGTCTGAACGCAGCATTAGAGTATACATTTTATCATACAAAATATATTTAATTTGGTGATACTATCTGAGGTGAACAGTTCAATCTCAACTTCAGGTTAACTCTATTTTCCTCCTCAGGATCTGCTCTCCATTATATAAACCTGATAAGATGAATTGGATTCACAAGTTTTACTTGTTCTTTGATGGAATTCACAAATTGAGTCTTTTTTGCATTGTCTTTGCTCTTGTCTTCCAACTAAAAAGCGTCAGTTTTTGATTGTGTGTCTTTCACAGGTGAATATTTGATTTTGCTGAGGCTAGATTGCTTCTCCTACCAGAGAATGAGCAGAAGGTCATTTTGTAACTGTCTTTGCAAGAGAAATTGACTGTCTGCATATAAAAGAAAGGAGAAAAAAACATGCACTTTAAACATATTGAGATGTGGGCAGAACAACTTTGTGTGAAGATGGCTTTATTCTGTGAGTATTTTGAACATTAAAGTAAGCTACTACAAATGGAATAAAGCAAAACTGGCCACCCTTTCCCCTGCAGAAAGACTCCAACATGTGAAAGTGTTTTTCATGTGTGTTTCAGTTATTCTGCCATGAAATAAACATGATGAGCTATGTTTTTATTCTCATCATAGGCATTTTTTAAATTTGAGCAAATCTTAGTTCATTTCTGTTTAATGTTGAGATCTTTAATTGACTCCAAGAAAATTATGAATAAACATGCATAGATAAATATGCAGATCTGCCAAACCACTGTATTAAATAATGTATAGTCAGTTCATATGGCATTAAAATAAGCAGAGAAATTAATAATCAAAAAATCTCTTGTTGTTTTCATTACTGCATCTTTCTGTCTCTCTCTATTTAGTTGGCCGGCAGACAGCTATGACTCTTTATGCACTTGTCTAATATTTATTCATAGCTTACCAGGAAGAGAAAAGTAATAGAGCTTTGATGGAGATGGGAACTCTATTACTGTGCGCTTTGTCTGCCCGGCACCGATTACAGTTACAGCTCGCCAAGGTCATTTCAATAACATGTTTTTCTATTGGCTTTTCTGATACTCCAGTTAGGATTTTCTCCTTTCTAACTTTCTAGCACCCGAGACTTTCAGCATGACCTTAACTAGAATATGGTACCTATGAAAATATTGCTGCTATATTCAGCGATCAGCCATAACATTATGACCACCTGCCTAATATTGTGTAGGTCCCCCTTTTGCCATCAAAACAGCCCTGACCCGTCAAGGCATGGACTCCACTAGACCTTTCTATCAGAACCAGCATTCACTCTTTCAGCAATTTCAGCTACAGTAGCTCGTCTGATGAATCACACCAAACGGACCAGCATTTTGCTCCTCATGTGCATCAATGAGCCTTGGCCACACATGACCCTGTGGACCACTTTTGATAGGTACTGAACACTGCAGACTTGGAACACCCCACAAGAGCTGCAGTTTTTGAGATGCTCTGACCCAGTCGTCTTGCCATCACAATTTGGCCCCTGTCAAAGTCCCTCAGATCCTTAGGCTTTTTAACACATCAACTTTGAGGACAACTGTTAGTTGATGTGTTAGAAGCAGGAAAAATTGCCAAATGTGTCCAACGAAGGAAAAGCAGTGAACCAGCGACAGGGTCATGGGCGGACAAGGTTCATTGTGGCACTTGGGGAGGGAAGGCTGGTCCGTGTGGTCCAATCCAACAGACGAGCTACTATAGCTAAAATTGCTGAAAAGTGAATGCTGGTTCTGATAGAAAGGTGAATGCCTCAAAGGGTCAGGGCTGTTTTGGTGGCAAAAGGGGGACCTACACAATATTAGGCAGGTGGTCATTATGTTATGGCTGATTGGTGTGTATATAATTGGCTTAATTGAACATCTTACTCTCATGTAGTTCACGAAACAGTCATGTTGACCTTTTACGATATAGAGCTAAACTTTTATCTGGGTCTTCGGCTGCCTATTCTTGAAGGCTTGGGTATCAAAAGGTCTGAAGAAACTCATAACTTACTGAAAAGCTAATTACTGTGCTTTACAGCACCGTTTCATAATAAGAGGAAAATTCTGAGATTCTCCAAGGCCCACGAAATATCACAGTGATAGATTTAATGGATGCTCTTTCATGATGCTGACTACAGCATTGCTGTATGGTGTGAATTCTGTTTTACTGTAAGCTCAGAAGGGGGTGATCAACAGTGGCTCAGTTGTGAAACTCCTCACCCAGTAGCACTGATCAGTGAACTGCTGAAATCAATGAAACTCACACTGACAGCTGGAGATGTCAGTGAATATAGGTTAGCCGACATATGTCTGAGATAAAATGGAGAAGAACTGGTTGCGAATTATAGATTAGGATGATGTTGAGAGTAGTTGTCACACTACAGTGTGTGTAGTCTTCTATTAAGGAACCACAGCAACTAGAGAGGAATCATTTTTCAATTCATTGGCTTTCATACAATGCTCTTTCTTTGAAGAACATTTTTTTTAAACTTTATGTGTACCAGAAACATTCTGTACCATTCTGTGGTTTTGTAAGATAGTTACAGGAGGCTGTGCTATATTGTAAAATAAGTCACAAATGAAAGGCGTTGTTAGGCATGACGCAAAGCAGAGTGTCAGGAACCCCTTCATGTGTGACTTATTGATGATACAGCACTAGTCTCAAGTACCCTATTGCTTTTATAACATTTTTGAAATGGAATAAAATATATTACAGCAATATAAAATATGTATCAACACAACTTTCATGAAATAAAACCTCTTGAAGCCTTCTTTCTGTTGGAAAAATTGTATCTGACCAACTATGTACAGAAACAGAATGTTTTTAAAACCCATTTCAGCCCACCGGCAACTATAGTTGTCACAGTGCATAGTTGTCATTTTCCTTTTTTTAAGAATTTTTTAGATGTTGTCCATGTTTTATTTCTCAATGACATGCAAGCTAACAACCAAATAAAGGATTTAAAAAAGAAATAAAAGGTATTTATCTCCTTCCTGTCACATGAGGCTGTCAACTTCTTACCTCTTCTTCCAAAAAACATGGCGAAGGCAAACCCTCCCAAAGAAAGGTGATTTTCATTTAACTAACAAGTATTTTTGGTTGACATTTATGTATCTACATAATCATGAAGGTCTCTAGAGTCATCCAAACAAAACAAATCTTACAAGAGATCTATAGTTTTTTATATACTTAGTCAAAAGTCCAAGCGGCAACTATAGTTGCCGGTGGGCAAATGCCTTGTAAGTACATATATCATGGGGAAATGGTGTATATTGTGTCAATAGGTTAATAATCAAGGTTATTGGTCTTTTAAGTGCTTTTTTCTTTCATAATATCATACCTAAAACCCTTTAACTAACATATCTACTCTCCATTAGACCTTAATTTGATTGGGAATAAAATCCATTCATACAGGTGATTTAAAGAGGGAGACAGAGATCTCCTCTTCTTCCAAAGACTGGTTGCCCATTTTATTGATTGATTTTCATATTATTTTCATTAAAGGACAAGTCCGGTGAAAAATGAACCTAGGGGTAATTAACACATGGTGACCGAGTAGATCGTTCTCTGATATGCGTTTTCATGATAAGCGAATGTAAAGAGTTTTTTATCAATAAAAACAGATTAGCGTATAGCGCTATATGGGGCAAAGAGTAAGTACAAGTTAATCGCTAGTTAATACCACTAACAAGGCTCAAAATAGCCTCACACTACCACAGTAGCATAATGAGGGTCCTTACATGCAAACCGAAGCATTGAGAACTTTGTAAGTGTACAAACAGTTTAATAAGAAGCTACTTTATAAAGACAGCACATTACGCGTATTAAGACAGCAGACATCTTGAAAAACAGACTCAACAAGTCGAGCCACGAACGATATGCTAAGTGATATGAATTAAGTGATATGAACTAAGTGATATGAACTGATTTGGAGCTGACATATGGTCCGTTGTTTCTGGAAGAAAGCACTGAATGCAACAGAGAAAATAAATAAATAAAAATAATAATAAAAAACCTGAAAAAGTCACAGTTTATATAACTTAGAACGCGTTCGTAAATCTAAACTTAAGACATTCTTCTTTAACAAAGCATTCACATAAAATGTCCAGTAATTGTACTTGTCCCGCAATAGTTATTTTGTCTAGAACAAAGCACTCACATACCTCATATGGGTAATATACTATTGCTGCAATAGGTAGCCTGTCTGGAACCGAGCGTTTTTAAACTACAATACTGCATGACACTTGCATTTCATGCGACCGGCCCCTACGCTAATAGAATTCTGTTTCTCTCTCCCTGTCTCGTCCTCGACCCCGAGGACAATGGGACAAACAGACCCATTTCCTGTTGCTATGAAGGTCATCACACCACTGATCTACTGGCTGTCCTTCAACGTGATGCCCAGCCGATGCGCAACCACCAGCTGAACCAGTTTAATCCGCTTACCCGCCTCCTCGAATTATTTGGTAATTAGGAGAGATCGTAACCGCAAAGGAGGAGGTGTGTGTATATATGTAAGATCGGACATTGGTTTTAATCATAGAACAGATTTGAATAGTGAGCAGATTGAAGCGGTGTGGTTAGATATTTTGTTACCGAAAAGCAAGCCTATACTAATTTGTGCATGTTACAGACCACCGGATCAAACTCAATTTTATGAGCTGTTAGAAGATGTTTGCTCAAAGTGCATGGACTTGGTTAAATCTGAAGTTATCATGTAGGAGATTTCAACACTGATTTTCAGAAGAGTGATGATTCTGGGTATAAAGCATTGATGAATTTCTGTCGTTCCTTTAGTTTACATCAGCTGATAAAGGATCATACACGTGTGTGTTCTACCAGCCAAACCACGATTGACCTTGTCTTTGTGTCAGATAAATCTAGGATAACAGAAAGCGGGGTTATACCATATGGTTTGAGTGACCATTATATGATTTTTTTGCACTAGAAAGATTAAACAATCAGTGCTCAATTGTCATGCTTCTATCAAAATTCGGTCATTGAAAAGGTACAGCAAAGAAGCACTAAATGGATGTTTAAATAAAATGAATTGGTCCACAGTTTTGCATTGAGTTATGTAGATAGAGCATGGGGGTCATTTAAAAGTATGTTTTTAGAAGCTGTAGACAAAGTAGCCCCTTGTAAAGAAATTAGAATAAAGCAAAGAACAGAACCCTGGGTAAATGATGACCTCCTTGAGGCAATTAGGATAAGAAATAAGAAGCATGGTTAATATAGAGACAATAAGGATGAGCAGAGTTGGGAGGATTATAAAAAGGCAAGAAATGAAGTAAATAGATTTGTGGTTAATACAAAGAAGGCATATTTTAATGAAAAAATAGCTGAATACAGAAATGACTCAGGGAAATTATGGAAATCCCTTAAGCAACTTGGATATAGTAAAAGGCTAAAAACAAAAAACACTAACATCACTTTAGATCTTGGTAACAACATTACTTCAGAAAAGGAGACAGTGGCAGATTGCTTTAATACGTATTTCTCAACTGTTGCCAAGAAGCTGGTGGAAAAGTTACCCAGACAGACTTCTCAATATGGTGAAAGGCATGTGCATGACTTTTACTCTGAGTTAGGGGTCCAGACAGGGAGCTTCTGTTTTGAAAAGGTGTCGGAGGCACTTGTTCTTGAGAAGCTGAAAAGTCTGGAGGTTACACTTTATTTTGATAGTCCACTTTAGACATTCTACTAACTATAGATAACTTTGCAACTACATGTCAACTAACTTTCAATAATTTGCACTTATATGTCAACTAACTGTCATCAGAGTATTAGTAGACTGTAGGGGTTGGGGTTAGGGAAGAGGTTTGGGTTAGTGGAATAAGTTGACATGCACATGCAAAGATACTTATAGTCAGTTGAAAGTATGTTGATATATCATCACAATAAAGTGTTAGTAGATATTAAGCAGACAGTTTACTAAATCTCTAAAGATTGGTAGTTGATAAGTAGTTGCAAAGTTACTTATAATTAGTAAAATGTCTAAAGTGGACTATCGAAATAAAGTGTTACCAGTCTGGATGGCTCTAAAGCCACAGGAGTAGATTCTATTCCATCTAGATTCCTGAGGGATGCCACTGAGATAATAACCCCAAGCATTACTCATATTGTAAACATGTCGATAGAACAAGGATGCTTTCCCAATGATCTTAAGATTGCCAGAGTGATTCCACTATATAAGAAAGGGAGTAAATTAGACCCCGGCAATTATAGACCGGTTTCAATTCTTGGTTGTCTGTCAAAGATAATTGAAAAGATCATTTTTGAACAGATTGATAAGTATATAAAATCAAAAAACTTACTTTATGAGTTTCAGTCGGGTTTTCGGAAATCACATTCTACAGATACCTGTTTACTATTTCTAACTGACTATATAAAAAAGGAGGTAGATAATGGAAATCTTTGTGGCATGGTCATGTTAGATCTGCAAAAAGCCTTTGTAACAGTTGACCATGGTGTCTTAATGTATAAATTGAAAGCTATGGGTTTTAGTGGACAAGCATTGAAATGGGTGTGCTCTTATTTGGAGAATAGAACCAACATGATCTCACAAAGTTCCGTGGGATAGTCACGGAATTTTTGGCTCATTTTCCCGTGGCATTCTCACGGATTGGTTACTCAACTGCTTTTTCCTATTTTCAAACCATTGTCGCTTCGGTTTAGGGTTAGATTTGGTGTTTGCGTTAGTATTTCACTTTAAGTATTGGTTTATACTATTTTTTCTGATGTATTCTTTTATATTTTCTAAACTTTAATCAATTGTCGCCTGGCGTTGGGGTTAGAGTTGGGTTTGGGTAGGGATGTCATTTTATGTAAATCTAACCCTAAATCGAAGCGACAATGGTAAGAAAATAGGACAAAACAGTTGAGTAACCAATCCGTGAGAATGCCACGGAAATATGCGGAGATCTGTGAGAATGCCACGGAAAAATGAGCCAAAAATTCCGTGACTATGCCACGGAAATTCGTGAGATCAGGTTGAATAGAACGCAAGTTATGGATATTGGAGGCAAAATGTCTCAACCAACAGGCATGGATTGTGGGGTACCTCAGGGAAGCATTTTGGGTCCACTCTTCTTTTTGTTATATATAAATGACCTAAAGTCTGCATGTTCATGTAACCTTTTTTTGTATGCAGATGATTCTGCTTTAGTTGTCTCTCATAAAGATAAAAATATGATAGAAAGCATACTCAGCGCAGAACTTCTAAATGTTAGTATGTGGATGGTGGATAACAGATTATCCCTTCATTTAGGGAAAACAATCTATATTATTTGGAACAAAGATAAAGTTAAAGAAAGCCTTAAGTTTTGAGGTTCGTGTTGGAGAAACAGTAATTACTGCCAAGGAATCAATCAGTTACCTTGGAGGTATGTTAGATTGCCACATGTCTGGGGTAGGTCAGGCTTTAAAGGTTATCACCAAGGTAAACCAGAGAGCCCGCTATATGGCCAGAATATCAAAGTTTTTGGAAGAAAGAACTAAGATAATTCTGGCAGGAGCGTTAATACAGCCTTATTTTGATTATGCGTGTGGCTCATGGTACAATGGTGTCACAAGCAACCTAAAACATAGGCTTCAGACATCTCAAAATAAATTAATAAGGCTTATTTTAGACCTCCCAATAAGAACTCACCTGGAAACATGCCACTTTGAAAGGGTGGGATGGTTGAGAGTTGAGGATAGAGTACATCAGTTGCAGCTGGGTATGATACATAAAATTGTTTATGGGGATGTTCCCAAATATTTTAGAAATTATTTTAATAAAGTAAATGGAGTTCCCAGGTATTCCACAAGGGGTAGTGCAACAGATTTTATACCACCAAGAGTCAAGACCAATTTGGGCAAACAGTCTTTTCTTTATGTTGGAGCTACCCTTTGGAACAGGTTACCTAGTACACTTAAGACAGTTAGAAGCATAGGCAGTTTTAAAAAGGGTTTGAAGGTGTGGCTTAGGTGCCAAACATAGGTTTTATGCTTTTATTGTTTTTGTGGTATAATATTAAATGGTTGTGTTAATGTATGATGAAATGATTGTTGTGAGATCTGTTGCCACTTGTCCTTTGCCCTTAGGGACCACAATAGAAATAAGTCTTTGGGCTTTATTGTGTTATCCCTGACTATTTATGTATTTTAATGTATGACTCGGAGTGTTGTTTCATATTTAAATATTTAAGTGGTCAAATAAAATCAATCAATCAATCAATCAATCAATCAATCAATCAATCAATCAATCAATCAATCAATCAATCAATCAATCAATCAATCCCTACCCTGTTTATATATACAAATATATATATATTAATTTTTCCCAAGGGTTTTTGTCCTTCTAGGAGTTTTTCCCATAGGGTTTTCTCCTAGGGGGTTTTCGTCCCCGAGAGAGTCAGCCAACTTTGGCATAACTTAGCACTTTACTGCATACGTTACATGATTAATACGCTCGCTTGTACGGTTTATCCTAAGCTGCTATATTCTACTTCTTATATTATCTATTGGTTTTCTGTGTTCTCCTTTACATCTACTCATGTAAATCTGCTTTGCAACAATTAACAATTGTGAAAAGCGTTATATAAATAAAATTGAATTGAATTGAATTGAACAAGAGATTATAAGCTAGATGCATTTTTATTTGGGGGGGGGTTCGCATCGAATGATCTTTGACTGTTATAAATAATAAATGTTTATGAATAAAGGTTGATCTGTTGAAAGCCGTTATTTTGAGTAAGATGCCAAATGTATTCAAATTTGACATTAAATGGGTGCATACAACCTTTTTGCCCACCGGCAACTATTGTTGCCGCACATTCAAATACGATTTTCAAAAAAAAAAAAAAAAATTGGGGAAAATAAATGCAGAACATGTTTACAGAGGACACTATTAACACAATTATATGCATGAACGTCTGTGTACATTTACGAGTCAAATACGTTACAATGCTGTGCATTCAAAAATGCACATACGTTTTCTTACACCTAAAAAAGAGACTATACTGCGGGCTTAAAGTTCCGATGAAATCAAAACTGACAATTGTTATGTTTAATGTAATATTGCAGTGTTTATTATAAACAATTTTTCTGTTTAAGTCATTTTTTTAATTCATGTGCCCTCATTCTCAATTAAAATCTGCAAATGAGCTCCTGCCTTCTTGTACTGATCATTCTCAGATGACGGTAGAAAGACAGCTCAGGCAGGAGCATCCGTTAACAATGCAACCATTCTTTACTCAATTAAACCACAGTGGAAAACACAAGCTACGCACACTATTTTCTCCGCGTGGTATTCTGTTTCACTCAAAAATACATCATTACCCTGAAGTTAAGTCGATTGTGACTTTCGATTTACAGGAACTTTATGTGTGCTGTGCATTGATACACAAAACTGTTGGGTGCAACGCATTACAGCTGTGTTTTATGAACGATTGACCAATCAGAATGGAAGACTGGAACTAACTTTTATAAGGAACCATATAGGCTTGACAAAGACCCTTTTAGGAACTTTTATTTTTAAAAGTGTAGATGAAAAAACAGAACTTGCTGAAGACAATTAAACCAAAAACTTTGTTGAAATAAAGAAACCCCTGCCAGTTAGAAGACATAAGCCAGTCATTTCCCCAAAATGTGCTAAATATATTTTCTTATCTTTGTGTGTTCACTGTGTCTGAGATGAAAATGTTCTATTGATTTGTCTGGTAGAGCAAATTAGACCTCGGCTCAGGAGACAACGTAACCATTAATTTTGTGCTGCCTAGTTTACCTCCCACCACGCTGGGCTCTGGGCAGACATATTATCCAAGGTTTAATTACCGCTACTTACCTGACTGCTGTTACGGCCGAAAACACAATCTCAGACACACTGCCCCTTTAATTAGATGTCAGCTGTTTTAGCATTACAGCTCATTGATCAGCACATGATGGTTAATAAGAAGTGAAATCCTGATGCTTTTATTGAAATAGATGAAGCTGAACTGGTGACAGAGAGATCTATCTGTTTACAAGCTCTACTTGGATTTACTTGCTTTAACATCATTATCTCATTCTTTTTTATTTTATTTCTTTCTAGATAAACACAAATAGATAAACACAAATCTGCCACAAAGGGTATCCAGGTCTAAAATTGTTATGTAAGTGAAATTGGTTCTGTCACTTTTGTTCAGATGTTTGCTTCCTGTAAGTCCTCCTGGGAAATTATAATTTTGTAATGTTGACATGACTTGGGTGCAAGCAAATTTAAGTTCAATTGGACGCAATAGAATTTCACTTCTAGACATAAACTTGACAATTTAATCAACAGCATACAAAATGCATGCATAACTAAATTGTGCAGTCAAGTTTCACTTCAATAGACAATCATTTGGATTATGTTAATAGTGTATGTATGTGCTTTTTGGAACTTACTCATGATGGTATTTTAGTTTAAAATTATTTGTTTGTGTTCATCTGAAGATGTAAAGACTAATATATCTGGGATGGCATGAGGGTGAGTAAATTATGAGTGAATTTTCATATTTGGGTGAACTTTGGGTGAAGTACATTTGGAGAAAAAAGATTACCAGCTAAACTAAATTGATCAGACTGTAAATCAGTCCATCACACACATTTTTATTAGTGCAAATTAAATATTCCGTCAAGCCTGTCTAAAGTCTGTACTCAGCATGTTTTATTATGCACAGAACTCAGCATTAATCATGCACTCAGTAGCACTAAACCAAAAAACTGACAACAATTAATATGTACACACAAGTTTACTTGTGATGGTTCATACTAGCATCAGTTGCACTGTGTTTACACATTCTTCATCTCTCCACAGGTCTAGAGCATTGAACACTTGGACAATCCTACATGTGGGCACCTGGTTGTAGGCTGGTAAACTGGCATTGTTGTTTTTCAGGATGTGCCTGGAAGAGTTTTGGCAGAATCTACATCCCCCTCCCCCCCCTTTCTTCTGTTCAGCCTCTCCTCACAGTTGTTCATGAATATGAATGAAGGGCGAGTCTTGCTAGCATCATTAATGTGCTGCAAGTCCACATAAATCACAGCAATATAAAACTCCAAATGCTAGTGGAGGTTGTTGATAATAGAAGAGGGACCGAGTGAGAGTGTCAAGATAACTTGGCTAGGAAAGAGTATCCTTGATATTATTAAATTCTACAATCTGCCTCTGGCTTATTTAAAGAGCCCCTATTACGTTGCTAAAAAGAACGTTATTTTGTGTATTTTGTGTAATACAATGTGTTCATGTGGTTTAAGGCTCAACAATATTATTTTCCACATTCCATACATTATTGTTGCTCCTCTATGCCCCGACTTTCTGAAACGCATCAATTTCTACAAAGCTCCTTGTTCTAAAGCAGTAATTCTTAAAGTGTGGTCCGCCAACCCCCCCCCCCCCCCCCCAGTGGTCCGCCAAAAGAAGACCTAAATAGGCAAGTGTTTATACAAAATTGTCACCTATTTAAGTAGATTTTTAATGCACTTGTGAAACTGTGATATCAGTTCTTGCAATTCTGTTCTAATAACGTAAAAATGGATCAGTGGCTAAACCAAAGAGGAGTCAAAAGAAAAGATCAAGCATCAACTGAAAGCACCTATAATCCACAGATCTATTCGTTTTGTAATGTACTAGCTTTTGTTTCATGTGTAAATTCCCTGTAATTTCAGTGGTCTTGGACATTAAGGGGAACATTTTTTTCAGCATTTTATTGTTCCCATAGATAAAACCATAGACTTCATATACCCACCACCGCAGTTTTAAACTAATGGCTCTTTGGAATGACATTAAGTGGGACCTAGGCTGTTATAGTATGTTTAATTTGAGTTTTTTTCACATGTACAGTTTGTTGTTCATATTAAGCTGCAACTCATTTCTCATTTACTTTTTCAAATGAAATAAAATTCATATAATAATTTCTGAACATAGCATTGCATTTGTGTTTAAAATTTTTATTTTTGACTATAAACAGTCGCATATTAAACTTAAATTTTGCTTTTCCTTCCTTTTTTGTTGTTTTTTAAGGGCGTGTTAGAGTGGGATTCTGTTAGGTGGTCCTCAGAAAAAAATTGGAAGATTAATTGGTCCTTGGGCTGAAAAAGTTTGAGAAACACTGTTCTAAAGCGTGGTGTGCTCTGATTGGCCAGCTATACAGTGCTTTGTGATTGTCCGAAAACCTCAATCATGTGAAGCTCCTTTCCAAATTTGGAAGATCAGCTCCCAATGCGATACTGAAAGGAGTTAATATTGCCTTATCAATACGAGCTCGAATCTGATCCAGACAATGCAGATGACAAAAAGCTGATCGATCAACTTCGACTGCTGTTATATTCTATACAAACCAGAAATTTAGTTTTTGCACAGGCCTACTAAAGGGTTAATGGTCCCACATGGTGATCAACAGTGAAAAGGACAAAATTTATGTCTTTGCAAAAGAAGAAAACCCACCAACAATCAAGAATGCATAATTATATGATGTCATGGCTTTGCAATCAAAAAATTTTTGTCATAATGGGGCAAAAACAGTTAATGAGGGAGAAAAAATTAAAATCTGATGCTGCACTAAAACTAAAAATGCATCAAAGCCAATGTTTCAAATCAGTCATTTTGTGTTTTTCCCCAAATCAATGACATTACTTATGAACTTGGAATTAAAGAGTAAAAATCATGTAATTTTTGTAAACATTTAGTAGTTTTGATCAGTACTGAGGTTGATTAACAGATTAATGAAAATAATAATAATCTGATACATTTTTACAGCCATTTAATTTAGTTGATGTTTTCATCCACGAACAACACGAAAGGTTAGTGAATTTGAACAATGCACAAGGCTTGAACCATGTCTGCATTTGTGATCTTAGAAATGACAAATAACAAGTGCTATTCTACACTGCTCAAAACTTGTGTTTGAAACATGGTTTAAATCGTCAGTAGAAAATTCTTTAAATATGAAATAGGCTACTTACAGGCTGTGAGGCAGAAGTTGGCAGAATTACGATAATGTGCATCGAGTCCACATCAACAGGCTGAGGAAGTAAACTGTTGCCTACAATTATTTTGCTCATTGAAGACCAAGAAACTAGAATTCAGTTGGAGACGATAACTTGCGTCATTGTAGACTATGGGATTTGTAACTTTGCACATCGTTAACATGTACTAACACACACTTACGCACCAAAAGAAATGTAAAGTCATGTAAAAGAACATAGGGGCTCTTTAAAACATCTTATCATTTAAACACCAGGTTTACTTTGGCACATCTGTAAGTTTAACTAGAATGTTGTTAACATTTTTTAGTACAAAAAGGAACAATAAAAAATTTGCAAATCTATCACTTGTACATTGAGGCTTTAATTTTGCACCTGTTGTGTTTCTTATGTTTTTGTAAATTTTTTTTACCAAATGCAACATTTGTATTATATAGACTGAACATTTCTAGTAAAAAAAGAACTGTCTAACCATCTGAACGGTGGCTGACTCTTTAAAAATAGAAGCACCTCAATGGCTTAGGTAAATTCTATCATGCAATGTTCCTTCAAAGAAACATCAAATACTGTTGTTAAAACCAATTTTATAAAAATAAAATTTTAATAATTGTCTGTGTTGTTTTGGATCAATTTTATTTTAATGAACAGGGGTGTATTTTGAGCTCTGTTTTGTGATGTATCATTCTTTAAGAAAAAGCAAGCTGCTCTGCCAACACCAGAGCTCTAGAGAGACGCTTCAGCCTTTAAAATTAAAAAGAGGCTTCTAGGCAAAATGTATAAAGCCCACCACATCCAAAGAAAGCTGGAGGGTGAAAACAACAGGGAAGAGGGATGATGATGAATACAGGGAACGCTCTGAAAGCAGTTTTGACTTCTTGTGTTTAGCTGGAATGCCTCATGTCATTTGAGTTGTCTGGCAGAGAATCATGTTTGGAATGATTCACTGTGATTGATGCTTCATTATGACCTTGTTCGCTAATCTCTTAACATTTCAATCAATCATTTTCATCCATATTAATTTAATATTAGTAAACAATTACAAATGTTTGGAGATGTTCTTTGTTAAAAGATAGGATGTTAAATCAAGTTTGCCTTTTAGAGAATTAAAGTGGAAATTTTTGTATATGGTCCATTTTCACCCAACAGGCAACAAAGTTACAATAAGAGGCATTGTGTGTTTATCAAATTTCTTTTGAACTGGAATTGTGAAGATTTTTTTTTACATTAAAGAAAACTAGGAATGGTGCTGTGTTTAAAAAAAAGTATTATGATAACTGGCAAATACAGTCAAATGCATTCATATTCATTTTGATTGGTCCAGAGATCCAAGATGAAGTTAAAATAAAATATATGTTTACAATTACAATGTGTACAATAACACTGTTTGATGTGATATTGTGTGAAAAATATTAAAAATTGTACTGTATCGATGTGGCCATAAGCCCCCAAGACATGTCAATAATACAGTTTGAAGTACATAGTGCTTATATATAAAAGATAACATAGGGTATGTTATATGATTTATATGTGTGGATGATCGATTTACTGTTTTGATGGCTGTATGATGCTTTTGATTTTCTCATGATGTTTAATTTGTTTTTGATTTCCTTGGGGATGTAAGAGGCTAGCACATCATTCACCGAACTTCATTGAAATCCAGTTGAATTGGTGAAAATGATAGCTACTAACCCAATCAACAGACTTTAACAGCTCGCCTCTCCCACTTTAAGCAGAATGAAATTATAAAAGGCTGAATGCTGGTATTAACCTGGTGATGTAATTACCTCTGCAGGTTGAGTGCTAATGCAGTTATCAAGCATGCTGAATATCCCCTAATCTTATCAGGAACTGACCTCTCCCTCTGCAGGGGATTCTCGCTGTATTTTGCGGTAAAGTGAAAGCCTGGCTATATCAGTCTTGCCTTCCAGTTGACTTTCACAGCAAGGTGATCTTCGTCTGACCCTGACCAATAGCAGTCATGCTTGTTTATGGTCAGTTGCCTTTCTTATGTGTGGAATTCGACATTTGGGCTTGAGCTGTGCATACTGATGCTTACCAGAATTAAACCTAGATGGGAAGAATACCAAAAGGGCAGGATATGCAATTTGTAAAATGTACGAACATCAGATGCATAAGTTATTCATTAATTTATTAGTCAATTATATAATGTTAATTTTTGCTCCTTTGTCTACACTGTCAGAAAAAAAGTTTAAAAATGTACCTTTTCTGTCACTGGGGTGGTGCCCTCAAAGGTTCAGTTTTGTACCATTTATGGGTATACAACATATTGAAACGTTGTACCTTTTGGGGTACAATATTATACCTTAAGGACCTATTTTGTACCTTTAAAGGTACAGTTAAATGTTTTGTACCACTAACATTTATTTGGTACAAAATTGGTTCTTAAAAGGTACACAACAGGTCCTTAAGGTATAATATTGTACCCCAAAAGGTACAACATTTCATTGTGTTGTATAGCCATAAAAGGTACAAAACTAAACCTTTGAGGGTTCCAACCCAGTGACAGAAAAGGTACCATTTTAAACCTTTTTTTCTGACAGTGTACAGAGTTACAGCGTTAAACAGTTTTACCACATGTCTGTATTATTTGGGCACCCCAATACAATAACAAGCATCAATTCAGATTGTAGTGGTATTTAAAAGCTAAGAGGGATGGCAGCTTTCTGGCAACTGGGCGTGGTTTTAGCGCTGACGGTGGACACGCCCCCAGCGTTTTAGAGTAGAGAAGCCTGCTTTTATCCAAGATTTTGTTTTATTTACTTTTTATATTTGGTTGGATGGTTAATAACACAATAATAATAATTTTTCTGTGGTGTCACAAACTGAGAACACATTTAATATATGACTTTACATAGACTTTAAATTACTACACTTTACTGATGAATCAAATACACCTTTTTTTATCTTGATGTTAAAATTCTGTGTGGATTAAAGCAACGTCCCTTTAGGGAAGTCATGCCACTAAGCAGCCATTTTTACAATGCCTCTGGGCAGTTATTTCAGTCATGCAAGACTTAAGTCCTATCTACCTGAATGGGGAAAGACAGATATCTCTAAAATCACATACTAAAATCACAATTAAACATGTTTCTGACCAACAATTAAAACTGACATAATTTGTACCATAATTTTTGTTTCTTTAGCTCAAATGCGCTAAAAATGGGTGAGGTTAGTGCATCGCGTGACTTTGTAGAGAACCCCGCCCCCAGAGAATTGTTAATCTTTATCGATTGATAATTGGTTCTTTTGAGTGGAAGGCGGGACTTCCGTCACTAGAGCGGCTATGATGAGCATTGCATTTCGCCCCATTTATAGTAATAGCAGTGCTCAGTTTTGTTATATGCAATATCCTTGGATTAAAGTAAAAAGGAATGTTTAAGGGGTGTAACTGACCAGACAGCGTTGCCAGATTGGAAAGGTTCAAGGATCGTACTAGATGCTCAAAATGCTGTTATTTGGAAACAAATTATCATACACAAGTCAAATGTGCAGAATACAGTTATTTATCTAGATAAACAACTTTTGATAGCGCAGTAGATATCCCAGTAGGTAAATAACTGGGTGTACCTTAGTGGAAGGGGGAAACAACTGACTGGAAACTACTGACCTAAACACCACATCAGGAATGTTAACTTGTGAGAGAGAGTCATTCTTTACAATGATTGGCCGAGAGAACAAAACATGAGAAGAAATGGATTTGTTGCTAGAAGGGAAACAGCAACTGCCAAAATTACGTGAAATCTCACCGAATGAGCGCTGTTTTTATACTTATCCTACCCTGAAACCTATACTTAAACCCAACATTTTACAGGATTTAGGCCGTAGCTGTATTCCATCTAGTCAAAATGAAGAGATAAAAGACATGCATTAAACCTAACCCTAAACCCAACATTTTATGGGATTTAAGCCGTAGCTGTATTCCATCTAGTCAAAATGAAGAGATAGAAGACATGCATTACCAGCATTCACGTTCTCCTCACAATTATTAGGGTAGACAGGATCCACAGCTAGATCAATAGAAGCCCTCCGGTATGATTGCAACAAACATTTAAAGTCTTACATGTGGAAATGATCGTACATAGTCAAAATGGTGGCACAAATACAATAATTATAGTACACCAATCATAGACAACCTTATGTATTTGCAGTACAGTTCATTTCCAATGTGTATTCTCTACATGATCCATTATAAGAGATAGTGACACAGAAAATATGTCCCAGAGGAAATTATAACTCAAATCTTATACTGTGAAGGCATATAAATGTGTTCATGTGACTTTGTAAAGTAAATAAATAAATAAAGTATAAATATAATCAAATATCCAATAAACCTCAGTTTAGTCCAACGGGGTTTTGCTGAAAGGTTCTGGTAAGAGAGAGTAGATTCAGAGAGAAATTGTATGTGTGTGTGTGTGTGTGTGTGTGCGTGAGAGAGAGAGAGAGAGAGAGACAGACAGAGAGAGAGAGAGAGAGAGAGAGAGAGAGAGAGAGAGAGAGAGAGAGAGAGAGAGAGAGAGAGAGAGAGAGAGAGAGAGAGAGAGAGACACAGAATATTTCATTATTTGCAGGATCCTGGGCCAGAAATGTTCTATAGATAGGCTATAATTGTAACTCAAGGTCATGAAATGAGAAACAGGGCTGTGACAAAAGGCAACTGATGTGTTCACCCAGCCAGGTTGGTGTAAATTATGTTACACAAGACAAAGAAAGCACAGCATGACCGTGCTGATAATACCATAATTGGACCGGATTGTGGTGTTTGGACCATACATCATATTTACAGTTTGCTATAAACAGTTCAAAACAGAACATTATTCATAACAGTATATACAGAAGACAAAGATTCAAGATTTAGAGAATAGAAATAGAGAAAACTCTTACCCTCGCATTCTGGGTCTTGCTGTGTTCATTCTCATCTTCTCCAGTCTGGATGTCCTAGACAGTCCTGCCTGCCACAGTGCCTCGTATCATGCAGAGCTTTGGGCTGGGAATCTGGCTCTGGTACAATGATGACAGACTCCACCGATGATGGGATCGCACCACATTAACACATGAAACCTCTGCTTTGTTCATTTCTGCCACAGAGATTGGTGCTCTCTTCTATATTAGTAATAATTATTCATATAAAAACTGTTTTCACCTTATTTAAGAATGCTAAAATAACTAATGTGCGAATCTTCCGTTTCAATAGCCACCCAGTAGAAAACAATGTTGTAAGAGCACGCACAAAATATGATTATAAACATAATGATGGTAAATATTTACTAAAGCGGCCATGTATAACCCAGTGGGAGGAGGAAATTGTGAACTGGCCTTATACTGTAAATCATATGAAGATACAGTATGAAGTATATCGGTGTTCCAAGCGACCCGAGCTGATACCAAAACATGACGCGAAAACACATAAGATTTCTGATTACTGATGTAATAATGCATTACATTGTTTTGTAGAGATTTACTGCGTTTGTCCCAGCTATTATGGCATTGGCAACCCCTAACTGCACAAATTATGCCAGTCTTTCTGGATTTCATAATAATCATTAACTAGCCAGTCAAACGGCACACTTGTGTCACTTGCAATGCAACTACCATTAGCTTTAGTTGCTCAACGAAAGTCTTTTTAGTCTTAAAAGATCTAAAAGATGGCGGTGTCCACATTCACAACAAAAATAAGGTGGATAAAACTATATTAATGTTCCAAAGTATTTGTTCAATTTTGTTTATTGGTAACTTTTCTGGTATTAGTATCAGCAGTTTGGAAGTAACTTTCCTGGTAGTTTACTGGTATTTTGATACTGATGTGTGAATGATAACTTACTGGTAAAAAATGGAACATGTGTGAACAGCACATTTTTGTATTTAATGGTAAAGTAATTTCATGGTAATTTACCAAAATTACTTTGTGAAAGATGCTTTACAGGCACCATGTGTTCATACAGGATGATTTTTTATAGGGTATTTCAGGGAATTCAGAACCTTTTGTTGAATTTCAACTTTATAGAACATTTTAAATGTTAACATAGACTGCGATGGAGCAAGAAATTTCAAATTTCTCAGTGTTCTAAATTACTCACCCAAGTAAATTACGTTCATTCACCTTGACACGATCCATACATTCAGTGATGTTGTCAGGGGTTGACAACCAGAAACACTATTCTCTGTGGTTTAGCCTACTCATTTGGCCCAGGAGAGTGGGGGCCCATTCAATTCATTTAGTCACTGAATCTTTTCAACTGTGGAATATATTATATACGCTTATTTCTGAAAAACATCTATCATGGTTAAAATGTAAAAAGACAATTATTCTATTACACATGACATGGCTGTCATGCTGTTGATCCGAGTGTTACAGCAGATGACGTGTCCAGTAAATGTCCAAGCTTCAAATACTCAGCTGGTAGCTGTGTTTTGTGATGGTAGCACATCAATAAAGCACAATCAGACCTTACCAGATCAATAAAATCAAAGCTCATCCCGGTCAGGCATTAATTATCTAATAAATGGCATTTGGCTCTCCACATGTGAGTCAATCAGTTTCAATTGACAGTGTGCCCTCTAGATAGGGACTGCGATTGTGAATTTAACACACGGTTAAGTTACAATGTGCTTCTCATGCAGAAATTATGTTTTACAGTTGGAGCAGTAGCATAAATAATTATGGGATCCACATGCTGTGTCAACTGTTAGAAAACCAAAATTGTTCCACTGCTCAAATTAAACAACAACCTTCTCGTCATCAGTTGTGGTCTTGTCAAATATCATTGCACATATTATGCAAAAAACCTGAGAAGATAAATTTCAACGTTGTTGGCCAAGAGCCATCCCGACAAACTACAAAACATTTGTTTTCTCACAAAAAATGCAAGAAATTAGTGTTCACAGGATTATCCCAGGATTCTACACGTGTTGAACTTGTTTCCATTCTGTCTGTGCTGTGATTGGCTGGAGGAGTTTAATGTTGTAGTTGCATATTATGTGGTCCTGTAACAGGGTTGGGACTGGGAAGGGTGGTGTGTAGAGACTGCGTTTGCCCCCCTAAAAATTATTTTTGCCTCTAAATGTAATAGTAATCAATAGAGAACAGCACTATAGTGATTACTAGAGGCACTGTGTAGAGTTGACTCACTATTCCTTATAATCAACTTTGATGTTAAAGAGTAACTAAACCCTAAACCAACTTTTTAAGTTAAGAATGGGGCTTTAGTGCTGTTCATTGTTTTTTGACATTTGGATGTAAAGTGTTTCAATACTACAATATATGGTGTAAAAACGTCTGAGTGCTGCCCTCTTCAGGTTGAACGGTGGCTACTGCAGTTGAATTTTCCTATTGGATGTTGGGTCCAAAAAATGCTTGTGACGTAAGCAGGTTCAAGCTCACCACGCCCTTGTTACATCATTCTCACCACACACTTAGTTCATCCCCTCTGTCTCCGTTGGGATCTGCCCACTTTTCTTGAATTTTTCAAATATTGCCAGTGAGTGGAGTCAGGCTCTGACCAGGGGTTTAGTTACGCTTTTACTTGCATTACATAACTTTCCTTACAGACACAGCTATAAAATACAATTGTCTACTTATATTTGAAATCTTATATAGTTACTTAATAATGCATTGCTTGTTTTACTGTACACTGCCAAAAAGGTACAAAAAATACAAAACTGGGCCTTTTCTGTTGCTGGGGTGATACCCTCAAAGGTTAATACCTTTGGGTATACAATGCATTGAAATTTAGTACCTTTCGGGGTACCATTTTATACCACAAAGACCTATTGTGTACAATTTTGTACTAGTTAAATTTATGGGGCACAAAATAGTTTACTCTACCTTTAAAAGGTACACAATACATCCTTAAGGTACACTAATGTAGCCAAAAAGGTACAACATTTTATTATGTTTAGTACACCTGTAATGTACAAAATTGATTCCTTAGGGTACCACCCAGCACCAGAAAAGGTACAGTTTTAAACCTTTTTATTTTTTGACAGTGTATTTGAAAATCTGCTATCTTGTATTATTTTTTAAATTGACATTTTACTTGGCACAAGTAATTAAAATTAATTAAAAATTATTGGGATAAATGCAGTGCTGTCTTGAAAGGTTTTAGAAAAGTTTTTACATCAAGAAAATCTATTTAATAACACTGTTTCATTTTTATTTTATTTTATTGAATGTGACATTTAAAAACAATTAAAAAGGGACATTTCAATCTCATTGTAAAGGAAAAAGTTAACATGTCTCAAAGGAAAGAGACGACAACCATAGACTTCCAAAGCCTTATTTACACACTGATGTGTCAGCACTTCCTATGCCTGATCCAATATTGTCTCTCCGACTTAATTACTCACACTGACAGTCAATACTGTTTGCATTGAAGACAATGATGTCAGAAATGAAATTACTACTGATTTTCTTTGTAAATTTATGCTTATGGATCCGACTTGCACTCTTTTGTGCTGGAACATATTCATTTGAACATTTTCAGGTGGTTGGCACAGCATTGTTTAGAATGTGGGATTGACTTTTACCTCTGACTTGTATTTATTGCCTCTCGTTTTTTTTTTTTTTCGTTTGATGAATGACATCATTTGTCACACTATATGACCAAACTATTAATCACAATCATATGAATCATCTTTTAAAGGTACTTACATCATGCTTTAGTGTTAAGCATGACAGTTGATATCAGTCAATCAAATCCAGTGAAAATCATTGTGACGTGTTTTAAAAATATAAAAAAATACAAAAAGAATGTATTATTTGGAATATATGTATTTTTTTTTCATTTGTACGTGATGTTTTTTTTTGTGTTACAGGCAAATCTAGACACTAATAGAATACTTCCTGATGGGATAAAATCCCTATGGAACAATCATACTGCGGCATTTTGTGGCCAAGACAAAAAAACACGGCATGCTTTGTTTGACCTTTCACAGTAAGCTGGTGACTCTGGAAGTGTGTTGAAAACTAAACCAGTTTTATGATAATTACTATGGCCATGCTCTATGAATAATTTAGTGTTTAGATGGAGGAACCCCAAGCCAAGAGCTTCCACCAAAACATTTGCACACATGTACTGACAGCCCAACACCTGCTCACCTCCACCGTTATTTCATTAGCTAAAACATTTAATTCTGGATAAATACAGCATGTCCTTATCTGTGAAAATACACTACATAGCCACTAATTTGCTGGATATTGTACACACTACTTCATATGCATGCAAAGACACGTTAATCCTCTTTGGAGTCTTGTTCTACATCCAACATAGTGTTGCAAGAGGACAACATCTCTGAGGACCAGCAAATCACCAACACAAATATTCATTATTTTTCTGTGGTCCTGTTTATGATTCCATACATATTTATGTAGTATATTTTTTACAACTGGTGTATTGCTGTAGTTCCATGTTGTGTATGAATTAAATCTGAGTCTTCACGAAATGCACTGTAAAAAAAAAATCTGTAAAAAAACGGTAAATCTCTGGCAGCAAAGTTGCCAGAGAAATTCCGTCAAATTACGGTGAAAAAATGTTTTTCAAAATTACATACAAAAACCGTAAAAAAACAGATAATCTTTTACAGTCCTAATTCATTAAATTACAGAATATTACTGTTAATAATTGTTATAAAACTGTAGAAAAACAGATAAATTATGTGAAAATACATGAAATACAACTACTTTTCAGGTCAATCCCTGTAAATATACGGCTTTTATTCGTTATTTTATTAAATTGCTCTGTACTTATACAGTAATATTATTTTAAAATACAGTTTATCTTTGTAAAATAACAAAAAAACACCTGTATAAAAACGTATTAAATATGTGAAAATACATGAAATACAACTACTTTTCAGGTCAATCCCTGTAAATATACAGCTTTTATTAGTTATTTTATTTAATTGTTCTGTATTTATATAGTAAAATCCTTTTAAAATAACTAAAAAAACAGTATAAAAACGTAATAAGTATGTGAAAATACATGAAAACCATCTACTTTTCAGGTTAATCTCTGTAAATGTACGGCTTTTAATAGTTACTTTAGTAAGTTCTCTGTATTTATACAGTAATATTTTTTTAAATACAGTTTATCTTTGTAAAATAATTAAAAAGACCCGTGTAAAAACGTAGCAAGTATGTGAAAATGCACGAAAAACAACTACTTTTCAGGTTAATCTCTGTAAAGGTATGGTTTTTATTAGTCATTTTATTTAAAAGACGTGTATAAAAAGCGTAATAAGTATGTGAAAATACATTGTAAAAAAACAGTTTACTCTTAAATATAGCTTATCTTTACAAAACAACTAAGAACAATGTATAAAACCCAATAAGTACATAAAATCAAAGACTAAAATATTACAGAAATATATTTTAACAGAATTATTGGACAATAGAAAAATAATCATAGTATGTTAAAATACCTCAAAAGCTACATACATAATCTGGAAATTAAGGTATTTAGTTGTCGTTATATAAAACAGCCATGTCTACCAACAATAATTTTGTTTTAAAATATAGCTAATCTCATGCATAGTAACTAAGAAATGTTATTTCTTGCAGTAAAATAAAAACTATAAAAATGTAAAGGGTACCTCCTTTAAAACAGAACAGTCATTTAAGTGAATTGTAAACAAAAATGTAATGTTAATTGGACAGTAGAAATACAAGCAAAGTATGAAAAATAGCTACATTATGATAATTAATAAAATTGTGTCAAATAAAAATTTTTACTGGCAAAATAAAAACATTTCATTGAGGAAAACATTTCAGGACTTTTCTCCACTCAATGGACTTTAATTGCAACCAAAATGTTGAAGTCCAAATCAATGCAGTTTCATGGGCTGTGCAACGTCGCACCTGAGAAATAGGGTCTTACAGTATCTGAAACGATCTATCATTTTCTAAAATAATAATAATAATAATAATAATAATAATAATAATAATAATAAACATTTATATACTTTTTAACCACAAATGGTCATCTTGCCTGGCACATTGAAGACCAGTACATTCCGTCATCACGTTGGAAACATTTTAAATAATAATAAAATAAAAAACAAAGATGTTGAAATTGGAGGGAAAATTAGATGGAATTTGCTGCCCTTCCCTGACTTTTTAAATGGAGTACACAGATAAATATATTAGATAAATGACATGACGGGTGACAATTCCAACGTGATGACGTTATGCCTGGCGCATCGCAGACCAGCACAAGCTGAACAATTGTGATAAAAAAAAGTTTATAAAGGTTTTTGTGGGTTTTTTTAGAAAATGACTAAAGAAGATCCTATTCCTCAGCTGGGATTGTGACGTGTACAGCCTCTTGAAACTGCATTAATTTGCTATTGAGGTCCATTGTGTTGAAAAATCCTGAAATGTTTTCCTCAAACTTAACTTCTTTTACACTAAAGAAAGAAAAGACATGGACATCTTGGATGGCATTGGTGAGTTAAAGGAATAGTCTACTCATTTTCAATATTAAACTATGTTATTACCTTAACTAAGAATTGTTGAATCATCCCTCTATCATCTGTGTGCGTGCACGTAAGTGCTGGAGCGCGCTGCGACACTTTGATAGCATTTAGCTTAGCCCCATTCATTCAATGGTACCATTTAGAGATAAAGTTAGAAGTGACCAAACACATCAACGTTTTTCCTATTTAAGACGAGTAGTTATACAAGCAAGTTTGTTGGTACAAAATAAAATGTAGCGCTTTTCTAAGTGGATTTAAAAGAGGAACTATATTTTATGGCGTAATAGCACTTTTGGGAGTACTTCGACTCGGCGCAGTAACACTCTCCCTCTCCCATTATGAGTGGAGCGGACTTTTCAGGCAAGTCGAAGTACTCCCAAAAGTGCTATTACGCCATAAAATATAGTTCCTCTTTTAAATCCGCTTAGAAAAGCGCTACTTTTTATTTTGTACCACCAAACTTGGTCGTATAACTACTCGTCTTAAATAGGAAAAACGTTGATGTGTTTGGTCACTTCTAACTTTATCTCTGATTGGTACCATTGAATGAATGGGGCTAAGCTAAATGCTATCGAAGGGTAGCAGCGCGCTCCAGCGCTTACGTGCACGCACACAGATGATAGAGGGATGTATCAACAATTCTTAGTTAAGGTAATAACATAGTTTAATATTGAAAATGAGTAGACTATTCCTTTAATGATCAGGAAATGTTCATTTTGAGGTGAACTAATCCTTTAATAAAGGCCTTCTGAAGCAAATAGATGCATGTGTAAAAACATATAACTTTATAATCTAAATGATCTAGCTTCTGCCAGACGACAGTATGCATTCATATGGTGTCAGAAGAATTGTCCATCTTAGATTACACAGATTTCAGATTAAAAACAGTCAAATATTTCCACACCTGGGTTGCCATGGTCATCCGATGTAGATCCACAAGCACAGGTTTTTCTATAATCTGAAATCACAAAAGGAGGAAATATTTAAAAAAAATTATTAACATTTAGGTTTAGGATTAACTATGAATAACTCTTGCATAGTGCACCTTTAAAGTGTAATGGATTAGTTTAAAGGGACACTCCACTTTTTTAAAAAAATATGCTCATTTTCCGGTTCCCCTAGAGTTAAACATTTGATTCTTACCGTTTTGGAATCCATTCAGCCGATTTCCGGGTCTGGCTTTACCACTTTTAGCATAGCTTAACAATCCATTGAATCTGATTAGTCCATTAGCAATGCATGTTTAAAAAAAACAAAGAGTTCAAATATTTTTCCTATGTAAAACTTGACTTCTGTAGTTACATCGTGTACTAAGACCAACAGAAAATTAAGTTGTGATTTTCTAGGCAGATGTGGTTAGCACTATACTCTCATTCTGGTGTAATAATCAACGACTTTGCTGCCGTAACATGGCTGCAGCAGTGATATTACGCAGTGCCCGAAATTAGTGCAAAATCCTTGATTATTACACCAGAATGAGAGTATAGTCCTAACCATATCAGCCTTAAAAAAGCAACTATTAATTTTCCATTGGTCTTAGTAACCTACACAACGTAACTTACAGAAGAGTCAAGCTTAGAATAGGAAAAATATCGAAACTCTAATTTTTTTAGCGCGATGCTAATGGTGTAATCAGATTAAATGGATTATGCTAAGCTATCCTAAAAGTGGTACAGCCAGACCCAGAGCGTTTAACTCTAGGGGAGCTGGAAAATTAGCATATTTTCAAAAAAGTGGAGTGTCCCTTTATGCATTTTTTTAATTTCCAGACTCATCATGGAGGAAGCATTGATACCCCTTTTCCACCAAGGGAGAGCTGGTGCTGGTTTGGAGCCAGAGCACTCCCAAAAGTGCTATTACGCCATAAAATATAGTTCCTCTTTTAAATCTGCTTAGAAAAGCGCTACGTTTTATTTTCAGGCATGTGATTGGCTAAGGACAAAAAAGCAGGAAAATATATTGAGACCCCCCCCCACACACACACGCCAACCAAACTGGTGGCGGATCTATTCGGATAGTAAAGTAGGACCCATAACAACTTATTTGAACAAAAAAACACATTTTAATTTATTTTACAGCTAGATGTGCAACATGCAACTTTTTTGTACAGTATGACACATAACAACTTATTTGGTAGATGTGTAACAGTGGGAATCAAAAGCAAGTGTCTTGTCCACTGCTCCATCACCACCTCTCTCTATATCAACAACCATGATAAAAATATGTTTTAACTTATTTTTGTTTTGCATTTTTACACAACTTTAACAGCTAAATGTGTAACATGCAAATGTTCATGTCAAAAGAAGGCCTATTTTGCCGACATCCAAATAAAATGTAGACAATGGCTTATAAAGAACTAAAGGCATGGCTACTTTTAATTTTATACTTTAAGAAAATTCCCAAGCCTATACTTTGATACTTTTACTTGAGTAAAGAAGTTAAATCAGTACTTCTATTTTTACCAGAGTATTTTTTTAATACAAATATCTGTAAAATGTGCTACACAGGACCTTTAGTTATAATAAAGTGTCTTAAACGTCTCTTTTTCTAATTTTAGACCCCTGTAGATGAGTCACTTTGTTAGCTGTTAAACATGAACAATAGAAGGTTGACACTAATAAATAAAAGTAATTGTACAAAAAAGTACAGGAGCTATTTATTTTAATCAAACTGGTCAACCTTAAAACTTTAAAAACACGAAACCTTTGAAACAAACGATGATACAGAGGCCGTTTCTCAATCCTAAGTCTGCAGCCTTACGGAGGTCGCATTTCTAAGCTGCATACGTCATCAAGACTCATCAAGAGTCACAATATTAACAATTATGAAGTTTACTATTATTCTTAGTTAATCGTAAATTGTTGTAATATGTTTATCAGGGCTTGACATTAACTTTTTGAGGAACTTGTCCTTTGGACAAGTAAATTTGTGTTTCACTTGTCCATGCACAAAAGTCACTTGTCCGGGTAAAGATTTATAATATAATGTATTTTTTTGTGTTTTGCTAATCAGTAGTGGAGCAAGGGATTTTTCATAGGGGTGGCCAGGCAGGGGCCAGCAGTTACTCTGGGGTGGCATATAAAATCTCTATCATCCAACCTTAAAATACTTTTAAGTATTATAGTGTGTTAATCAGAATAATGTATAACATACAATTGCTACAATACTTTAATTTTTATTAAAATGAATTGAGATTAACATACAATTTATAGTCATAATTCAACCTCCATGTTTTTTAAACTATTTAATCAAATAAAACTTTTGAAATTTACTTTGAAACCAGAATTTATATCTCCCATTGCTGAAAAAACTATAGAGACCAGAAAATCATGTGAATTTTGAAGGCTACTTTAATGTATTTTACTAAGATTTGTTTGGCTGCTTTTTGCTACTCTTTCTGAAGAAGGATGCTATATCTGCTGCCTTTCTCTTCATTTTCCCCTCATTTCAATGATTGTCTGACATTAAAACACTAAAGCAAAACATTAAAACATTACCATGTTTTAAAAAACGTATTAAATGTATCCAGATTATCTGTTATATATAAAATCAATCTTAAACCTAGCATTTACGCTGTAATGTTTATGTGGGATTTTTAATGTACAGTGACGAACTCTGTCAGATTTCAAATCGGCTGTCACGCGGCGCAAACACACACAGAGGCGCGCTGAAAGAGAGATTCTCATTATAAAACAGATTCTTAAACAAGATTTTAAGCCCATTATGTGTTTTTACCGAACTTTAGAAGAGAAAACGCAGTGATGAAAACGCGGTTGAAGTGGCTGTCATTTATATTCACGCCGGAGCCTGAAGAAACATCACTCTAGACTCCACTCCGTCCCGCGACTCCCGCCCTTCCGTGTTCGTCGATCAGGTTTCATGCACGAATGTAATGCTCAGTTAGGTTAAACCAGGCTCGATGACTTATGCAGCCTATGAGACCTCCGGAGGCTGCAACCATTCTGATTGAGAAACGTTCAGAGGTAACTTATTTCCTTGCCTTTTTTCGGAACCAACATTGTTGCATCGTCCCTCTCTCAGTCGCCACCAGGATTTTCTGCAATGGCGCTCGTTTTTCCTCTCATTTCTGTGAAAATTGCTGCTCCAAATTCACCAAGTAAACCGACGTGTATATGTTTGCCGCTTTGTTTCGCGTCACGCGAGTGACAGCCAAACGTCGCAAATGAGGAGAAGAGAGGAGAGAAACGATCGGGTCTGATTGGTGAATACAATCATACTTCGCCATCCGCCATTTGCGAACGGTCAGAAACAGGTCCTTGTTGATACTTGGAAAGAAAGGAAAATGCATCTCTTTGTCATCTTACGTGGTGCCCGGTGTGGCCCTGTTGCGCGGGGACGGCGATTGTGGTTCCGTCCCGGGTTACCATGCTGACGGCTGTGAGATACCCCCTCCCCCCTAATTTTTTTTTTTTTTTACATATCTGCATGATTCACGTAGGTCACATTTTCAGGTCGGAAACCGGGATTTCCGGATTAATCCGGAAAAATCACATCCCTGTATTTTGTACCACCAAACTTGCTCTAAAACTACTCATCTTAAATAGGAAAAACGTTGATGTGTTTGGTCACTTCTAACTTTATCTCTAAATGGTACCTTTGGATAAATGGGGCTAAGCTAAATGCTATCAAAGTGTCGCAGCGCGCTCCAGCGCTTACGTGCACACACACAGATGATAGAGGGATGTATCAACAATTCTTAGTTAAGGTAATAACATAGTTTAATATTGAAAATGAGTAGACTATTCCTTTAAGCATTCTTTAAAATTTCCAAACTCATTAATGGAGGAAACACTTAACCTGTTATTATGATTGATATTAAGGTTTGACCACAATACTGTGGTGAATATATCATTTGATTTAAAGAAAAAAAAAAAGTTTACTTTAATGATACAAAATATTATAATTATTTGACCACAGGATCACTTAACAGTAGCTACGTTTACATGGACACATTTAGCCTCCTATCATAGTGTTTACATGAACACTTAATGTGATCGGAATGATGTGCGTGTTTATATGACACAAGATTTACCTCAGATTTGATCATTTGACATGCGCACATTGCACAAATATAGTTTCACGCTGTTTCAAGATTTGCTTTGTGCCTCACTGATTATAAAGCAGTAGCAAAAACACCCATTCACGTGTGCCCAAAAAACGTATTTCACTTCACGAGAGAAACACATTACGTTTACACCTGGTATTTAAATCCGTCTCTTTTGTCCACTTTCGACCGCTTCTGTCCTGAATACTGTGAGGGGATGGTCTGTGAGACTGTGGGCGAGTGTCTCTGCTGTCATTCAAACCCGAGCGGGAGTAATTATGAGTTTATATGGACGCAAACTAATATTATGTCGGAGTCCGCTGCTTGTGTTTAATTAAACATGCTGCACAGTGTTTTGTATATGTTAGAGCTTTCTCTGAATTTTCAGCGCAATTGATGAAATGGGATCGCGCAACTTTCACACGCTTTCAAAACGAAACTACGGAGATCACCCCCTTAAGTTGTATCAATGAAAGGCTAAAAATAGAGCTGTTCACCGTATGTTCACGCCAGAAGTAAAAAAAAAAAAGACGTAAAACTTGTGTTTAGTATATTAGATTAGATAAATGGGCAGAGAGAAGGCGGTCGCGTGTGGCTGTTCGAACACATTCAACCACATGTGCGTTCCGCAACTCCAAAGAGATCCGATCGAAAGTGGTTCCGACTACCTCTGGATGTGGTTGAAAGTGGTCGAAAGTGGACGAGCTCAAAACGTTTTGAACACCGTTTACACCTGGCATTAACGTCGTCCACCTGTGATCCGATCAACGAAAACGCATGTTAATGCCAAGTGTAAACAGCCTCTAAGAAACATCCACTAGAGAAGCAACGTGCATGCACTCGTCAGCCTTGCCCAGGTAAACTGATATTAACTTAGACAATAAAAAATAATAATGAAATGCATGCAAGTAAAGAAAACGGAATACAATATATACATCTCTTATCTTCCTTATAAAACATCACATTAACATTCGTATTAAAGAAGAACTCCAGTCAATTTTAACATTTAGCTCTGTTGTTTGCAGATGTGGAGTGCTGTCCGTACCGAGAACAATGAAAACAATCGCTGTTGCTTACAGTGTTATCAAACTCCTTTTTAGAATATGCCCCCTGTTTACTGAAACAGGGCCTGGGGCACGTTCAAGTTTAAAACAGTGTGCAACGTTTAGCTACAGTTTCCGGGTTGAACAACATATTTCCTGAAAACGGTGTGCACCGGTATGCAACGCGGTTTGAGATACATTTTCTCTTGTTTGGTGGGTGTGTCATAACTGCAGCAAACACGCGATACTAAAGAGACAGCTCGTACAATGGATTTAAAAAATAACATTTAAAAAGACATAAGGAATGACCTTCTCAGCTACCGTAGTTGCAACTCTTGCGTCATTAGAACAGGGTGTTGCAGGGTGCAACGTTTTGTCGGGGCTGAATGCAGCCCTGTTGTAAATGTGCTTTTAGCTTCTTAACACCGTTGAAATGTCATTACAAGTGCCCAGCAATGTAAAGGGATTTATTCTGCTAAGATATGCATAAAAATTATCAGTTGTCGACTCATGCAATCCACAAAAAAACAATTTGCAGTGGTTATGTATGTCCATAAGTTACGGCCTATTTTACTTGCTACATATTCATTACTATAGACATAACCACGGCAATAGCTTTTTTGTGGAATAAATTTTTTTTTTGACATATTGGATCATTCGAATTCAACAATCGATTAATGTGGACTACACTAGAAAACGGGAAGTAAACCGAGGTATGCGAGCTGGCTGAATTAACATCATTTTTATGCATACCTTTCACATATACCGCAGTCATATTTACAGTGTTCACTCAGAAGAAAACACTTTACATTGCTGGGCACTTGTGATAACATTTTCAGGGTGTTAAAGAGGCTTAAAGAACATAACTGGGCCCATTTTAGTCAACTGGGTGCAAATTTTAAAAGAGGATAACACAGTGTAGCCAACAACAATTGCATTAATTGTTCTCTGTACTGACAGCACTCCATTTACAAACAACAAAGCTAAAATGTTAAAATTGACCAAAGGTCTCCTTTAATGCAGTCTAATAGTGTATTATAAGTAACGTTATATAGCAACATTAAATATACTAGATTACATTGAAATATGTTATTAATTCATATTCTTATGATTTAACCTTCTAATGAAACAACTACAATGACATGAGAAACATCCAAATGAAACATTTACTACATTTAGCACCTACCTACATCATGTGCAGGCCTGACCACGTGCGTCACGCACAGCACAAAATATCATTCAAATGGATTCTTAAAACACGATGTACAATGCATGTTTATTAACAGTTAATCAGATCTATTTTCTTTCATGAAAAATAATTAAACAAACAACATACCTGTAAACAGACCAACATCATCAGTGGATCAACGGCTTCTCTCTCACTGTCTGTCCTGAAGACACAGAGCGAAACATTATAAGATTATGAATTCATAATGTGCTTACACTTAAAAACTTCAACACTTCATCACAACCAACACGATCAAATGCTGTTGAGCCCTTGAGCAAAAATATGCATTTGAACGATAAAACTCAGCATACCAGAGAAACGTCTACGAGAAAAGCACCATCACACGTTGTACATGGAGAAACCCGGGAGATGTTGCACCGATCCGATGACGTTCCCACCCTAAACGAAGACCCGAAGAAAAGTTCCCTTAATTCAACGTTATATTCTCTTCCTTGTGAACAATGATATGAACAAAATTGTTTGAGGTTCATTAACCCATTTTAATTATAAAACGGAGTATAACCAGTAAATTCAAGAAAATAATACAATATAGGGAAAAAAACCGATTCAAATAATTCACACCAGTTACAAATGCATACTTTTTATATTGAACTGAAAACACTCTTACCTTCGTTCGAAACGCAGGAGAAAACATATTCCTTATTCCAAAATGCAAATGCAGCTCCATGATATCCGAGGATGGCTCACCTAAAGCAGTGAATCGAAGATATCCGCGCAAACCCGTTGAGGAGTCGCATGACATCCGTTTGTGAATTCAAACTTCTAAAACACGTGACCAAATCATTGCTGCTCATTCGACTGTTACGACCTACGACACATTCGACGTTGTGGGCGGGAATTGGCGGCAAATTTGAATCTGTGTCGCACACATACACACACAAACAAGAGATGCATAAAGTGTGCTGTTGAATAAAATTGTGAATGTTAGTTGTATGGAGTTGAAATTAGAATAATGTTATTTTTATTATTCTGTGGAAAATTTTTGATCTTTGTCAAAACAAAGTCTGAAAAGGCAACAAAAGTTACAATCACATATATATACATATATATATATATATATATATATATATATATATATATATATATATATATATATATATATATATATATATATATATATATATATATACACACACACATACATACATACATACATACATACATATATATATACATATATAGACCAGTTCAAATGATGTAAACAACACTGGTCCTGAAACACTTCCTGTTACAGTTTGTGAGTTATTTTTTTATTTCACATGTATTATTATCTTTAAGATGTTTGTTTAACTTCAGTTAATTCAGGTTTATATGTTCTGTTGGTTTATTTTATCCCAACGTTTATCTAGTGTTAAAAAACGGAAACAGGAAGTGCTTCTGGACCAGTGTTGTTTACATCTTGTGAAATGGTCTATATATATATATATATACAAAGGTTCTGTTGGGGTTTCTCCTGTAGCCTATGACTGTTGACCCTATACTTCACTACATCATCCACCCTATTTTTCAACATGGACAAATCAATTTCATACAAGATAATTTCATGTATGAGACTTTTTATTAGTCACTAGGTAAACAGCCTAAAAAATAACAAAAGTGTGGTAAACTGTAAAAATTACTTGTGCTTTATGATTATTGTGTGTTTATGATTATGATTACACAAACTGTGTAATCACTTGCTGCACAGGTTAAATTAAAATCTCTGAGAACTGTGGGCAGGATAATTAAGTGTATTAGGGATGCTTTGCCCCATGCATTCATGTCCTGTATGAACTCAGCCCTGGTAGATGGTTTTACACCCCAGAACTTGCCTGAGCTGAAGGTGACCCCTAAAAATGGATGAGTTGTAATATAAACCAGACTGCATTGTTGACAGGGATTTGGTTTTTCATAATGTGGCAAAGAAAAACGTTTGTGTGTAAAATCTGTGCATGTTGGACATTTGCAAGGAAAAACAGATACTAAATGAAGGGATAAAATCTCTATTTGTGAAGAAGTACATCCATCATGGAGAGTATTGTGTAAACCTCCTGTAGAGATCTTCAGTGTAGAGTTGTATTATAGCCTCAAATAGCTCGGTATCAAAGTTTAATAAGATTGTTCTGTCCTGTAATGCTTATGATGTTTTTCATATGTTTTTTGAATGTCCAAGACTTCCTTTATTTGTAATACTTGAAAGTTGATCACAAAATTGGGGTTTTCATATAACAATACCTTAGTTTATATTAGGATATAAATATAAAAGTTCATGGCAACAACAATGATTCTTGTAATTTTTTATTGGCCAAGCTAAGGCCTAGTCCACACAGACATGGGTATTTTTATAACTGGAGTTTTTCCTGCTGCGGTTTAAAGAAAATCCCCTCCACACATGCTCGCTTAAAGAAATCTCTGCCTACATGAACATGGAACAACACGAAATTACACGCTGTCAAGAGCATGCCACACTGGCAGGCGGTGATATTACTCAAATCATAAAGCCACCGTGGCCAATCAGAAGCCTAACACAAGTGACGTTGCAAGGCGGTTTTACTGTCTACACAACAACACTGCACTCGGCGTTTCTTAAAATACACACCCTGGCAGGGGTTTTCAAAAATGTTCAGTTTTAGTGACGTGATACTGCGTGTCTGTGTGGATGAAAGGTGTAAAAAAGTCACGGTTATAAAAATACCAGTGTCCGTGTGAACAAGGCCTAAGTTTGCCATTTTGAAATCCCGCCAGTGGAAAAATGCAGGAAAATAAGGCCTAGTCCACATGGACATGGGTATTTCTAACCTGAGTTTTTCCTCCAAACAAATCCTGTTCACACATGCTCAGTTTAAAAGAAATCTCTGTCCACATGAAAAAGCAAAAACACGCTATCAAGCACTGTCAAGAGCATGCCACACCAGTAGGCAACAATATAACCTCTGATGTCAAATACAGCAGATAACGGTGCACACTCTGACGTCGCAGGGCAAAAACCCTGGTTTTACTGCATCCATCGTTTTCTTAAAATCCTTACCCTGGCAGGGATTTTCAAAAATGTTTGGTTTTAGTGCCCTGATACTGAATTTTTGCGTGGACAAACGGCCGAACCACGTTTAAAAATGACACGGCTTTAAAAATACTCGGGTCCGTGTGGACTAGGTCTAAGTCTTTAATAGAATCGTGAGTGTCCATTGAGTTTACATATTACAAATACACAGATAATGTTGCTTTGTTTGAATGCAAATGGGGTGTGAGAGAGGCTGACTTTTTAATAATGGTTGTTGTGGATCTTGTATCAAATTTGTCTTAAGCCCTGTTTTCTTTCTCTCTCTCTCTCTCTCTCTCCTATATAATTTGAAAATTACATTGCTGTAGTTTGCAATGAATTGTGGGAGCATGCTAAATGCAAATTTTACAGTATGTCTGCAATATTGTATTTTTAAAATAGGCTAATATGTAAATGCTACAGGACAACATGTAATGACACTTATTATTTTATTTTATGTATTTATTGAAAATGTCAGCTGTGGTACTAGTTTGGAAATAAAAGCTTTGGCACTTTACAATAACTGCAATAAATGCAGCCTATTAAATGAATTATAAACATGCATGTAGATTCTTTTAATGTACAAATCTTTGTCAAAAATATTTGATAAGAAACACATTTAGACAACATGTGCATAGCGCAGTACGTGTGATGTCACGACGTCATCAGCAAATTTGCGCGCGGTGCACATGCGCATTGCGAGTATGCGCAGACAGGTGTCTACGGAGTGGAAAGAAGTTGTTGCATCTGATAATTCTTCAATCGTGTAAGTAATATTTTTATTTTGTCACATTGCAAACACAAGACGTTCATCAGAGTTGGGTATTAGCGTTAGTTTCTTTGCTGAATTTATTGGGCGAGTCTATAGCATATAATTTGATGTAATATGCGCGTGTTAGTTTGTTGCACATGGCATGCTGGAAGACAGGGCTCTCAAGTCAAGTCTCACGCATTCACCGTGATACACACGCATTTCAGTCAGTTCACACGCTCACACGCCACACCTTGTATTTCTCAGGCTGAGAAGTAATAGATAAATTGTCCTGCTTCGAGGTTTTTTGTGTACTCAACTTTACGCAGCGCCGCAAGAACTGACAAAGATGACATCAGAGTACCGCGAGAAATGTTGCGGAAGAGGCTGATTTCAAATCGCTCTCGCGTTACTCTGATGTCATCCATATGTCGTTTCTTGCAGCGCCTCGCCTCATGAAGTCAAGTACCTTGATCAATGACAAGTACAATTCTATAATCTACTCAAAGTGCTCTATTTTCATGTACTAATTTTGTACTTAATATAGCCTACATTTTTTGTTCCTTAGTACATATGAAATATGCTAAAATCTAATTTAAAAATGTATTTAGGTACCACTTGTAATACATTTGAACCCATCTTTGTATGAAAGATGAGTACAGCTTTACTTAAATTCATTTTGTAATACAAGATTATAGTATGTTAAATGCATTTCACTTCATATTCATGACATCTCAAACACGGAGGAAGATATTTTGAGGAATGTTTGTAACCCAATCTTTAATGAGCCCCATTCACTTCCAAAATAAGAAAAAGAATACTTAGTCCCTTCTAATTGAAGCTGCCATATTTAGTTTTTTTTTATGTCCTGTTTATATGAAATATAGTTTAATTTTTTTTAGGTAGCAGCAACTGCAGCTTACATGGAATGAGGATTATCGGATTCATCTACACTCACTGATCATCCAAGGTAATTTGGATACAATGAATACAAACTATTTTTTGTTTTCTTTTGTAATGATTAATTTTTTTCTAGTGTTATCTGTTTTTTTGTTGTTGTTTACACAAGGTACATACACTGCAATAAAGAGCTCAAGTAAATAAGTAAATTTACTCTTCGTATAGTCGAATAATCCAAAAAAGATCATTTTAAATTATTTTTTATTCACTTAATTTAGATTGAAGCTAGACAAAATTTCTTGTCATTTTTCTTATCTTATATTCTGCATCTTGATTTAAGAATTTTAATATATTTAGACTGGAAAAAAGACAGAAATACTAAGCTCTTCTTTGCAGTGCATGCCATGAACCATACTGTCACAACCATTATTAATCCAAGTTTAATTTATATAGGTGAATTGATGACCTCAAGCAAATGGATGTTGTTGTCATCTGAAGAGAAGGTTGTCCTGGGCCCATGTTTAGAGGCATTTGGGGCATATCTGACACATATCAGAATCAAGCTGCATGCACACTTGAGTTTATTCAGAGGTAATTCAGAGCATAAACTCTTAACAAATATCTATTGTATACTTGCAAGTTTTTTTGACTTCTAGGTTAAGTTTTTTAGTTAGTGACTTCTTTTTTCAGGGGAGCAAATTCAAAATATGTGTTTGTTGCGTCATGTGAACCATGTGCATCATGTGTATTGTCAAAATGAGTGCCTGCTGAACACGCATCAAAAGGGTTTATGATAAAAGTGCAAACTCTAGAGCAGATACTAATAACTATAACACTACAACCACTGCTTTATGGGTTGAAATTAGTCAAAATAACAAATACATGGACATTTCTCGGCGAACTTGATGCACGTTACAACTGTATTTTACCATGCACAAACAAATGCCATAAGATTTAAATATATGAAATTCAGAATTTAAATGAATGTGTATTGATTTGTACAAATGGAGACATGTATGTGAATAAAAATGTTAATTTTTTTTGTTATGTATTTATATATATCCTAATTTGCCCATGCAAAAAAGGAGATGTGCATTTGTGGATCAGGTGACACGCCTGCATTTATCCCGTTCTGTTCATTTGGATTTTGAGATTTCCATTTTGCCGTTTAAAGCATTTTATGAGCCAAATACAAACAACTATCAATGAATGAACCAAACAAATGCGTTTCATTTTGTGTTGGAATTTAATTATGTGCATCAAACAGGATGAATGCACATGCATTGCCTGGTTCACAAATGCACATTAGTGGTTTTGTTTTTGCATGCACAAATTGGGATATTTGTGAATTTCAGGGATTATATTTTTTATTAGTTTATTACAATTTGTGTATGCAAAAACATCAATGTGCATTTGTGAATTAGGCGATGTACATGCATTCATCCTGTTTGGTTAAATACAAACCACGCAACAAAAGTCGCAAAATTTGAATGAACCAAACATGTGAATTTACATGTATCACCTGATTCACAAATGCACATCAGCATTTTTGCATGCACAAATTGTGATATAATGATACAAAATTTAATCACTGAAATTCACAAATGTCTCTGTTTGTACAAATCTATGCACATTCATTTGAATATTGAATTTTACGGACACAAAAATGAAATGCATTTGTTTGGTTTATTCATCGATAGTTGTTTATATTTGGCTCATATAATGCTTTACATGGGGAAATGAGTCTCAAAATCCAAATAAACAGAACGGGATAAATGCAGGCGTGTCACCTGAACCAGAAATGCACATCTCATTTTTTGCATTTTTATTCACATACATGTCTCCATTTGTATAAATCAATACACATTAATTTAAATTCTGAATTGTATATATTCAAATTTAAGACATTTGTTCGTGGATGGTAAAATACATTTGTACTGTGCATCAAGTTCACCAGTAAATGTGCATCTATTTGTGAATAATTTTCTAATTTCAACCCATACTGCATTGTTATAAACCCAGTATGAATTAAAGGAACTGCCCTGGACAGTTTTTATGTTTGGCAGAACTAAAACTTTAAAATCTTTTTCTAGCAAATTTTTATTTTATTGTTTTAGTATATGCTGATTTTTTATAATAAGATCTTCTGGTTGTTGTTTTTTTTAACAGAGAAGTTGTGGGCATCAGTCCGGAAACTGGATCAAAAATTTGCTGCTGGAATGTGAGACAAATAAAGGCATGGAATGAACCCAAATGTATGAACACTGCTACGAAAACTAATGGACTTTAAATGGCTTGCCAGTTAATTCCAATGGAATTGAAGAAGAGACTCTGACAAGATTTTCAAGTTTGTGTTTAATTTAAAAGTTTATCTTCATAGATAAGCAATTTAAAGGTAGGCACAGTTAAAACTATTTCTTGTGTGTTTGTTTAAACTGTAAATTTATGACTGAAGTTCGGTCACTATGTAGTAATGTGTTCCTTTGTGGTTAATTAAATGCTGCAGTGCTTAGTGGTATTCGTTGTTGTATTTCCAAGGCTAAAGCCTTATTTTGTGATCTGCATTGTATTGGAGAGTTTTGGAAACTAATACTTATTATCTTAATGCATTGGAAAGTTTTGGACTATTGAACAATAAATGCATTTGGCTACATCTGTGATTTTCTGTTATTTTAAGTGTTTTAGTTTACATTACATGAAATGATTTACAGCAGTTAAAAAAAATTACAGTATTTTTTTTTTACAGTGTAGGCTACCATGACACAAGTTGCAGCTCCAAAAACATTTCTTAGTCAAGTTGTATAGCTACAAGCAGCACAAAACCAAAGAAGTGGATTTGATGAAGTCATGTTGTAGTATTGCTGAACAATGTTCACCAGTTAGAGATTGAGGTGGAATGTGAGTTAACAGTGGACGTGGTCTTACTTTGCAGCAAGAGCAAAACCCTAAAAGTTTCAATGCTGAAGAGGGATACATTTAAAACACTATAAATTTACTGATTTATGTAATTTTACTTACATTTCTACAGAAAAATAATCAATAAAACATTTACAGAAATTTTCTGTAAAAATAATTTTTTAATCTGTAAAAATGAACGGCAAATTTCTGTGAAAATTAACGGCAAATGTCTGTGGAAATTAACGGCAAATGTCTGAAAATTAACGGCAAATGTCTGTAAAAATTAACGGCAAATGTCTGTGGAAATTAACGGCAAATGTCTGTGGAAATTAACGGCAAATGTCTGGAAATTAACGGCAAATTTCTGTGAAAATTAACGGCAAATGTCTGTGGAAATTAACGGCAAATGTCTGTGGAAATTAACGGCAAATGTCTGTAAAAATTAACGGCAAATGTCTGTGGAAATTAACGGCAAATTTCTGTGGAAATTAACGGCAAATGTCTGAAAATTAACGGCAAATGTCTGTGAAAATTAACGGCAAATGTTTGTGAAAATTAACGGCAAATGTCTGTGAAAATACATTTTTGATCTGTAAAAATAGTATGAATTGCCTTTAAAAAACATAATTTTGATGTGATTGTTAATTACAAGGAAATACTGTCATTTTAATGGTAAATCTTTAAATAACAGAAAATATCTGTAAAACAAAAGCATTTTACTGTTTAATGAAAAAATTGGAAAATTCTGTAAAAATATACAGAATATTACCTGTAAAAAAACGTTTTTTTTTTACAGTGTGCAGTAATTACTAGGGAGTGGCTTTGAATGTGTTCTGCATTATAAGCAGTTTTGGTAAATAAATAAATGGTCATTGGGGATATTATTTTGAAAAGGAGGTGGGGGTGCATGCATGGAATTCTGCTATGTTTTACAATCTGTCAAATACATCATTGTTTGTTTTTGAAGAATGAAAGGTTGCTGCTGTTCTGCAAATAATAAATGTCTCATACTATATACATCATTTCTATAATTAAAGCAACTTATTGACATTTTTTATAAATCATTTTATATATCAAACAACATTTGGAACAGAATGAGTGAATAATGACTTACGAGTGAATTTTTACTTTTTTGTAAACAACGCCTCATCAGGATTATTATTATAACTATCATTTTGAACAATTTTGCCATCTACCATATACATACACTCATCCTCACATTGCCTCTCATATATTTTTAATAGTCTTTTTCTTTCTTGTCAAAAATGGGGGTTGACCCCTATTCTGCCCAGCCTTTCCTCCTGTCCTGAATATCAATTAGCCTATCTCACACTCCAAAAAACGTGCATTTTTCTTAGACAAAATATAAATATGATGTAAATGTTCTTTAAAATTTGCAGTTTAAATAAAGAAAGAAATGCCTAAGTATTGATTTATAGATTACTTTCGCTCCTCTCCAGGGTAGTGGAGGGTGGAGGTGATTTGAATGTCAGACAGTCAACATAAAGAGGATGGTGAAATTACAATATCTCATTCAAAATGTTTCATATCAGAGGGACAAGGCTGGATATATTAATTTCAGACTAAATATTTAACTATGTATTCATACTGCTACAATTTCAGAAGTATCATTAATAGCTGATTTATTTAATACCAGAGATATTAGACCAGCTAGAGCAATATTTTAGGAATGCACACAACAAACTCTGCTGCATTGGAACTATTTTGACAATGAAATGTCAAGACACTCATTGCCATTACAGTATTAAATTAGCTTTAGTTGGTTGTAGTTTATGTGCATAAGCAGTAGGATTTAGTAATTGTCCCAAATTAATAATCAAAAAATATATTACTGATATATTTCATTCAAAACCAAAATGAAAAACATAATTCAGTTGACTACGTTACATTTTTATTGTAGTATGTATTTTTATTATGCTTATTTAAATATTTTTGTTAATTTACCAACATGTTACTGTTAGAAAAAATTATCAAAAATGGTCCCTAGCTGTCACCGTGGCGTTGCCCTTTTAAAAAGTACACCTTTATACCTAAAGATATCATAATAGTACATCAGACATATTGGTACCAAAGACTGCATAATAGTACCTCAAAGGTAAATATTGGTACCAAATATATACAGTGTCAAGTATTTCAATCCTTATGCTGCGTTTACGCCAGCCGCGGTAGAGGTTTGAAGCGCAAGTGATTTCAATATTAAGTAAATGTGAAGCCGCGTTGACACGCGTCTGGAGGCATTTACTGTAGCGTGGTAGACGCGATTCCGCCTCATTTGCGTGTCTAGTTCATGCGATTGCCGCTTTTTGTGCATTTTGTGTTTGACGCGAATTTGTAAATGTTTACTGGGTGTTTAAAAAAAAAAAGACACAAGAAACCAGAATTATTTGTGTGTTGTCAGCTTATGCACATTGTGTTTGACTATTGTTGTGACCTAGATGAGGATCAGATCAAATTTTATTGCAAATCACTGTAGAAAACCAGTTCATTTCCAGGGGTTCACATACTTTTTCTTGCCATTGTACATATTATATATTACCTAAATGGTACATATAAGGACCTTGTTAAGGGTACTACCCCAGTGACACATAGAGACTATTTTTGACAGTTTTTCCCAGACAGTGGATGATCACATCACCTTGTGATACTTTATGTTCTCCTGTTTTGTCTTATTAACACATCACATCTAGTCGTAAATGGTGGCCAGATTCTACACAAAGACAATTCTTCAGCACATTGACATATTTGACATGATACAAATGCCAAGCAAAACTTTCTCCCGACCTCTAAATCCCTGGAGATCTGATACATGGTTCCCGTGCAGGAGATCTGTAACATACTTCATCTGATTCTTCAACCTCCGTCCTGATCTGGCAGACACATATTTAAACTTGAGATGGATGGAGCATCGGAGCAAGCCTATATGTCACTGCGCTGCTTGTAGCAGGAGGAAATAAATAATGATCGAATTGAACAGAGCTGGAGACAGTGTGTCAGAGCAGAGCTTGATCCAGGGTAGTAATACTGTGAGGTGTTAAATCAACAGTGGAAAAATATGAGCCCAAGGTTATTGAGTGCTGGGTGAATGATAGAGCCTTCAAGACTTTTGGCCCTAGCAAATCAGGTTGCCATGGAAATTTATATTTTACTTTGCACTGTGACATTTCTAGCCCTGGTACAGAGATATACAACTGTGATATGGTAATTATTACTCTTTCCACTGGATTTCAGTTTTATATTCTAAATTAGGTCCTAAATAAAATGAATTACCTTTTAATCTTAAGAAAGTCAAATATGCTGTTGAGAAAGCTAAAGTTATGGAAAACTTTTAATGGAAAATCAAAGAGCTCGAAGCTCTTCAATAAATCCATCTATTCCCTTTCCTGCTATCTGTATTGGGTTGTGGCAACTGCATAACATCCGGCAGGTGGCCTTTACTTTTCAATTCGCCTAATTATGAAAACTACAAAAACAATCCTTTCAGAAATCGTCATGCATACAATGTCACAATTATAAACATTTGACCACCTTTTCAGTGCCTTTTCAGTACATTTCAATCCCTATTCAAGATTCAGAAGTTTTGCTGCAAAAGCAATATCAGCATTATAAATCTTTTCAAGAGACAGGGTGAAAATGGTACAAATTTAAACTATGCAACTTCGCAAAAATCGTAAAAATATATTACAAAACTCTAGAATCTGCCCCTCTAAATTCAGAGGGTGTTTGAGGAAAGAGTAATAAGTGGTGTTATGGAGAGGGCAAAGGTTGATACAAGAGTTTAGGAGGAACAGCTGCTAACCCTCAAGCAGACACTTTACACAAACAGTTCCAGTAAAAAAACCATCTGTTGAAATAAGGCCAGCATTTCTTCGGTGCATCTTCGGTGTGTCATTTTGGCCAAAAGCACTTGCGGTAAGCTTATTAGATGTGCCATAAAGTGACACTATTGTTCTGAGGCAGCATGGCAATGCTGGATGTACAGCCTTTCATATCTCCACTGCTTTATAAACCACCAAACAGCCTTTCATTCTTGGATATCATGCAACACAACCTTTCCTCATATGCATTTGCATTGGCTCCAAATCAAGATAAGTGTTAAGCCCTGTATTTTCCGAGGCATTCAGTTAAAGCTTGAGATACCCCTTAAGTCACGCAATAACATGAATAACATCTCACATAGACAGATTTTAATATCAGTTCATGACAGATTGGAACCGAATGTTGGAAATTAAAATTGGCAGAGCCTAAACCATTAAGCTCCTAATTTCCCTGTAGGTAAGAGAGTAGAAATAGATACTGGTGAATTGCTATTCCTCTGATTCAACATGTTGGTTAACCACTGGAAAATGAAACTCACAGAATTAATTTTGTGCAAATGCTCTATAGTCTATCGTACAAGGCAGTCATAAAACTTTGGGGAACTTTCTTAATCTTTACAAATGGCATTTTGGATGCTATTACAGTATTTGCACTGATTAATTATTCACAATACGACCAAAAACTTGCATTGTATATTTTATGATAATTTTTCTGTTGACCTTTGACTGCTGAAATTTTAACTGTAGAGGAAATAAAACTCCAATGTGCTGGGTGAGTATAAGAAATTAAAGAAATTCTAATTCTTAAAGCGGTTTTATTGACTATCAAACTGAGAATTAGGTGATAATATAATCCATTCTGTCCTTTTTATCTACTAGCTGGCCTAAATGGCAACGTTATGTTAGCAGAGCCCAGGGGGTACTTCAATGCCCCTTAAGAGAACTAACACATCTATCCATTTTCCCTCCAAGCATGTCCATTTAGCCCACCAACTGTCTGTTTTCAGAAAAAAAGTCTACAGGGGCCAGAAAAGAAGTGTCAGAGACCATTCTTCCCCTTTACTCTCTCACCATGGATATAAAATGTTCATAGTTGCCTCATTTAAGTTGGTAAAATGACATGGCTTCCCGTCGGCTTCAATCTTGAAAGGAGGTGCTGCGCTGGGGTTTGTGTGTGTGACCATGCGTGTGTGCGTTTGTTTCCAGCGGTGAGGTTTTGGGGCATAAATGACACTGACTCCACATGGGAACCACCAACCACCATCATTTCTATCTTTCCTGTGTGTTCATTTCACTTCAAGGTCATTCACAAAGACTGATATAAAATCAAACGTTCAAAAGCAAGAAACTGCCATCAGACAGGTATTGTAACTATATCCATTCATAATTTCTCTATACAGCTTATTTCTATCAGGGTCACGGGAAGTGTTGAAGCATCATATTCTACTTATTCTTTCTTAAACAAATATGATAATATTAACCACCTAATAAAATGATTTTAATCAACAACTATTGTAGCTTTCTCATTGCAATATAACTATTTGCCAAAAAGCAACAAACTTTAAATAATAAAATGTAAAAGTGTGTTATTGGGACTTGCTATGTGTATCACTTGAATTTGACACACATCACATTTATCAACAAGGTTTAGACAATCATTCTGCTATCGTGATCTACACCAGCATCCCCAAAGAGTGGGTTGTATGGTAATTTCAAAACAGATTCCAACTATCCATATAATCATGCACTTGTACTCTAAAAAGCATAATAATAATAATAATAATAATAAAAAAAAACTTTCTGTAGGAAGAAGAACATATTTTTGTTGCTGATGTCAAAGCCTGTCGAATCAAACTCTACCGAAAAAAGAACAAAACTGAAAACTATGTAAATTAGAAGAACAAAACTATGGAAATTTAAAAAAGAAAACACAGCCGCCATATTAGACTCCTCTGTATTCAGGAGAGAGTATTAGCGTAGTGTACGCACTTTTCTTAGTGACGTATGACAAATTTGGAGGGCGGGGGCACAGAGCAGCGTAACCTCCGTAAGCTGCGTAAAGCTCTGATCTTGAATACGGATGCGACTAAGATGGTGGTGCTACCGGAAGGTAGTTATTTTCGTTTATAAAGTTTTAAATATGGATATTTCTACAACAACACCGCACGGATTACCCTTGGAAGACCTTTGTTTATCATCCTGGAGCCAATTGGATTTATTTTGTGAAGGATGAATACACTTTTTTTGGACTTGAAAGACGTGGACCCCGTAACTTCACATTTAATTAACTGAAAGATCTAAAACATTTTCTAAAATATCTGAAAATGTGTTCGCCTGGAAGACGATGGACATATGCATTTCGGACTGCTTCAGGGTGAGTAAATCATGGGTTTAATATCATTTTTGGCCGAATCATCTCTTTAAGACTGAATTGAATGTTGTCTTGTCCTACATGTCTTGCTTTCTCATTAGCTTTGCTTCGCTTACCTGGAGCCATGTTCTCCCCTAATCCACCTGCTGCTCAAATATTCAGTTCCCAAATCATCATCAATGGGCAGAAAGTGTGCAGTCATTTAGTTAATTAAAAACTGGAGGGCATCAGACACCAGTGGGCCTTGCACCCCACATTTTGGGCACAGAATAATTAACGATTTACACAGGGTAAAATGGCTGCTGAATGCTAGGGATTTCCTGCCAGTGCATCTGAATATTCATCAGTTGTGGTTAGGGCGAATCGGTAGGTGATGTTTGGGGGTCATGCTAACAGTCCCTGAGGGGTATTGTCTCCTGCTAATATGTCATGCTGAAAGAGTAGTGGAAATGGCCGATGAACCTACAGTAAAAGGAAAATACCGTATTTTGGGAAAATTATGTTTGAGTGTAGTGCAAAAGTAGTGGTATTTCCTGCGTAACTACATTTTTTCATTAACATGAAATTAGATTTTTTTAGTCATATTTTATCCAACTAGTAACATGAAACACTATAGAAAATGTTGTGAAAAAATCAGCAGGAGAAAACAAAGAAAAATCGGTGGACAACATAAGAAGCAGAGTAAAGCGCTAAGATTAAACCGTACTAGCGAGAGTAGTAATAATGTAATGTATGACGAAAGTTCTAAGTTAAGCCTATGTCAGCCGACTCCCTAGTGGTTGAAAGAAACTCTGTGGGTAAAAGAAACCCAGAAATAGCCGATCCTATAGACTAGATGATATACTATATATTATAAAATTTTATATAAATAGGAAACGGTCGGTGGTCGCTGGGCAGACATTGACTGGGCATCAGGTTGAAGGAATGCCAGTAAATCAGTGGTGTGATGACCTTCAAAGCAGTAGGAACTGGGTCTGTTAGTCTCAATGTCTTCAGGATCGAGGACGAGACAGGGAAAGAGAAACAAAATGGGGCTGATCGCATGTAATGCAAGTGTCATACAGTATAGTGGTTGAATATATGCTCGGTTCTGGACATGCTAATTATTGTGGCATAAGTATATTTCCCAAATAAATTATGTGTATGCTTTGTTCCGACAAGCTAACTTTTACAGCATAAGTATATTTACATTATATATTTAATTAGACAAAGTGTCACAGGTCAGAGCGGACCAATTCAATTCAATTCAATTTTATTTATTTAGCGCTTTTCACAATTGTTAATTGTTGCAAAGCAGCGTTACATGAGTAGATGTAGAGGAGAACATTGAAAATCAAGTAGAATATAGCGGCTAAGGATAAAAAACCGTGTAAGCGAGCATATTAATAATGTAACGTATACAGTAAAGTGCTAAGTTAAGCCAAAGTTGGCTGACTCTCCCTGGGACTAAAAAACCCCCTAGGAGAAAACCCAAATGGGAAAAAATCCTAGAAGGACAAAAAACCCTAGGGAGAAATTAATATTAATATTTATAATATATAGACACGGTAGGGATAGGAAGCGTGTAAGCGGATTAAACTGGTTCAGCCGGTGGCCGTTGGTCGCGCACTGGCTGGGGGTCACGTTGAAGGACAGCCAGTAGATCAGTGGTGCTATGACCTTCACAGCAACAGGAACTGGGTCTGTTTGTCTCATTGTCCTCAGAGTCGAGGACGAGACAGGGAGACAAAAACAGAATTCTATTAGCGTAGGGGCCGTTCGCATGTAATGCAAGTGTCATACATTATAGTGGTTTAATTCAGCTCGGTTCCAGACAGGCTAACTATTGCGGCAAGAGTAAATTACCCATATGAGGTATGTGAGTGCTTTGTTCTAGACAAACTACTGCGGGAAAAGTACATTTACTGGACATTCTATGTGAATGCTTTGTTAAAGAAGAATGTCTTAAGTTTAGATTTAAATTGTTCGACTGTGTCTGATACTCGAACATTATTTGGTAAATCATTCCAGAGCTTAGGGGCTAAGTAGGAAAAGGATCTACCACCTTTAGACACTTTTGATATTCTAGGGATAATTAAGTAACCCGAATTTTGTGATCGCAGTTTACGTGGTGGATTGTATTCTGATAGTAGTTCTTTAATATACGAGGGCGCTAGGCCATTTAAGGCTTTGTAGGTGATTAGTAATATTTTAAATTGTATGCAATATTTAACTGGTAGCCAGTGTAAAGATGCCAGAATTGGACTAATGTGGTCATACTTTTTAGATCGAGTAAGCACTCTTGCGGCGGCGTTTTGAACATGCTGTAGCTTGTTTACCTGATTTGCATGGCATCCCCTGAGTAACGAGTTACAATAGTCTATTCTAGAGGTCATAAAAGCATGGATAAGCTTTTCTGCATCTGATGCAGACAGCATATGGCGTATTTTTGAGATATTTCTAAGATGGAAGAATGCTGTGCGGCAGACGTTGGAGATATGACTATCAAAAGATAGATTGCTGTCAAACATTACGCCTAAATTCTTAACCGTGGAAGATGGCACCACCGTGTAGCCATCTATGGGCAACTTGTAATCTGACATATTATGTTTGGAGCGATTTGGTTCAATAATAAGTATCTCTGTCTTATTGGAGTTTAGCATAAGAAAGTTATGTGCCATCCAGTCCCTAATATCACTAATGCAGTCTGTTAGCTTAGCAAACTGGTGGGTTTCGCTAGGATGTGACGAGATGTAAAGCTGGGTATCATCCGCATAGCAGTGAAAACTTATGTTATGTTTCCTGATAATGTCTCCTAGAGGTAACATATATAACGAGAATAGGATAGGGCCTAGAACTGATCCCTGAGGTACGCCGTATTTAACGGGGGAGTGATAGGACTCTTCCTCATTTACATAAACAAAGTGATATCGATTGGTTAGATACGATCTAAACCAGGCTAACGCCTGACCACTGATGCCAACATAGTTTTCTAGTCTATTGAGTAGGATTCTGTGATCTATTGTGTCAAAGGCTGCACTAAGGTCTAGTAATATAAGGATTGAGATTTCACCACGATCGGATGTTAATAGGAGGTCATTTGTAACTCTAAGCAGCGCTGTCTCTGTGCTATGGTGGGGCCTGAATCCTGATTGGAACTTTTCATATGTATTATTATTCGCTATGAATGTGCGTAGCTGGCTTGCCACTACTTTTTCTAATATTTTAGAAAGAAAAGGTAGATTTAAGATTGGTCTAAAGTTATTAAGATCTCCCTGGTCAAGGTTTGGTTTTTTAACGAGCGGTCTAATAACTGCTAGTTTGAAAGCTGTTGGAACGTATCCTAATTCTAGCGATGAGTTAAAGATATTTAGTACCGTGTCGGACACTACATGAAATACCTCTTTTAGTAATTTTGTGGGAATGGGGTCTAATATACAGGACGATGATTTAGATGACGTTACTAATTTAGAGAGCTCTTCTATTGTAGTAGGTTTAAATGACTCAAGGTGTTCGTATGATAATCTAGTGGTCAATGTACTATTGGGTAGAGTGGTGGCTGCTTGCGTAGTTTCTATGTTTTCCCTAATAGAAATTATTTTGTTAGTAAAGAAGTTCATGAAGTCGTTACTATTGTGTTGGAATTTACTATTGGTTTCTGTTTGTTCTTTGTTTCTAGTCAGTTTCGCAACTGTGCTAAAGAGGAAACGAGGGTTGTTATGATTTTCTTTAATAAGCGTACTGAGATAGGTAGATCTGGCAGTTTTAATAGCCTGTCTGTAGTGTTGAACACTCTCTTTCCATGCTGAACGCCATACCTCTAACTTTGTGTTTCGGTAGTTTCTTTCCATTTTTCTAGCTACTTTTTTAAGGGCTGCAGTATGATGGTCATACCATGGAGCTGGCGTTTTTTCTTTGATTCTCTTTTTTCGTATGGGAGCAACGGCATCCATCGTGCTAGAGCAAACGTTGTTCAGGTTTTCTATTATAATATCCAGATCTTCACTGTCAGGAAAGGAACTCAGGAGTCAAGTGCAAGTTAACAATTTATTTAGAAAAGAGTAAATATAGAGAACAGGAGAGCAAAGTCAATGGTAGATCCACACACGGCACACACCCGTTGACTCACTCTGGTGGAATCACTACTGTGGGGATGAAGCACTCCCACAGTAGGAGAGAGTGAGTCGGTGCTACACAATAGTCCAGTACAGATCCGAAGGGAGAGAGAGAGCCACCCACGCACTCCGTCGAGAACGCCAGCACAGTCACCACACGCAACAGAGGGATAATACACGCCGCCTAGAAGGTGGATGACAGGCGGAGATGGAAGATGGAAAATCCTAGTTCTCTGACGGGTAATCCACTGTGAAATCCAGATGTAGTAGAGCCACCCGTAAACCACTGGTCACCGCCTAAAAACGAAGCGAACCAGTGATTCCGAGAAACAACAGTCGTTAGAGTCAATATAATCCACAATGGTAATAGGTGTACTCCACTCACGGGTGATGAAGCAAACCGGAGAGAAAGGCAGACAGCTGGTATACCGCCTAGAAACGAAGCGAACCAGCTGTAGCGAGAGACAAACAAAGTCAATAAATCCAGTACTCCACAAGCGAGCGGTCCGGGTGAAGACGAGTCCCCGAACGCCGAAACCAAACCTGGGGTAACAGAGGAGAAGACAGAGAGCGACTGACAAGACAAGGCAGGGCAGCAGGACTGTGATAAAACAATGAGCGCGCAACGAAGGACAGGACTACGTGCAATATAAAGGGAAAGGTAAACGAGACACCACCGGTGAACAATTACCGAAACAAGGGGGCGGAGTTAGTGAACACACGAGGAACCGGCACCACAGGTAAACAACACACACACACACAGATCACACAGCATCGATCACCCAGCAGTCATGACATTCACGGTTATCTGCTACATGTTTCATTTGAGACAGGTCTGGAAGAGTGCTAATAAAGCTATCTTTAGTGGTGGAAATTATTGTTCTGGCTAATCTGTAGCATGTTGTAGACTGAACGGTCCTATCTAGAAGTATTGTGTATGACACAAGGCAATGGTCTGAAACGGCATCGCTCTGGGGTGATATTTCGATGTCATTAATATTGAGTCCGAGTGACAGAATTAAGTCTAATGTGTGCTTACGAGTATGCGTGGGTCCAGACACGTTTTGTTTAATACCGAGAGAATTTAGAACATCCATAAACGCACGACCTAATGCATCTTTTGAGTTATCCACATGGATGTTAAAATCACCAACGATAAGAGCTTTGTCTACAGTGACTGTAAGCTCAGATAGGAAGTCTGCTGTTTCTTTAAGAAAATCTGTGTGGTGGCCCGGAGGCCTATATATGGTAGCTAAAATGAACGAAAGCTGTTTGTTGTTACGATCAGTTATTTCCATGTTTAACAGTATTATTTCAAACGAATTAAATTTTAGTTCTGATTTATGGTTTACTTTGAACATTTTGTTGTATATTGTAGCTACGCCACCCCCTCTCCCTTTTAGACGAGGAACGTGTTTATAATAATAGTCTTGTGGGGTGGATTCGTTTAAACTGATGTAATCGTCTGCTTTAAGCCAGGTCTCTGTTAAACAGAGTGCATCTAAGTTTTGGTCAGTAATTATTTCATTGATAATAGGTTCTTTATCGGTAAGCGATCTAATGTTAAGAAGGCCGAATTTTTTACATTTGAGTTTCATCTTTTAATGTATTGTGTTCTTATTTTATGTTAATAAGATTTGTACGAGACGAGGTAAACGGTGCTCTGTATTTATTTGTTCGAGGAACAGACACAGTCGAGATGTGTTGGTACTCTGGTAAAAAAGGCTCTATGTGCTGGGATATATGTGATCTTGACATGTCAAGGCAGCTAACAGACTGATGGGTAAGCCGATCTGTCTGTTTCCTGACCTGGGCCCTGGATAGTCAGACAATATCAAAAGTAAGACAGGTCAGATTTCTAGAGAGTATAGCACTACCTTCCGGAGACGGATGGAGGCCATCTCTCTTTAGCAGGTCAGGTCTTCCCCGGAAATGCTTCCAATTGTCTATAAACCCTACGTTATGCTGAGGGCACCACTTTGACATCCAGCCATGAAGAGACACTAATCTACTGTAAGTTTCATCCCCCTGGTAGGCGGGGAGGGGACCAGAGCAAATTACATTGTCTGACATTGTTTTTGCAATTTCACACACCTCTTTAATAGTATCTTTGGTGATCTCCGACTGGCGGAGTCTGGTGTCATTCGTGCCGGCGTGAATAACAATCTTAGAAAACTTACGTTTAGCATTAGCCAGCACTTTTAATTTGGATCTAATGTCAGACGCTCTGGCTCCCGGTATACAATTGACTATGGTGGCTGGTGCCTCAATGTCAACGTTCCTGAGTATAGAATCTCCAATAACCAGGGCACTTTTAACAGACGTCTCAGCCGGTGTATTGCTGAGTGGAGAAAATCTGTTTGATATTAAAACAGGAGCGTGATTTGGGTGCCGAATGTGACTATGCTGCCTGACAGTCACCCAGTTAGTCAGCCGCCTTGACTCTGAAGTCGGAACCGAGCCATGTGTATTACGCTTAACACTAGGCGCACCCGAAACAGTGTTTGTAACATTAACATTAGCGGTCTTACTGTCCTCAACTAGCGTTCGGATGCACGCTTCTAGTTCAGCAACCTTCTCCGTCAGCCTTACTACTTCAATACACTTAGCACATGTAAACCCCTCTATGCTGACGGAAGAAGCTAAACTGTACATGTGGCAAGTAGTGCAGGTTACAATGACAAGCGGAGTCTTACCGTTTTCATGCTGGGCGATGGCGTCTCCGTTCGCCTGAACGTTGTCCGTGAAGCTGCATCGAGACGGGTGCTGGCTCGCAGTACGCCTTGGCCGCCTACGAGCGTCTGTGGTCAGGGTGATGTGAGGCATGCTGACTCTGCGAAGGCCGGGCAGCACCTCCTTCACAGCTTCCCGATCTGGTGTGGACAGATCAGAAAAGCATACCTCGGATGAATCCGCCATTAGATCGCCAACGAAGGCAGGTTTAAGTAAACAGACGGTAAGAAATGCTAGCGGGCTATATGCTAAAACTGGGTGTTACTAGTGATAAAATCGTTTCGCTTAGTAATACAATTCAGTAATCGTCAAGGTAAAGTATTCCTAAGATAAACTAATAAGTTATATTATATAGATAGGAATAAGATAGTGAAAAAATAGGATTTAGCTGATAAGCTCAACGGAGCTTCGGGCTTGCGACTCCTCTCTTCGTCTCTCTCTCAGCGTCTCTCTCTGATGACCACAGATGTAACAAGTCACGCCCCTTCCTAGTTTCCACCTCGAGGAGGTCCCAAAGCCACCCCAATAACCAGACACACAGAGAGCGTAAGTATAATTAAAATAAACTTTATTTAAATTAATTAAAATTACTGTTGGGAAAGGGGGAGTTAAAATAATTCTTCTTCTTCTGCCCTCCAGCTGAATATTACAGCCAGGTGCCAAGGCACTACTGAAAAGGGGGGAGACAGGGGGACGAGGCTCCTTCGCCTTGGTCTCTTGAACCCGTGGCGCCCTCCTCTTCTCCTGGAGGCAGAAGTAAAACAGACAACACTTTACAGGGGACTGGGACTTTATGCTCACGTTGGCAGCTCGTAGCAGTGGACAAAGGTAAGTAGTTCACAGATAACTGGGACTTTACTTTCTCCCTCTGGAGGCTCGTAGCTGTGGGCACAGTTAAACACTTTACAGGTGACTGGGGCTTTACTCTCACTTGGTAACTCGTAGCTGTGGACATAGGTAAGTATTTCACAGGTAACTGGGACTTTTCTTTCTCCCTCTGTAGGCCCGTAGCTGTGGACGAAGGTAAGTATTACACAGGTAACTGGGACTTTACTTTCTCCCTCTGGAGGCTCGTAGCTGTAGACAAAGGTACGACAGGTAAGTATTCTTACAGATGACTGGGACTGTATGGTGGTCCTACAATCGCTCAACACAACAGGTATTTCACACAGAGTATTGCTCCTGGGCGGTGGACTTACGATAAAATGCTGCAACACAGTGGGTAGATGGACTTACAGACCTCCGATAGACAGGTGTGTTGACACGGCCTGCACAGAGGCTCTCTGTACGTCGAGGGGACGTTGGGTACGGTCGTGGGATCAGAATGCTTCCCTCTCTTCTCTTCCACTTGCGGTTCCAGAGATCTATACAGGGGCGAACCTTTGTAGAGGCTCCACACAGGTATGATTATTCCACACTTAATTTGCAGCAGTCAAACTTCCTTCTTATCTATCGATATACCTTGGGGTTGTTACTCACACCAGTCTTGCTTGCATGTATACTTCACCACCGCCGTCACAGAGCCAAAAAGGATCCAAAGGTTTATGCAGGACATCACATTTAGGTCCCCATGCAGGAAGTACGATTTATATCTGCCTTACAGTAACACTCCACTAGCCTCAACGTGCACTAATATCACCACGACTCCTCCAGCTTCGGCGTGGCTTCTGTCGACACAACCACATCAATACACTGCAAGATTTCAAGTGTACACACTCACGCCAAAGACAAAAGACTCACCCACAGCACTCCACACACTTCAAATGAAATAAGGACAGAGCCACCATTCACTAGGCTTCGTCCTGTGGTTCGTTGGGCGCTGTTCTTAGTGGAGAGAAAGGCACCTGAAGATGGCTGCCTGGCCTCCTGCGTTTGCTTCTAGTTTTACTCCCCGGCTCACCCACACTTCTTTCCACAGTAGGCCACTAATCTGTTTATTAGAAGCTCACAATACACGTTGGATAATGCGCTCTCTTCAATGATGCACAGTACAATATACTCACATATGACGATAACACTCTGCCTTTGTCTCTTTCTCCTTACCCTCTTCACACCATCGGCTGCCTGCTGCTGTCGATCGTCCTTGACGATATTTCTGGTGAGTAGCTCCTAAACTACTGCTCAATATACTTCCAAAGGTACAGACACCGTTTCATCATAACATCAATTGAATGTCATATACTCAGCCCAGTATTTCGTATCCTTGTCTCCTTCTTCACCCAGTCAATGTCAACCTTCGCCTTCTCCAGCAGTGATTTCACCTAGACCTTCACTCTTCGCACCGGATCGGTTTGTAAGCACCCGCTTTTTACGTGGTGCTCCTTTAATAAAACAACTATACTTCTTTCTTTCACCTCCTTCGGCCCTGCACTCTTTTCCCTCGCTTCCCAGCGATCGCCGGATCAACGGAGCCTTCAGGCTCTTCAAAAGGTGTGTGCGTTTTAGGTCCGCCCTTGGCGGAAAGGAGCTCGCCCCGAAATCAACCGCACTCTCCTGTGTTTTTGATGCCCCATTTAAGTCTCTCTCCTTCCCTGCATTGCCCAATCGGAAAATGCCACCTCATCTCCACACCTGTTGCCAGTAAGCCGTGATTTGTGTTGCCATGGAGAACAAGGAAGTAATGGTGTTTGAAAAATTCGGTCCGGGCGGAACCTTTCTTCACCATTTTAGTTCCGCCCTATAAAGTCACTCTGTGACAAAAGTATTTGAATGCTTTGTTAAAGAGAAATGTCTTTAGTTTAGACTTAAAGAGCACCAATTATCCGATTCACTTTTTACATTTCCTTTGGTGTGTACGTTTGTATTAGTACATGTTAACGATATGCAAAAGGTACATACCACAAAGTAAACGATGACATGATATCGTCTCCAACGTAAATCTCTTTTCTTGGACTACAACAAACACACATATAGTAGGCATCAGTTTACTTCCTGGGATTGGTGATGTAGACAAGACCGACGTTATCATAATTCCTCCCACTAACTATTATTTGGTACAAAATTGGTCCTTAAAAGGTACACAATAAGTCCTTAAGGTATACTATTGTACTCCAAAAGGTACAACATTTCAATAAAAGGTACAAAATTGAACCTTGAGGGTACCGTCCCAGTGACATAAAAGGTACTATTTTAAACCTTTTTTCTGACAGTGCAGAGGTATTCAGGCCAATCACAACGTAAAGATTAGCTGGCCAAACAGCACTCCCGCTTGGCTCACAGCCTGTTAGTTAACTCCTGTTAGCATTGCATTGTGGCCGAATCTTTCAAACAATCTACAAAACAGACTGCCATGTGTTGGCAGAGAAATAGATAGATATAGTGGCATCATTGTGGTGTTTTTGGCAAAAATAAAATGTACTTAAATAAACTGGATAAAGAGTAGGGTTTGGTAGAAACCTCAAATCCTCATCAGATTACAGAGTTAGTACAACAGTAGTAGCACATGCTTTCTGAGGATTCTCACACTACAGATTGTATATTAAAATATGTCTATGGTTCCAGTAAATCAGTGCAAAGTTTCAATCTAGAGCTGATGGAGAGAATAAAGTGATCCAGATGGCACATTGTCTAACTGGAGACAAATCGTTTTTTTTTTTTTTTGGACAGACTTATTTAGACTTATTATTATTTGGACAGGGAGTGTAAGAATGCCCAAAACAAACAGCTACATTTAACTTGGGTTTGACTGTGGCAGCAGGATTTCTGATGCTGAGTACATTACACATTCACTGATTCACAAGACCTGATTTAGGTGCAACCTTATTGCATGGGAATTCATAAGTATTTTGCAAGGTGTCAAATCTGCTCTGATTTCATACGAAGTGAATCGTACAAAAGCCTACAATTTTGAGGGAAAAAGCTTTAATGAAACCCCACCCCTAGCCCTGCCCCAAAACTCAATATCACTGGGGTGAAAGCATATTATATAAAAACAAACAAAACATTGAACAAACTAATTATTTATTAATCTAACCACCTTGTAAAATGCACATATAAATTGCCATGAGTTACCAAGTGAGAATAAAGTTTATTGGGTGTGCAACTGTTTTTGTTTTGCTACCCATGGAGGTGGGTAGTCTAAACCTTAGATGCCATTCCTTCTTTTGATAGATCCACCCTACACATACGCAACCCCGGCAACGATGTCAGTTACTAGACATGCCCCTCACTGCTGATTGGCTACACGTGTTTTGGTACTCGGCCCGACTCCCTTTTTCAAAGTGTTTCAAAGTTTTTCAAAGTCAAAAATCACGCCTCCCGCCTTTAATAAAGTTACATACCTTCTATGTAAATATCAAAGAACAATTGAACATACTATTTCAATGCATTCTTTGGCACCTTTAAAAAGCACTCACTTATGCTGTATAGGCTACTGTATTGCTGTACTGTACTTTGGTGGGGGCATTCATGTTCATGGGGTATTAGTGAATAGTGAACATATTGTAGCTCGGTGTCCAAAAAATGTGCTTTTGAGCAAAAGGTTGTTGGCTCAAATGTGATGTATTGACTATTAAAATTTCTACTTGCAATGAACATCCTGCAGTTTGCTTTGGATAACGGTGTTCTATGATATATTAGTATGGTGCTGCATTTGCAGAACCTGATAATGAAATTCATTAAAAAAATGTCAAGGATTTTGGTTATTTTATTTATGGAGTTTACCTAGTGGAGATTGTGTGCTGCAGTTGTTTGTTCGATTATAGAGTCTACATGTCTCAACATGGACATGATACCACTGCTTAACATGCTGTAAACACTTCATTTACATTAGGAGTGAGAAGACTGTCTGAGCTTGCATTACTGAACCAGGCACAGTGCTTTGCCATGTTTTCTGAATGTTAACAGAGATAATGGCTATGCTTCTGTCAGGTTCTCAGTTTTCTTCCTTGACAATGCAGGTTTTACACAGGTTCATTTTGACACAAATTGTTTGGTAGTGCAGTCTCGTGGGAGAGATTTACTCATCATTTCAACTTGAAATATAGCTAGAGGCACTCTCAGAGGAAATCATCTGAATGTGTATAAGATCTTCTCACTGACATTAAACAATGGATAAAAACAAAGAATGTGTAATTAAATTGAAATACTGTATATTTCTTTAAATTAAAAAAAGTAAGAAGTCTATTAAAAAGTGTAAAAAAAGACTTACGGAATTCTATTTTTCAGTGTAATGAAATGCTTTTTGAACAAATTATATTACAAATGTATCAGATACAACTGTGTTTATTGTATTGTTAGCTAAGGGAGAACTTATTTCACTAAGGTTATGAGGTTATGATCTAATTTAGATACTATTTTGACTATTCTGATACTATTTCTGACTTGATTTTAAATACTTTAATACTATTCTTAGTAAAATAACTTTGTTTTAGAATTTCAAAATAAAGAATTTAAGATAAATTGTATATTTCATATATCACAGCTTTAAAGGCAGGGTAGACAATTTTGTCCAAAACATTTTTTTTTTGCTGGGTGAAAATCCTTTCACATACGGGTGTAAATGTATTTACAGTATAGAGTAACATGTTCATTCAATTATTGCATTCTGTCCCAAAGCAATGATATGTTACTTGCCTTTCAAACTATATATTTGCCTTAGGGGTATGCAAAAATTGAAACAACAACACAAAACGATTTGATGTTGATAATATCTGTGATTTATTTATTTATTGCAGACAACGATAATAGACAATATTTTGCATCCTTCAAAAATGTTTAGGTATATTGTTACAAGATGTTAATAGGATTAATGTTAATAAGTTAATTTTGATGCTATTAATGAAAACAAAAGATCAAAGGTGGAAACAAAATGGAATGCTCTTTATTATTTAAACTCAAGCATTCAAGTAAAAACATTTCAAAACACTGCTATACTAAACAGTAAACCATGCAGCATACTGTAGAAGAAGAAAAACTATGACATTGCAATACAAGTCAGCAATTACAAACTTCTGTCAAACACACCACAATAAGTGAAGCATAGCTTCACAAAATGAACTATTGCTTTAATAAAGTCATTTCACGCTGTCATGTTTATAATTGTTCATTGTTCATAGATTATATTGGTGAACCAATGGTCCATTTGAAATGATTCATACAAACGGACTTTATTTGTCAGATAAACACTAAATAAGTTCTCAAGTAACTTTTCTTTACCTGTCGCCGTCCTCTTCGCATGTGTGCGCTCCGGCCTGTGACACAGAGATAAAAAAGAGTGTGATCAGCTTAAGTATTACAAATGAATATGACGTTGATTTTTTACAAGGAGTACACACACCGTTATCAGCGGTGATGCTACATACACACAGAGCATTTGTGTACACTAAATGCTGGTTTTAACCCTAATAGACCCTTGGGGTCAATCTTACCACAAGCCACTTTTCTGTTCCCTCCATCTCAGTGGAATAGGAATTTGTGACTTTCCAGACTATCTGTCTCAATATTCCTATAAAAAACTGTGCTTGACCTGTTCTAAAGAGGTGTAAAAAATTGTTACTTAATTAGGCTCTTGGTGGTAAAAATGACCCCAATTGAAAATGAATGGGAGATGCAAAAAAAATATTTTTTTGTTTTTATTTGTAAAAAAAAGAAGAAAAAAATCAATGCATCCAGAATAAATCTGAAAATTTTAACATAGAAAAGTAGGCCTAGTACTAGAGCACAAATGCAATATAAAACAGACATGCACACGATCACACAAACAGACACACACAAACACACAAAGGTATGACTGCCACAGAGAGCATTTTTTTACAGAATTTGGCAAAAAAAAAAAAAAAAAACAGCCAAAGATGCAGAACAAAGATGTAAAGTTGAAAAAAAAAAATTTTTTTCAAAATGCATCAAAAACTACAAAAAATATTCTATTTGAAATAATATTTATTTTTAATGTCCTTTCTAAAGTTTATATATCAATAAATTCACAAAATGTATCACTATAAAGTAGTGATGTGGGCAGTTGGCCACATCCAGTGAAATGAATGGTTCTCCATGGGTCTCTGCTGGTCAAAATGATTTACTTCCCAAACTGTATATAATTCTTTTATGTTTTTTTCTAAAAACACCTGATGGCTGAATTCAACACATAACATCTATATCAACATCTAAAAACAATTTAAATCAAATTAAGATCATAATTTATTTGAATTCTTCATAAAAATTTGATAATTTACAGGCAAGCTAATGGTGTAGTTGAGGAATTTAGTGGTAAACAGGCACAAAAGTACTTCATATCTCCCCAAAAAACAGCATTAATGTATAGATGGAAAGTAAACAAAAAATGATATATTATTTGTATCATTAAAAATTTATATATTTTTTGTAATCACTCTTTTAATTTCTGGGGTCATTTTTCATCAGCGGAACTATAACGTATACAGGAAAATCGGGGCTTATAAGGATTAAAAAGCTAGCAATATACTCGATAATATTATTTACACGTTTAAACAACAACTATGATATTGACAATCTTGCCCACCCCTAGTAATTTGCATACGTTCATGTACCCTGCTCGCACAGACAATCTCTTGTGATATACGTTGATTAATCTGTGAAGTATCACTTCACTCTGTTGTTGCTTCCATTAAGCTACATTTGGCTGACATTATAATGTAATGGTTATAAAACTTTATTTCAACATGTCATCCATGAATATGTGAGTTGATTTGATTTCAGTTAAACATTGATGTCTATCAACAGTTGATTAGGTGAAGACTAATGCTGCGTCCGAAACCGCCTACTTCATACTATAAGGTACGCGAAAAGCAGTAGGCGAGGCGAGTAGTATGCCCGAATACATAGTATCCGAAAAACAGTATGGGAAAAGTGACCTACTACTTCCGGTTAGATTTTGCAGTGTGCATACGATGGACACTTCACTATCCCATGATGCCCTGGCAGAGGAGTTATCCAATGAAGAGGCATGCGGCTGTTTTCGTGCTAGAATGACATGACGTGATGACGATGTAGGTCACGTGATGTAGCAACATGGCGGATGTAGTATGTCCGAATCTCATTCATACTACCAGGATTCATACTATACAGTACCTTCTGTTTAAAAAGCAGGTAAGTAGGTACTTCATCTTATTCAGTACAGTATGCGGTTTCGGACGCAGCCTGAAACTCCCATCGCTCCATGCTCTTTCTCAGCATCGTCAAGCTACGCCATTGTGGTTGTTTAACAAACTCTAGTGGTTAAAATTACATATCGTGTCTTTAACTTTGCAATTGGTGTATACAAGGAGAAGTTTTTGAACACTTATTTTTATTTTGTTGCTCAGTAATTGATTTTGGTTTGTTCTTAACCACAAAACGTTACAAATCACAGTATTAAAGATAAGTTTCCTTTGTAACGCAAAAAAAGTAAACAATAAACATATATATATATATATAATATATAGAGAATATCTTTTTGAAGTGCTGCTTCTTTTAATAATGCATGTTTGCGTATGTGTGTGTGTGTTTTTCCTCAGGGTGTTGTGTCTGTCTGTGTAGCATGAGCTACACACAGCACCCTATCTCTCTGGCTGAGGTGAAAGATTTTTGGCTATCATGCTGATCCAAAGAGATTCCGTTGTTCCCTCTGCAGGATGCGTTTGTCATTGGGGAGGGGTGTTATTGCAGATTTGCCCTGCAAGCTCACATGGCAGGTCCTGCTGCTCTTCTGTGTATGTTTTAACACATCTGTGCTGGACCTCTGCTATTTGGCTTCACCTTGTTCAACTCTGTCCTTCAAGAATTTATCGAATTTAGCCTCTGCAGGAATCTGAGCTGCAGCATGTAGACTGAATGCATTTGGAGCGTGTCGGTGCATTCTGAGCGCAATGAACCTTGTCTTACGCAGGAATGCTCGAGAGATCTCTATGCATCAGTGATGCACCCAGCGCATTGAGCTATTATTGAACCCAACCCACATTTCTCAGTGTCCTCTTTCCATACCTGCTGGGAGACATTTGCATCCTGTCTGACTTCATCATGTCTGAGACCCAGCATGCCCTGGTTAGCCAACACTTGGTTACAGGGATGGACAACTATACTTATACAAATAGATGCTGTGAAAACGTGGGCGTGAGATCACTGGTACATCACACTGATTAAAAGAGCACCTATGTAGGTGGAGGGATTCACAGAAAAAAGGGAAAGGGCTTAGGGTGGGAGACATCTGCCTTCTAATACAGGCCAACAGATGGACACCTGTGTGGGGTCCGACAATTTTGGTTCCTCTTTGAATACATTCCATAAAATGAAAGCAAAAACTTGCAAATATTCTCTCAAGGCAAACTTTGTATGACAAACATGTTTGTAGCAGATTTGCATACATTTGTGGCACACCATTGCGTAACATTTATGCATTGTAATTCTATTGCTTGGCATACATATTAAGTGTGGGCTTGTTGCAAATAAACAAAGAACGGAATAATATTGATAAGCCCTTATACATCATTACTTACATCTGATTGGAAGAAAACAGTTTGAAGAGTGACAAAAACAACAATCTCCTGAAACGAGCATTATGGCCAAATTAAGCATTTCTGATAAAAATTCATAACATACTCTCGCTCATGTGACATTGTTTTTTAACTAGTTAGTGAGGGGTATGCCACTGTCTGATAATTATGGTAAAACTGATGATTTATGGTCTTCTTTTTGCTAGTTAATTTGCTTTAGCCTTCTGTTTACTTTGGTTAAATAATGTAGAAAGAAATTTGCATTTATGTAGTTTTTGGTTTTGCATTTTCAGGACATCTCAGTTCACCATCTACTGTAGCTAAACCAGCTATACCCTAAAAAATATTGGTTATTTAACTCATGGTTTGATATATGTTGGACAGTGAGGGTTATACATAGACCTACAGTATTCTGCAGGGGCACAGGAAGATGTTTAGGTTGGGGTGCTGTGCGTATGGTCTGGACCACTGTAAATCGTATTCTCTCTGAATTAATAATAAATAGTTTAAACTCTTACTTTAAAGTGTCTGTGTGTATCACTCAGATCACTGCAGGGTTTGAGAGAGAATATAATGAGGGCAGAGGATATATATAATATCTATACAGTGGTGAACCTGCCGAGGAGTGGCCGGCCAACCAAAATTACCCCAAGACTGCAGCAAAGACTCATCCAAGAGGTCACAAAAGACCCCACAACACAACAACATCCAAAAAACTGCAGGCCTCATTTGCCTCAGTTAAGGTCAGCTATTTTCGCTGAGAAAGCCGAGCATCTAGTGCCCGGCCGACTCAGCAATGGTACAGCAATGCGTAACCGCCGTATTGGGAATCCCTTACAAAGCACCATCGGTGCTGCGGCTGCTGCCCCTTCCAGTGCCCTGCATAAACCTTCTGCCACTTGTTTTAAGAGTAGAGAGGCCAGCCACTATTTGTTCCTTACCCACTACAGTTACCCTAGATAACACTGGGAAGTGTACCCAGCTGGATGGTAGCTGGGAACGCTGCGGAGATACATCCTTTTGAGTTTTTTTAGGTGGGGTATTACAATATGGAATAATAGCAGAGAGTTTTACTACATATTAAGGTCTCTGGGGTGGCTTTCTCACGAGACTACACCTGTACAGAGACCACAGAAACAACTCTGCTAAGGGAAAAATGTGGGCTCTGCAGCATTCCCAGGTGGGTGGTAGCTGGGAACGCTGTGAAGCCACATCCCTTTGGGTTTTTTTTTTGGTGGCGTATTACAATATGTAATAACTGCAATACGGGAGTTTACTACATATCATATATAGTGCCAGGGCTCTCAGTGTTTCTACCAGTTTGAGGTGAGAACACGGAAGGAAACCGGACTGTAGGCATGAATCATTGACCGAAAATGCGTATGCGTAAAATGCATATGACAGCATGCCTGAAGACTTGTTATAGGGGTACACCAGCCTGGAGAAATGAGGGGTCTGACCACGGAGTGAAGGTGTGGCTGCATGCCGGTGTGATGTTCGTCCGGTGCATTCCGCTGTGCCACACCCTCCTCGGGCCTCGGCCGTGAAACCAGCACTGTCTCAAGCGGTCTCAAATGGAGCAACCCGAGCGGTGTTACGGCCGCCGCTGCTGTCATATTCCCCAGGAGCCTCTGAATTAGTTTCAGTGGGATTGCTGTCTTGCCATTGAATGAATTCAAGCAATTCAGTGCTGACTGTACACATCCTTCTGTCAGGCATGCCGCTTGTTCGACCGAGTCTGGTTCAATACTGAGAAAAAAGATATTTTGCATGAGGGAGAGCTTGTTCTTTTTCCACTTGACATGAAGACCTAAATGTGCAAGGTGAATGAGCATTAGATCTCTGTGTTTGCAAAGCGTCTATCGGGACTGTGCTATAATGAGCCAGTCGTCGAGATAAGCGAGGATGCAAATGCCGCACTCTCTCATGGGAGCAAGGGTCCCCTCTGCGACTTACGTGAAGACACAGGAGACTGAGACAACCCTAAGGGTAAGATTTTGTACTGATATCCCCACCCATCGAACGCAAAGCGGCGAAACGGCCTGTGTCGGGGAGAAAGTACGTGTCCTTCAGGTCTATGGCTGCAAAAAAGAATCTTGGGGATAGATGCATTGAAAAATGCTTTTCTGCGTCAACATCTTGAACGACATCTTGTGAAGTACATGGTTCAGCACGTGGAAATCGTAACCCACCGCCATTCTTGGGTACTATGAAGTAAGGGCTGTAAAACCATGTTGGATGGAGGGACCGGATCAATCACGTTCTTCACCAGTAAGACCGCGATCTCTGCATACAAGATTTGTGCGTCAATATCCAGAGGTGGAAAGTAACGAATTACATTTACTCACGTTACTGTAATTGAGTAGTTTTTTGTGTACTTTTTTGAGTAGTTTTTAAAATCTGTACTTTTACTCTTACTTAAGTATGTTTTGTTTAAAGTATTGTACTTCGCTACATTTTAAATCATATCCGTTACTGAGTAAAAAAATATTTAAAAAAAGCAAGGTGATAAAGATGCGCAACGGATGATTGATGGGCGGGGGAACGCGCAAAAAGCACCATGGAGACGGACGAGACAGGCGCGCGCTAATGCAGACCCGCCTCATATCTTATGAAACAAACCCCTGGTCATATTTAAGCGACTACTTTCCACTGACGCGAAGCGAGTGTTTCTTTCATATGAAAGGTAGGATTCATGCTCTTGAGTACGAAACGACAGGGTTTTTAACCGCTCATTTGCACGACGCGTTTTTAATACCATGCGCATTATCTTCCGAGCTTCGCGTCAAGTCAAACACAACTTCAGAACGTCCTCGAGAATGCGCAGGTCATTAGACATTGCAGAGAGAGAGAGAGAGAGAGAGAGAGAGAGAGAGAGATTTACAAAACTTTATTTAAAACATCATATAATCAACAATTCACATCATATGAAGAGAGGGAAAAAAATTAATAAAAATTTAAATTAAAATTCCAAAAACAGATTTCCATCAGAAACAACACACAAAACATCATTAACACACCACAAATCATGAAAAACCATCTCATTATTTACAAGACTATAGTACGCAAATTCTATTTTGAGTCTACCTGCTACCAACTTAGTAAACATCACTTCAACATTGATACTATTCAACTGTAACCCTTGATTTTTCCTGGTTTTCCATATTGCCAATTTTGCAGTTCCTATTAAATAATTTAACAGACACATCTTCCTTCTTTCTGAAAACTTGTATTTCACACCCCCTATAAAAACTTGCTCTGAGAATTCCTCCCCAAAAGCTTGAAACAATCTGCTAAGAACATCAAATAGACCTTCCAATCTTTTACATTTTAAAAACAAATGTTCTAAATTTTCTTCTTCACCACAAAACCTACATCCCACCCCTACTGCTGGATTCAGGTGCGCCACATGTTTGTCTGTAGCTATAGCACCATGAATGATTCTCCATTGAAGATCTGCAGTTCTTTTCTCCACTGGAGGTTTATACAGAGTTCTCCATCTATCTCTTACAAGAAATTCGGGCTTCAACAGATCTGGCCACTTTGAGTTCTTTTGTCCTCTGAGTGAGACTTGATGCAAAACTTTAACTGCAGTATTATAAATGGCTTTTTTTGATGTTATTTCAAACAAATCCAACTGTGGAGTTTTAAAAGTCAAAAGGGAACCTTCTAATTCCTCCTCTTGTCTTTCACCGACTGCAGCAGCAACTCTTATTTGTGGAAAATCCAACTCATTGTTTATTTCTGATGGAACGTGTTGTCCGATATTTTTCCTACAACAACTTGGTAATGCCTGCACAATTTCTTCCACCAGCTTTTCTGTTAGGCGCGAGGATCTTAATCCCGTTACCTCTTTCAAAGTTTCAACAGATTTCCATTGTCCATTATTTAAAAGTTGCCCCAGCTTCACCATGCCATGTCTTTGTAAACATGCACGCACGCCTACAGATGACAAAAGTCTTGTCTGAATCATTGGGTTGAAAAACAGGCTTTCTTCTCGTATCCAACTCCCAGATTCACCAAGCTCTCGTTCCACTTTAAAAACAGTTCTCCAATAGTACAAAATTGACCCGTAAAAAGGTGTAATCTCAGACAAATTCACTTTGTTCAGTTCCATTAAAAACAAATGTCTATCCAATTTAAGACCACCAGCTTTTTGTAGGATCATTCTTGCAGTCTCAGTCCAAGTTAAGTTCTTATTGTACAGGAATCGCTGTGCTGCTTGTATTCTAAAAGCACAGATCCTACTCCGTACATCAACCAGACCTTGACCTCCCTCGGAAACAGGAAGATAGAGTGCAGCGGCTCTAATCCAGTGTTCTCCATTCCAAAAAAACTCCACAAATATTCTCTGTATTTTGCATATCAAATCTTCAGGTGGTTCCATTACAATGAGTCTATGCCATAACGTTGAGGCAGCCAGATTATTCACCACAAGAACTCTTCCTCTGTAAGACATCAATGGCAATAGCGGTTTCCATTTAAACAATCGGGCAGACACCTTCTCCAGCATTCCCTCCCAATTTTTATTCTGAAATTGTTTACTACCAAAAAAACCCTAGCATTTTCATCCCATCTCTTTCCCACAACAATCCACCTGGTAATTTTGGAGGATTTGCCCACTTTTCCATTGCCCAATGATAAGTCCCTAACTTTTTTCCCAATTTAACTTTGCAGATGATGCCTTTTCATAATTCCTCATTGTTTCAGTTAAAACATTAACATCATTTTGATTTGAAATAAAAACAGTGACATCATCAGCATAAGCCAATATCGAGATTTCAGGCATGCCATTAATTCCATTAAGGTCCCTTCTAAGTCTGCACAACAGTGGCTCAATGACAAGGCTATATAATTGTCCAGACAGTGGACAACCTTGCCTAATCCCTTTTAACATTGGTATTGGGGCACTCAACCCTCCACCAGCTTTCACAATCACAAAGAATTCAGAATATAACAACTTAATATATGATAAAAAATTCTTCCCAAACCCAACATTTTTTAAAACCTCAAAAAGATATGTATGATTAACCCTATCAAACGCTTTCTCTTGGTCTAACGAAAGCACACCCAAGTCAACATTATTAAATTGATTTAAATCAATGACATCTCTTAACAAAAAAAGATTGTCCATAATTGACCTATTAGGAATACAGTATGTTTGATCCCTGTGAACTAATACTTCTAAAATGTGTTTCATTCTGTTTGCTAAACATTTTGACAGTATTTTATAGTCTATACACAACAAAGAAACAGGTCTCCAGTTCTTTAGAAGGCACAAATCCCCCTTTCTAGGGAGCAAAGAAAGAACTGCTCTTCGACAACTTACAGGAAGTAGCTTATTCCTTATACTTTCCAATAAAACTTCATACACATCATTTCCTATTATACTCCAAAATGTCTGATAAAACTCTGCTGGTAACCCATCGATTCCTGGGGAGCGACCGTTTGATAACTGTCCCATCGCATCAGTAACTTCCTTAAAAGTAATTAATCCATCCAAAGACTCTTTCTGTCCATTTGTCAGCTTTGGTAGATCACTCAGCAAATCAGAAACACATTCAAGATCACAAGTCTCAGCATCATACAAGTCTGTATAAAAATTAACTGCCAGTTTCCTTATTTCTACTGGGTCGGAGGTTATAACCCCATCAGGTCGCCGGAGGTGATACATTAGTTTTTGTTGAACACTTTTTTTTTCAAGATTAAAAAAATATGAGGAGGGAGCATCCATATCTTTAATAGAACAAATTCTTGCTCTTATTAATGCTCCTTTCACCTGTTCTTGTAATAATAAACCAAGTTCTCTTTTTTTTCAAATGTTCATTTCGTATATTTCCAACATCATTGTTCATCACAAGAATATTCTCCAAAACATTTATCTCCCTTTGAAGTTTTTGTATCACTGCTTTTACCATAGAAGTGGAATGTGAAGTATGATTTTGACAAAATATTCTAATGTTTGCTTTGCCAATCTCCCACCACATGAGCACATTTTCAAAGGAACCCTTTTTTAACTTCCAGTCATTCCAAAAAGATTTAAAATTCTCACAAAATAAAACATCTTGTAATAATTTAGTATTAAAATGCCAAAAATAATTTGGTTTTGAAATTCTTTTCATGTTCAAATCAAATAAGATCAAGTGATGATCTGAAAAACCAACAGGTAAAATAGAGACAGATGTAATTTTATTATTCCATTCTTTACGTATATAAAATCTGTCTAATCTAGCTCCACTAACCCTATTATTAGATACTTTGAGCCATGTATACTGTTTAATTCCTGTGTTTCTTCTTCTCCAAATATCTGTTAACTCAAACTCTTTCAAAATTTTTGACAATACAACACTTGATTCATGGTGAGGTTCTTCTCCATTTCTATCAATAATAAAATCAATCGTACAATTCCAGTCACCTCCAATGATGGTGCAAACATTATCATCAATTTTCTGGATAGCACTCCTTAATTTAAAAAAGTTACTCACACGCTCATGTCCATTATTGGGTGCATATACATTAATCAGAAAAAACACAGATCCTTCATATTCTATTTTTAACATCAATATTCTTCCCTTTACAATTTCTTCAATAGCCAAAATATTAACATTCATTTCTTTAGAAAATAAAATAGCAATACCAGCACTTGTATTTGTCCCATGACTTAAAAAACTTTTTCCTTCCCACCATCTACTAAATTCAAATTCATTATCTAAACTAGTGTGCGTTTCCTGTAAGAAAGCTACATTTATTTTTTGTATACCAAATAACTCTGATATCATTGCTAATTTATTACCATCTCTGCCCCCATTTATATTTAAAGAGCCCACCCTTAACAGCTCCATAGGAGAAAGGGGATAGAAAGAGGACAGAAAAAGAACAAAAAAGCAAAGAAAAATATTCACCCTGTGTAATTTAAACATTTGATTATTTTTGAGAAGCATTCATTTTATCCTTTCTTAACTTTGTTAGCATCTTCTTCAACCTGAACCTTTTTTGTTTACTTAAAGCATCATAACTAACATTTCTCTGCAATACTTTCACTGTATGAATGAATTTATTTTCATCAGGGAAAAAATCACTAACTTCCATTGTTCTACCAAAGGTCACATCTAGGAAATTGTTTATGTCCTGCAATGTATACATGTCATCTACACTTCCACACTGTGATCCAAAATCAGATATATCAGAGAAAGCATCATCATCTCGCATCTCCAGATCAGCATCAGTACACATTTCACCAGAATTAGACTTTTCAGTATTTGCACTAGAAGCACCTTCAACACTAACCGTAGCTATATCATCATTCGTTACACTATCTTCACCCGTTTCAGAAACTTTATGATTCCTACCAGAATCAACCAATTCATGAACGTTCTCAACCTGACTTTCAGTCAATCCATTACTCTCAATACTTTCCTGAGAACCATTTCGAGCCTGCACAACCTCAGAAACTAATGCACTACTCTCTCCAATAGCAGAAGTACTGGGTCTCACTTCTACATCACTAGCCTGAGCCTTGTGTGGACATGCGTGCCTTTTATGCCCGATATCTCCGCACTCAAAACATTTCATACTACCAGTGTTCGCGTAAATAAAATACGCTTTCCCTTGTGCATAACTCTGAAAGAAATGTCCAACTCAGGTTCATTTAAGAACATAAACACCTGGCGCCTAAAAGACATAACATGCTTTAAGGCCGCGTGTTTACACCCTAGTGGGATCATTTTAATCTCACTTGCCATCTTTCCATATTGCATCAAAACTTTCTCAATTTCATCATTTCGAATGAACGGCGGTACATTAGATATTGTGACTCTAGTCGTTGGAGTAACAAGCGGTGAGATAATAAGAAAATCGCCACTTACCACAATTCCTTCGCTTATTAACTGATTAACTGTATCTTCCTTCTCAACAAACACCACCACTGCTTTATTCATCCTGGACGCTGTAGTGATATTCTCATACCCAATCTTTTCTCCTATCGCCAGCAACACATCTTCAACAGTGATGCCCTGAGCCGGAACACACCTGATTCCATGGCGGAGCGACACTTGTGGCACTATCCCCGCGGGGATAGACGCCATCCCGATGCCGCCTCAAACACAAAAAAACGCTCCCCAAAAAAATCAAATATGTGACCAGTCACGGAAAGTAGGGACACAAGTCGGCAGCACAAGTTTCGAGATAATGAGCAACAAAGTGTTTATTTGTGATTTTCGTTTTATTGCAGAATCTATTAGTTGAGATCACGAAGAAGCCTCTTCATGTTTGAGATATCAGTTTTTGTATATTTAAAAGCGTACATTTTGCGGTTGAAATCAGCTTGTTTTTCCGGAGATTCTAGCGTGCAGCGGGGGGCGTCATTGTCTGTGTGTATTTACATACTGTATAAGCAGCTTGGTTTTCGCCCCCGCCCCCAAAGGGAACAGCGTGACTAGTGAATAAGGATAGTTCGCCCAAAAATGAAAATAATATAAGTAATGACTTACCCTTATGTCGTTCTAAACTCAAAAGACCTCCGTTCATCTTCGGAACACAGTTTAAGATGTTTAACGTTAGATTTAGTCCGAGAGCTTTATGTCTCCTTCATTAAAAATCTATGTACGGTTTCCATGTCCAGAAAGGTAATAAAAACATCATCAAAGTAGTCCATGTGACATCAGTGGGTCAGTAAGAACGTGTTGAAGCATCGAGAATACAGTTTGGTCCAAAAATAGCAAGAATTACAACTTTATTCAGCATTGTCTTCTCTTTTGGCTCGAGCGTGAAGTCACGTGACTGTAGTTCCGTGTCACTGAGTTTATGCGGCGCCGCAGTCGGATGATGTCAAAGTATCGCGAGAGCGCTTTTAGAAATCTTATGGAGTAGTTTAATTCGACTCGCTCTCACGGTACTTTGACATCAGTTCTTGCATCACAACATGAAGACAAACACATACACAAAAAAGGCTTGTTTGAGATGCAGCTTGCCTCGCCTGAAATATAGGCGAGAGTAGCCGGCTGCAGTGAGAGAAGGAGTGAAAAAAGTGCAGGCAAGTTGTGGACTCCAAACGTCAGCAATGGAAGAGATTGCGTTCGCGTCTTTTATCGCGGATTAAATAGATGCAATACCAAAAAATGCATTTACATTTAGGAGAATCAACAAAACTGTTCAGTAACTGGAAAAGGCTTAGTAAATGTTTCTGTGTGAAATATAAACAGCACACAGTACAAATAATACAACACCAATACAAAAGTTTAAAGGAATTCATTAAAAGTACAAGCCGGATGATTATGAACAAGGGCTCACTGATTCTGAAGACGATCTGAGCGACGATGAAAGCGACATGATACGACTGACTAATATCACTAATCTACAACTGAGCGAAGATGAAGACGAGGAAGAATGTATCGGGCTGACGTCAGATGAGTTGGACCGTAAGATATCAGAGGCTATATCGGTTGTAACATTTAAAGGTGATGAAGACAGATAAATGTTTTTGCATGCTTGTGTCACCACCAGGGGCTGGCTATTTTAGACTAAAGCCACGCCCCTTTGCAACTCCCACCTCGAGGAGGTCCCCAAAGCCAACCCAATGACCAGACAAACACGGGAACAGGTAAGTAAAATTTAAAACAAGCTTTATTTAGTTTAAATATTTAAAAAGAACTGGGGAATTGGGGAAAGGGAAAATTAAAACTAATAGGTTTCTTCTCCTCCCTCCAGGGAGACTGCAGCCACGGGCAGACAGGGCAAGGGCAACAGGGGTGTCAACCACCATAAGCCGGGGGAGAAGGGGAAACGTCAGGCTCCGGCCTGGACCCTGCTAACCGTGGCGCCCTCCTTCTTCCTTCCTGGAGGCAGAATAATTTCAGTGTGACTGGTAAGGAGATTTGTCCACTGTCTGTGTACCTTTCCTCAGGTCGGCAGGGGGTCCTCGCCCCGCGTGCCTTTACGTTCCCTGTCGTACGTCCACCCTCTTTCTCCTTGTGCCACAACAGGTGGTCACTGCGACACAAAAGCACTGTTAGCTTGGACTTTGAGTATTTCTCACCGGCTCTGCTGCTTACAGCTCTCTGGGTAGGTATCACGTGACACAGTCTGTTCTCCAATTGTCCACTCTCGTTTTCCTTCCTCTCCACAGGCGGCCACTAGGACACAAAGACACTGTTACTTGGACTTCGGGTATTTCTCACCGGCTCTGCTGCTTACAGCTTTCTGGGTAGGTATCACGTTACACAGTCTGTTCTCCAATTGTTCACTCTCGTTTTCCTTTCTCTCCACAGGCGGCCACTAGGACACAAAGACACTGTTACTTGGACTTCGAGTATCTCTCACCGGCTCTGCTGTTTACAGCTCTCTGGGTAGGTATCACGTTCACAGTCTGCTCTCCAATTGTTCACTCTCGTTTTCCTTTCTCTCCACAGGCGGCCACTAAGACACAAAGACACTGTTACTTGGACTTCGAGTATTTCTCACCGGCTCTGCTGCTTACAGCTCTCTGGGTAGGTATCACGTTCACAGTCTGCTCTCCAATTGTTCACTCTCGTTGTCCTTTCTCTCCACAGGCGGCCACTAAGACACAAAGACACTGTTACTTGGACTTCGAGTATTTCTCACCGGCTCTGCTGTTTACAGCTTTCTGGGTAGGTATCACGTTCACGGTCTGTTCTTCAATTATTCACTCTCGTTCTTCTCTCTCTCCACAGGTGGCCGCTAGGACACAAAGACACTGTTACTGAGACTTCGAGTATTTCTCACCGGCTCTGCTGTTTACAGCTTTCTGGGTAGGTATCACGTTCACGGTCTGTTCTTCAATTATTCACTCTCGTTCTTCTCTCTCTCCACAGGTGGCCGCTAGGACACAAAGACACTGTTACTGAGACTTCGAGTATTTCTCACCGGCTCTGCTGTTTACAGCTTTCTGGGTAGGTATCACGTTCACGGTCTGTTCTTCAATTATTCACTCTCGTTCTTCTCTCTCTCCACAGGTGGCCGCTAGGACACAAAGACACTGTTACTGAGACTTCGAGTATTTCTCACCGGCTCTGCTGTTTACAGCTTTCTGGGTAGGTATGGTTTCCTCCGTAGGTCAGCAGAGGGGCGAAGGTCACACACCACCTCACCGGGTCGAGCGCTGCCCTATCTCCACTGCCCGTAGGCCGATCGAATCCTGGACAGGGGCGCCCCTTTGTAGAGACCGCGGGGGCGGCGGACCCTTTCGCCTCTGACTCTGCGACAAAACAGACACAGGTAAGTTTACACCACGAATATTTCCAATGTTTTACTCACAGTCACTGACAGCTCTTGGTCTGCGTCCCTTCGTACTCCGAAACAGCACACTATGTATGGTAGCAGTAATTTCTGAGGTCGTTAGCCTCTCCGTCCTCTGCCCAGTAGAAGAAATGGATGATGCGGGGCTTCGTCTAACAAGACACACAGCAACCCACAGCAAATACACAGCACCACTCCAACGTGAAAAGCTTATTAATTGCAAAGTCTCACTCACCACACTATAAGTGCAACACAACAAGGGAAGCGCCCGGTGTCCTCCACTGCGCTTGGGCTGAGATAGGGGCGATGGAAAATACGACCAAAATAAGGTCTCGTTGCTGTGGCTGTTTGGATTTACACTTCTAACGGCTCGCCCACCACACTATTGTAGGGGTAGGGCCGCCCTCCTTCTCCTGGAGGGTTCCAACGGTTACACAGGCTAATTTTTGCAAGTTACTCCACACCAAAAGGATATACTCACAGCGAACAGCCTTTGTTTACGTTGTACAATCAGGTCAATTTCTTCCTGCTTTACTCCTTCAAAAGTACTGGTTAGGCCAAGATTCCTTTTTACCCATAGGATTTTCCGTTTACTCCAACAGGTCCACCGTAAACTACAACGAGAGAGGGAGAGAGAGAGAGAATACAGACAGCCACCACATCTAACAATGAGCACAGCTCCGTTCCTCAGCACACACTACGAACTTTAACTGTGATCTAACTGTGCTTTTTATACTCCCCCATGTACTCTAGTTGTCCAATTACCCGGCGATCTCCTTAACTATGCACAGCTGTAAACAATCGGCTGATTACAGCCTTCGCGAAGCTGCCGGATGTCCGGTGTTTCTGTTCTCCGGTCTGGACGGAAACATCCGGGCGGAACCAAACTTCCTCAACTTTTGGTTCCGCCCTGAAAGATCGTCACCCCGTGACATCCTCCCCCGCCAATGCATTCTAGTCCCTGGAATGCCCTCGAGTAGTCCACTCACCGTAACGGGAAGGGGGTCGGCCTCGATTCTCCCGTTGGGAGCGCCTCACAGGGGAGTCAGGTTCGGCGGGCTCGGGCACAACCTCAGGTTGTCTTTGGGCGGCCGGGGGTTCGGCTGGCTCTGGAACTGGCTCTGGTTGTCCCTGGGCGGCCGGGGGTCCAACTGGCTCAGGTGCTAGCTCTGGCTCTCCTGGGGCGGCCGGGGGTGGTGCCACCACGGGTAGGCCTGGTACCACAGCCCATCCTCCCATCCAGGGGGCCGTCGGTGCCGGTTCCGCAACTACCTCTTTCGCGACCTCAGGATAATTTGGGCAAGGGCGAATCATGTTTCGGTGTACCACACGTTCAGGGCCGGCCTTTCCTTCCGGCCGGATGGTATACACCGGCTGTCCCGGTCTCTGTTGCCTGCAGACTACGTACGGGGTGGTCTCCCAACGGTCACTCAGCTTTCCTTTGCCTTGCCGCCGATTGTCTCGTACCAAGACTCTCTCTCCTGGTAACAAGGGGGCGTCCCGGGCCGTCCGGTCGTACAACCGCTTGTTCTTTTCCCCTGTGGCCCGTATCTTCTGGGATACCTGTTCGTAAGCAAAGTGCAGCCGTTGGTGGTGGCGCCCCACCCATTCCGTCACGCTCCCTTCCTCCTGGCCAGCAGCCACTCCCAAGACCAAGTCCGTGGGCATCCGCACATGTCTGCCGAACATCAGATAAGTGGGGGCATACCCCGTCGTACTATGAACGCTGTTATTATAAGCTTGTAAAAGGTTCGGTAGAGCACTCACCCAATCGCTCTGCTTCCGTTGATCCAGGGTCCCTAGGAGCCCCAACAGGGTCTGATTAAACCTCTCACAACAGCCGTTTCCTTGAGGGTGATACGACGTCGTATGGGTCTTCGTGCACCCATACAGCTGGCATAATTCTCGGATCACCTTTGATTCGAAATTGGCCCCTTGATCTGAGTGCAGGAACTCCGGACATCCGAACGTTTGGAAGACGTGCCGCCATAGAGCCGTTGCGGTGGTGTTTGCCGTCTGATCAAGGGTGGGAACTGCCCATGCGTATTTTGTAAACAGGTCGGTGATTACTAAGATGTTCGGATAGCGGTCCTGTGGCCGGCCCAGTGTCAGGAAATCCATCGCCATGATGTGGAGGGGGGCTTTGGCATGTATGGGCACCATCGGCGCTCGAGCCTCTCGTCGAGATTTGAACAACATACACCTGGGGCAAGCTTGGACCAAGCTGCGTACTGATGCTTCCAGCCCCGGCCAGTAGAAAAACCTGCGCAGCAGCGATACTGTCCGTTCTTGTCCCTGGTGCCCCAACTGATCATGGTAGGCGGACACCAAGGCTGCTGCTTGATCGGCGGGCACCACGATCTGGCGCACCTCTTCGTCCAGCTTCGGGTCACTAACCTTTCGGCAAAGCACCCCTTCCTGTAGTTCCAGCTTGTCCCACTGTCCCAGCAGTCTTTTTCCCGTCTCTGTCTGGGTCAGCCTCTCAGACGACGTTGGCCGTCGGCCCTGCTCCACCCACATCTTCACCTGACACACATCCTGATCCTGGGCCTGCCTCGCTTTCCACCGACAGGGGTCCCAGCCCCAATTCCCCGGTACCGCCTCCTGCTGGCCTCCTGGTGCCTCCACGGCCCCTATCAGATAGCCTTCCCTCTGGCTCTCTTCTTCCTGGCCCCCCCGGCAACCGGGGTTGTCCACCTCTGGTAATCGGGACAAGACATCCGCGTTCGTGTGCTCTCGCCCAGGCCGATACTGCAGTTGATAATCGAAATTGGCAAGTTGTGCCACCCAGCGCTGCTCCACAGCTCCCAACTTCGCTGTCTGTAAATGCACCAAAGGATTATTATCCGTAATCACCGTTACCTTAGCACCCCAGAGGTAGTCCTTAAACTTCTCGCTCAGGGCCCACTTCAGGGCCAGCAGTTCCAGTTTGAATGAGCTGTAGTTTGCATCGTTCCTCTCAGCTGGGTGGAGGCTTCGGCTTGCGTAGGCGATCACCCGTTCTGTTCCCGCTTGTCGTTGGGCCAAGACCGCTCCCAACCCCAGGTTGCTAGCGTCTGTATACAAGAGAAATGGTTGAGTAAAGTCTGCATAGGCCAAGATCGGAGCCTGTAACAATTCCTGTTTCAATCTCTGAAATGCCCCCTCACAGGACTCATCCCAGTCAATAGGGGGTGACCCCCGTCCCCGGTTCCGCCCTGTACCGACCAGCAGCTGGTTAAGTGGCTTAGCAATCTTTGAAAAATCTTTTATGAACCGTCTGTAGTATCCCACAAACCCTAGAAATGACCGTACTTGCCTCACAGTCTTGGGTGCACTCCAATCTCTTACCGCAGAGACCTTCCCAGGGTCTACAGCCACCCCAGCAGCGCTGACCACGTGACCCAGGAACTGGACTTCTCGCCTCAACAGATGGCATTTATCGGGTTGCAACTTCAGCCCATATTTCTCCATCGCCTGGAAAACCTCTTCGAGGTGTCGGAGGTGGGAATCGAAATCTGGGGAGTACACAATTACATCATCTAAATATACCAAGACTGACTCCATTAACTGACCTCCAAGACAGCGCTGCATCAGGCGTTGGAACGTGGCTGGGGCGTTACAGAGCCCGAAGGGCATCCGTTCCCACTCGAATAATCCAAACGGGGTCGTGAAGGCGGTCTTCTCCCTATCGGCCTCGGCCACTGGCACCTGCCAATACCCACTGGCCAGATCCAGAGTGGAGTACCATGCAGACCGCGTGAGACCGGCAAGGGAGTCTTCAATCCGGGGTAGGGGAAAAGCGTCTTTTTTGGTCACCAGGTTGAGCTTACGATAGTCCACACAAAACCTCCAAGCTCCCGACTTTTTCTGCACAAGCACGATGGGGGCTGCCCATGGGCTACTGCTTTCCCGGACGATGCCCCGCCCCAGCATACCCTGCAACAGTGAGCGTACCTCTGTATACAAGGTGGGTGGGATCGGCCGGTACCTCTCCCTACTGGGTCCTGCATCTCCAGTCGGAATATGATGTTCCACCACCTTAGTGCATCCGTAATCCTCCTCGTGTCTTGCAAACACATGTTGCCATTTCTGAAGGAGGGCTTGGAGTCTTTGTGTCTGCGCCTGTTCCAACTTTTCCCCTTGCAGGGACTCACCTGCCAGGTGCCTCGGCACGTCCCTCCCCCCGTTGTTCGAAGGGGCTTCCATCTGTGTCAGGGCCACCTCGATGACAGTGGGGCACACCTGACGGAAATTAACATCTCTCTCCTCCCTCACCTGATGGGGTGCAACCCCCGTTAGTCGGGCCAGCCGCTGGTGTCGGTGTAAGTGTACTGGATAGGGGTGGTCATTTCGAACCTTTACAGGGACCCTCCCCCGGTGGACCGCCGCTAGGCCTCGTGCTACTTCCACTTGGGGGCAATCGGCGTGGGGTTCAACCAATACCCACTCTTCGGGGCCAACTCCTCGGGGGGCCACTCTCACCCACACCATGGCCTCACTCCTAGGGGGGATAGATAGAGCAAAGCGACACATCACTCTTCCTACCTCTTCCCGGCCTCTGCGGACCTGGGTCATCTGGACCCGACGACAGTCGGCGACTACTCGCTCCCATAGGGGCCTCTCGACAGGGGAGATCCTAGGGCCGGGCTTAGCCCGAAATAACTCCTCCCAACACTCGGAGAGGACGTTCATACCTAATAGGGCTCGATGGACACCCAAACACCTGTCTTCCACGATGATCACCCCTTTTTGGGGAACTAACACCCCGTGAACTTCTAAGTCCGTCAGCCGGTAGCCAATGTAAGGAATCTCCAGGCCGTTGGCGCCCCGCAACGTCAGCCAGGGGGCCTCTCCTCCTTGGGTTCTCTGCTTCCCGAATACTTCCTGCGAGAGACTCTCTGCAAACAATGTCACTTGAGAGCCCGTATCTACCAGGCACTGTACTGTCTTGCCACATACCTTTACCTCCGCCATTGGGCTATGCCCAACCATCTGGTCTCTAGAATTATCACGTCTTCCCGGGTCTTCTCGAGGGGTCCCGGCCACACGACCCACTGTGGCCGGTTGTCCTAAAAACCCCCTTCCGATGCCCTGCGAGGCCCACACTGACGGCTATAATGCCCTGGTTCTCCACAACGATTGCAGATTGGCCGCCCTTGGTCATCCCACTCGAAGCGGGGCCGGTTAAAACGGTTCGGGCGTCCCGGTGGCTCTCGGCCCCTCTCAGAGTAGACTCGCTCTCGGGGTGCCGGCCTCGGTTCCTCTCGCGCCCTACCTTGGCGAAGTTCTCCCAGGAGAGTCTTAGATAGTTCCGACATCTGTTCTCGGACGTCTTTCAACAACTCTACTCTCAGGGCTTGCTTCCAATCTGCGTGTTCAGGCGGTGCTGCTGTGTTTCCACTTACGACTGCACATACAGGGGTTTCACTTACTTCGATCTCATCACCCTCCAAAGCCAGCGCCTCCTTCTTTAGGTCTTCAAAGGTGAGCCCAGAGTCCCTCCGAAACTGGACCCTCAGACTTTGTCTCACGGGGCCCTCTTTCATCCCCAGGAGGAACTGGTCGCGTAACAAAGTCTCTCCGTCTCCTAGCCCATGGTCTCGTCGGGCCTGCAGGCGAGTGAACTGCTCTCGTAGCCTGAGGGCAAAAGCTCTAATAGGTTGTCGGGGGCCTTGCTTACAATTAAAAAATTGTGAACGGAGGACAGCTACGGGGGTATGGTCACCATATTGCTCGGTAAGGAACTGGAACACAGTCTGGGCGGTGGCTCTGATTGCTTCGGGGGCGGCTTGTACCTCTCGCCGTGCTTCTCCCTCTAGGGAGTTCAACACAAACTGGAGCCGCTGGGTGGCGCTAAGGCCCTGTAAGTCGGCCAAGTACTCCAATTGGGCCTTCCATTCAGTCAGTCGTACCTCCGACTCTGCTCCTCCATATTTCTGGATCCATGGGCTTCCCATGATGATAGACGTGGCACGGGGTGGGGCTGCAGGCCCCGCGTTGTCAGTCATTGGGTGACCTTGGTTACTCAACTCGAGGTGGGGCCCTGCCGACTACGCCAAAATCTGTCACCACCAGGGGCTGGCTATTTTAGACTAAAGCCACGCCCCTTTGCAACTCCCACCTCGAGGAGGTCCCCAAAGCCAACCCAATGACCAGACAAACACGGGAACAGGTAAGTAAAATTTAAAACAAGCTTTATTTAGTTTAAATATTTAAAAAGAACTGGGGAATTGGGGAAAGGGAAAATTAAAACTAATAGGTTTCTTCTCCTCCCTCCAGGGAGACTGCAGCCACGGGCAGACAGGGCAAGGGCAACAGGGGTGTCAACCACCATAAGCCGGGGGAGAAGGGGAAACGTCAGGCTCCGGCCTGGACCCTGCTAACCGTGGCGCCCTCCTTCTTCCTTCCTGGAGGCAGAATAATTTCAGTGTGACTGGTAAGGAGATTTGTCCACTGTCTGTGTACCTTTCCTCAGGTCGGCAGGGGGTCCTCGCCCCGCGTGCCTTTACGTTCCCTGTCGTACGTCCACCCTCTTTCTCCTTGTGCCACAACAGGTGGTCACTGCGACACAAAAGCACTGTTAGCTTGGACTTTGAGTATTTCTCACCGGCTCTGCTGCTTACAGCTCTCTGGGTAGGTATCACGTGACACAGTCTGTTCTCCAATTGTCCACTCTCGTTTTCCTTCCTCTCCACAGGCGGCCACTAGGACACAAAGACACTGTTACTTGGACTTCGGGTATTTCTCACCGGCTCTGCTGCTTACAGCTTTCTGGGTAGGTATCACGTTACACAGTCTGTTCTCCAATTGTTCACTCTCGTTTTCCTTTCTCTCCACAGGCGGCCACTAGGACACAAAGACACTGTTACTTGGACTTCGAGTATCTCTCACCGGCTCTGCTGTTTACAGCTCTCTGGGTAGGTATCACGTTCACAGTCTGCTCTCCAATTGTTCACTCTCGTTTTCCTTTCTCTCCACAGGCGGCCACTAAGACACAAAGACACTGTTACTTGGACTTCGAGTATTTCTCACCGGCTCTGCTGCTTACAGCTCTCTGGGTAGGTATCACGTTCACAGTCTGCTCTCCAATTGTTCACTCTCGTTGTCCTTTCTCTCCACAGGCGGCCACTAAGACACAAAGACACTGTTACTTGGACTTCGAGTATTTCTCACCGGCTCTGCTGTTTACAGCTTTCTGGGTAGGTATCACGTTCACGGTCTGTTCTTCAATTATTCACTCTCGTTCTTCTCTCTCTCCACAGGTGGCCGCTAGGACACAAAGACACTGTTACTGAGACTTCGAGTATTTCTCACCGGCTCTGCTGTTTACAGCTTTCTGGGTAGGTATCACGTTCACGGTCTGTTCTTCAATTATTCACTCTCGTTCTTCTCTCTCTCCACAGGTGGCCGCTAGGACACAAAGACACTGTTACTGAGACTTCGAGTATTTCTCACCGGCTCTGCTGTTTACAGCTTTCTGGGTAGGTATCACGTTCACGGTCTGTTCTTCAATTATTCACTCTCGTTCTTCTCTCTCTCCACAGGTGGCCGCTAGGACACAAAGACACTGTTACTGAGACTTCGAGTATTTCTCACCGGCTCTGCTGTTTACAGCTTTCTGGGTAGGTATGGTTTCCTCCGTAGGTCAGCAGAGGGGCGAAGGTCACACACCACCTCACCGGGTCGAGCGCTGCCCTATCTCCACTGCCCGTAGGCCGATCGAATCCTGGACAGGGGCGCCCCTTTGTAGAGACCGCGGGGGCGGCGGACCCTTTCGCCTCTGACTCTGCGACAAAACAGACACAGGTAAGTTTACACCACGAATATTTCCAATGTTTTACTCACAGTCACTGACAGCTCTTGGTCTGCGTCCCTTCGTACTCCGAAACAGCACACTATGTATGGTAGCAGTAATTTCTGAGGTCGTTAGCCTCTCCGTCCTCTGCCCAGTAGAAGAAATGGATGATGCGGGGCTTCGTCTAACAAGACACACAGCAACCCACAGCAAATACACAGCACCACTCCAACGTGAAAAGCTTATTAATTGCAAAGTCTCACTCACCACACTATAAGTGCAACACAACAAGGGAAGCGCCCGGTGTCCTCCACTGCGCTTGGGCTGAGATAGGGGCGATGGAAAATACGACCAAAATAAGGTCTCGTTGCTGTGGCTGTTTGGATTTACACTTCTAACGGCTCGCCCACCACACTATTGTAGGGGTAGGGCCGCCCTCCTTCTCCTGGAGGGTTCCAACGGTTACACAGGCTAATTTTTGCAAGTTACTCCACACCAAAAGGATATACTCACAGCGAACAGCCTTTGTTTACGTTGTACAATCAGGTCAATTTCTTCCTGCTTTACTCCTTCAAAAGTACTGGTTAGGCCAAGATTCCTTTTTACCCATAGGATTTTCCGTTTACTCCAACAGGTCCACCGTAAACTACAACGAGAGAGGGAGAGAGAGAGAGAATACAGACAGCCACCACATCTAACAATGAGCACAGCTCCGTTCCTCAGTACACACTACGAACTTTAACTGTGATCTAACTGTGCTTTTTATACTCCCCCATGTACTCTAGTTGTCCAATTACCCGGCGATCTCCTTAACTATGCACAGCTGTAAACAATCGGCTGATTACAGCCTTCGCGAAGCTGCCGGATGTCCGGTGTTTCTGTTCTCCGGTCTGGACGGAAACATCCGGGCGGAACCAAACTTCCTCAACTTTTGGTTCCGCCCTGAAAGATCGTCACCCCGTGACACTTGTGTGAAATATTTAATAAATAAACATTAATAGCTATCTGTGTGTTGTTTCCTTATTTAATAATTACAGTTATAGGAATTAGGCACTCTTTCAATAGAAAAAATTATCTATAGTATAAGAGTTTATTTTTTTATTCAATGTACATAAGAGTTGCCTTAAAGATGCTAAGATAATTTTTTTTATATAAACTGTAAAGCACATGGGGGAGCTTTACAGAGGGTACGGCTTATCTCAATGAGATGTAAATGAGCCCTATTGTCCCTCCCAGCAGCTGAGTTGGGTTAAAAGGCACAAACTTTAAAAGCCGTTTTCTCAGCATTAAGAATTTTGGAGTGCCTACCTTCAAATGGCCACAACTTCTCCAAATCTTATCAGATTTCCATGTGTTACACATCGTTGGAAAGCTTATTGCACTTTCAGAATCTGTGAATAACTCAAAATGTCCCCGATCCGACTTGTGTCCCTACTTTCCGTGACTGGTCACATATTAAATAAAAAGAACACACAAACAATCATAAACTTAGAAAACGGAAAAAAAGAGAATATAGAAAAATATAAACGGGAAAAAACCCTGAAAACAAACGTCCTCTCCTCGTGAGCACCCTCACACGCACCCCAAACACTCCCAGCATGCACCGAGAGAGAGAGAGAGAGAGAGAGAGAGAAAGAAAGAGAGAGAGAGAAGAATAAAGGTCTGACATCAGGTACCCAGGTCAGGGAAGCTAGAAGACAACAAACGTGTCAAAAGTACAGCCATGGCACTCATCTCATTATATGCTCATTTAAACTATATATAGTTTAATAAAATAATGTATGTTACCAGCAATACATCAATTACAACCTTACTATAGTGATTGTATTTACCAGCTGCTGACCACCTTCAAAAGTGCATAACTCAAATGTAAAAATCATTAAACAATTCCATAAATGTTTCTTAGTTTAAAAAAGCTTTTTATTTTATTAACTTTTTGTTATTGCACTTTAATTGTAAAGATGTTCCTACAATTAAAAACAACTAGTTTGAGATTTATAGTCCCTTGTCGTTTTTGAACTAGAATCCTCCACCTCTCCCCGCTTTTAAAAAAAAGTAACTTTTACTCTGAGTATAGTTAAAATGATTTACTTTTTACTTTTACTTGAGTAGATTTTTAGACCAGTAACTTTACTTTTACTTAAGTAAAATATTATCAAAGTAACTTTACTTTTACTTGAGTACAATATTTTATTACTTTTTCCACCTCTGTCAATATTTAAAAAAATACTGTAATTTTAAATGATCATAGTTGCTAATTTTGTGTTGCATTAATGTTGTATTCTTTATAATTAAAACATTAAAAATATAAAAAACAATGGTGTGATTTTGTTTGATTGATGGGAATCTAGCTACACTGCAACAGCCTATCACGAGGCTATGTACGACACGTACGTGACGTAGCCTACGTCAGTGTAGCCGCTCAACAGTTAGCGCACTTTTTTTTTAACTAGATGAGTTTTCGCTTAGCTATACTGCTTTAAGATGGATATTATCCGCAAATGGTTAAAAAGCCCACCAACAGTCTCTAAAATTGAAACGACATCGACGCCTGATGTTGGAGAAGGAGACCCTGGACGACAGCCTGAGCCTGATGCCAGCTCCGTGGAGCCTGACCCCGGGACTAAAAGACTACTACATTCAGAAGATATGGACGTGTTCACTGCGGTGATTCAGCTTGCTTTTGAAAAGGACCTCACTCACAAGTTAAATTCCGAGTGGACACTTTATTAATGAGGAGGTTCTGCTCGGAGAAACGCCGCCTGCCGCTGTACTGAGAGGAGGGAAGGGAGAGACGACAGCGCTGCCTCCACTCAATTACCGTAGGTTCAAAGTCTGTGTGCGTGCGTGTGTGTGTGCGCGCGCACGTGTCTCATGGCAGTGCATATCCCTCTGTTGACTGCTTTAAAATGCAATGTTTGAGAGATGCCTCTAGATTTATGGATATTCATAAAATTGCTTCCATATGTACTGTGGTGTAGGCTATAGGCTATCTGGTCATATCGCTGATGGTTATGTTTAACGTGATGATTACGTGCTGCGCGAATAGAGTATATATTATTATAAGTATACGTACTGTAGGCTAATAATAAGTGTGCCCTCCCATGCATTTCATATGCCCCCCTTAAGACTGAGGTCTGGCGACGGGTCTGGCTGTTGCCAAGCTTTCAGGGACTGTGCAAGGGGAATTAAAGGCGGTACAGAAGTACCCACAGTGATCGCCGATGTGTGCTCTTTGGCTTCACTAATTTAGGCTTCACTAATTGTGTGGTGCAACACTTACCTGAGTCCGCGCGATGGGCAGCTGGGTTGGGAAGATGAGGAGAGGGAGAACGGGTCGGGTTTTTTGGCCCCCATAGCACCCAAAGTCCTCTGGAGACCTGGAGATGGACTAAAATGGCTCTTTTGTTTAGGAATAAAATAAAAGGGAACACAGGATTCTTGGGGAGGTAGTGCTGCGGTCACCATCTCATGAAGCTCTGCAATCTCCAGGTTGCCTGTCTTGTTAACGCTTCCCATTCACTTTTAATGGATTTTGTCATGCATTGCCGAACTGAATTGTGGATGTGTCGGCTGTTCGCGGCAGAAGTTGAACATTTCTCAACTTTTCAGGCGGCAACGCGTGGGTCAGCCAATCAGATTGCCTTATACAAATAACCTAGGCAGTGCCACCCAATTACGTTTATGCAAGACCGGAGCATGTACTGTGATTGGCTGTTGGCCACGCTTCAGACAAGCCTTCCGTCAAGCGTTAATGCTTATGCACCATGTGAATGTACCGTTAGAGGTCCCACCAAGAGAGGTTAGGGGTGAAGGCATACAAGGCCGGTTGCGGGAGGAGAAAGGAGCCCCCACAACCTTGTCAGCTCTTCGAAAACCCTCCAATGTGGCTGAATTACAAAAAATTTGCAAAGATGAGTGGGTCACAATTCCTCAACAGCGCTGTAACAGACTCATTCTTATCCTAAACACTTGTTTGCAGTTGTTGCTGCTATGGGTGGCCCAACCAGTTTTTAAGTTTAGGGGGCAAGCAATTTTTCACACAGGACCATGTGTGTTTGGATTTCATGTGCCCTTCATAATAAAAACTATAATTTAAAAACTGCATGTTGTGTATACTTGTGTTATCTTTGATTAATATTTACATTTGATTTGAAACATTAAAGTGTGACAAAGATTACCAGCACTTTCTCACACCACTCTATAATAGTTAGTGGTGGGCGATACTGCAAAATTTGGTATCGATCCGATACCAAATACATATAGGGTCAGTATTGCCGACTTTTTACTTAAAAAAATATGTCTGTGTAGGGGAGAGCAGTATGTCATTATTTCTGAGGTGAATGAATGATCAATTCTTTAGGCTTTTTTTATTAAATAATGAAGTCCACAAAATTATTAGTTATAAGGAACTGTAGAATTAATTTGTTACAACCTTTTTTAAAAAAAAATTAAGAATAACAAAAATCACTCCCTTTTTTCTGGTTTTAAAAGCAAATGAAATAAAGTGCACACAATTATTACTTTTTACACGTATCAAATTACAGTATTATTATTTAGAGCCGTAAAATAGCTCCACACAACGCTTCTCTTCCTCTCTACCATCCTGATCTCTCACTCAGTTCGCTGCTCCTCGGCGCGTTGTGTCAGTGAGTCACGTGACGACACAACAACGAATCACAGCAGAGCAGCAGGAGGGGAAGGAGTTGCAAAGTGGGCCAGGATGTGAAAGCAGAGTTTGCTCAGGATTGTAGAGGTAGAAGACACGAGCAAAGTATAATGAACGTAGAGGAGAGATATTTAAATTGAAGTATCGATTCAATTACAATTGTATCGATCTGATACCAATACCAGTGTTGGCATCGATACTATCGATATTTAGATCGATCCGCCCACCCCTAATAATAGTACCAACACTTTCTCACACCACTCTATAATATATATCAGGGGTTCTCAAAGTCCGGACTCCGGTCCGGATCCGGACCCGATGAGAACTTGATCCGGACCCGCGTCCACTTCATATTACAAGTGCATTCATTTCTATGTGATTGATTAAACGAGAGCATTTGCTACTTTACAAATGCATATTGAACTTGTAAACCATTCGTTTAGTTTTGTTTTCTTTTTAGATTTAAGAGTATTCTTGGTCCGAAAATAAAACAAGTTATTTAAAAATTTCCTGTGTGACGCTGTAGCCATCACACCCAGATATTATGCACAGCTACTTCACGTACTACGGCTTTTGATCAGTAAGTCCTTATCAATCTGCAATCACTGTTGGTTTGAGTCGTTTAAAACATGCATTTGAAAAAGCAACACTCGTCAAACATAATCTTTATACATATTCTTTATTATCATGAAAATACCTGAAAAGGTTTGAAGAACAGCAATATAAATATATCCTTAAGACATTTCCTGGAGCTGCGTGTGTCTTGTTCTTCGTCTGCAGCGCATATTAAGTTTCTGCCCGAGAGCGCCTCCTGGCTTTTGGATGTAGCGGCATTTCACCGTAATTCATGAGAAGCATGGCAAGCATCATAAACCAATTTATAGGTGCACCCCTAATTTTGGTCAGTGTCTCTGCCTACCAACCACACTTTTTTGCCATGGTTTATGCATCTGATGGAGAACAAACTGTGCCATTTCTCTAATTAGGTTGCTCTGTATTTTGTACCTAGTTACTTTTTGCATATTTCTTGTGTTTATGTTTAAAAAAAATTTTTACTTTAAATGCAAAATACACTTATGTTTTTCCCAAACTGTTCGTGTTGATTTGTTATATAAACAAATGATTTACATAAAGTTTTTCCGGACCTATGAAAATTATGAGAATTCAGATTCGGACCTTTGAATGTAAACTTTGAGAACCCCTGATATATATATATATATATATATATATACATAAAAATGTTTCTTAAATACATGCATGTGTGTGTATTTGTATATACAAAATAATTACACACAGTGCACACATATTATGCAAAAACAAACTTTTCTTTCGTATGCGATTAATCTTTTGACAGTTTTCTCATAACCCAACAGCTTGTTCGATCCAATATTGACCCAAAAATGTGTTAAACCACCCAACAATTTTTAGAGGTAATACACTAGTTTGACTAGGCTGGAAGACAAAATAAACAACCAACAAAAACACCTGGGGCTGATTTTAGTTTATTTTATTTGAGCAAGGGTTTGCTGGGTGTGCAGTGGTGCTAAATTGTAAGAGTTATGGCAATAGTGTTTTCGAGAGATGCGGCTGTTTTCATAGCCCCGCTCGTCTAACCACCTCATCTTACGACTGACTGTCAGGACGTTTGGCTCATGATGAATGAACACTGTCTATATGATGAAGTCTTCCTGGGAGGTCGTTTGCTCACAAATATCCTCTCAGCCTGGTGCGTGATACTTTCTGTCATAACAAAACACAGTGGATCGACCAGCGGCAATAGTTTATGGTTAATTAATCACATGGGAGACAATTAATCAAGGACTAATTTCACTTTAATGATTCCTATCAAAGTACTCTTTACATTGGGAGGTTTGTAATTACACATTGAAAACATCTTCATCTCTGCATCTTAATTTTCTTCCGGGCCTGTGTAGTGGTTATGAATTAATAGGATTGTTTATTTATTATTGTCTAGTACTCATGATATTCATTAAGGTCCACTGAGCTCAGACAGAGGGTCATATCTCAAAGACTTAAGTGAAGTTAGTGAGAGGTTAAATTATGCTGTATATTTGCAGATGGCTTTGCAATTTATCAAATTCCTTTTAGTATATAACAGAGAGTAAGCCAGATGTGAATTTGTATATCGTTGTAATAAGGACGGATTACTGAACCCTACAGCCAGCTTTGTATAATTAATTGTTTTAATTACACAAACACATTAGTTATCAGCCTAACATGTTTGAAAAATTGTTCTGAGTTAAACATTTGTGACATGGGATTATCATACAAGGTTTTTTTTTTGACTTGTCACTTGTTTTGTTAAAAAACAAGCAAAAATCATTTACAGCAATGTTCTAATATAGGAACTTTATCACAGAACATTTCACTTAATGAAAATAAAAAGTGCTGTCTGAGATAAAATATATATATATGATGTATAATTGTATAATTATTTTATTGTATAATTTTATAACAGCTATTATTTATATTAAATATGGTATTTTGTGTTATAAAGGTGAATTAAAATGATTTTACCATCTTAGACCTACCAGCTTAGTGCACCAACACATTGTTTACAGGATTATTTAAATTTACGATTATTCATGCCTTGTTTTTATTAACAGTGTTATAACTTCAATCACGGCTAATGCACATTGTGTCTACATCTCATTACTGTATCTCATACAGTACTGTACCATATACAAAAAATAACAATAATTAAACATCTGCTTTATTGCAACTGCCTCCACTTGAATGTAGGGATAATGCCCTAAGGCAATGGATTGCATTTCCCAAATGATATAATATGAATAATCAAGATAGCTATCTGAGCCATCAACTGTGTTTTCCTATGTAATTTGCATATAAACACTCTTTTAATTAAACCCCAAATTAGGTAGGGAAATGCCAACTAATACATAAATATAAAGAGAAATGGAGAGAACATGATTAAATTGAAGGGCTTTTTGTAATAAAGAGGTATTTATGGTTTACAGAAGACCTGCCACTAATTGAAAAATAATCAGTTTCTTGTAAATGGTTGCATTTTTCTTTTGTAATACTGGTGGACAACTTTTATCTCAGACAGCACTTTTTATTTTCATTAAGTTAATTTGCAGACAAATTCTTCAGTAGGTTAAATGTATAAAATTTTATATTTCACATAGACTTTCATAAGGTTTAACAGAGTAAAACGCATTAAAAATAGATTTGAAGCATATTTAGTGCTTAGAGAAATCACATCCACTCTTTTTTATGGACCAGGGGAGTCAAGGAATCCCAAAGCCATAAAGCGCTGTAAATCTGTTCAAGTTACTGTATAATCTATAATGATATTAGTGAGCTCAGCTTAGATAGTAAACACCAAGGTGAGTTGCTAGAGCCATGATGTATTTCTGTTAGAGTCTCTGCTGACAAATAAACTCCCCTTTATAGAGAGAGAGGCATCTGAGGTTAAGCTGTTTTAAGCTTGAAGAAACTTGACCTTGAACTTTTTTACTTTTTATTTATTTATTTATTTATTTTAGATTTTTATGAGAGACACATTTACATGGTTGTTAACGCTAATCCTTTTTATGGCATTCATTTAAAATAATAGTGAAAAAATAAATTCAGTAATCATTTACCCTGCTGTTCCAATATGTGTAGGCTAATGTTATGTATAGAATAAGTAAAGATGCATAAAGTGCCTTCAAATGTATTTATTAATTCATGGTCAAGCATTTTTTTTCAATGACGTACACTCTTAAAAAATGTGCTTCATTATGCCATGGAAAAAAGGTTTTTGGCTAAATGGTTCAATAACAAATAACCTATAACATCCAAAGATTTCTGTTTTACAAAATAATTCAATTTCTTTGTGGTAAAAAAGGTTCTTAAGATTATAAAAAAGTACAAAAGAAATTATTCTTTGAAAACATTTAAATATATGGTTCTTTAAGGAACCAAAAATGGTTCTTGTAAAGCATCGCTGTAAAGAACATTTTAAGCATCTTTAGAGTGTAAAACCTTAGATAAAGAAAGTGGTGCACCATTTTGAAATCTCTCTCACTTTTTACCTCCATGATGAATAGCATCCCACACTACTGGCCTTTACCAGCACTCAGCCCATTAATAAAGTCAAAGGCCAGATACCAGTGTGTGGGACTGTATATGGCTGGTATTTTAACTTGCTTATTTCTTTTTTATTGCACTGCTGCAATAAAAATAAAGGTGCTTAAAAGGTTCTTCAGAGCCATGTCTCAAAGAACCATTTAGTAAGAAGTTCCTTAGATTTTAAAGGTTACTTTTAGAACCATTCAGACAAAAAGGTTTGTCTATGGTATTGTGAAGCACCTTAATTTAAAAAAAGTGTAGCTGTTGTCACATTGTGATGCGTCTGTCACACACTTACTCTATATGGACCCTTCTCATAATCAGATTCACACACAGAGAGCTCTTCTGTCATTTGTGAATGTGGGTTAAAACATTTCACTCTTCTAATGTTCCCAGAGATCTCTGCTATTTTGCCAGGAACAAAGAAGCAGCCCCTACGAGAACAGGTATGATAACTTACACTCTGTTCTTCTGGGCCTTTGAAAAACTATTTGTTGAGGAAGGGGCGTCCTTTGTTTCAATGCCTGAGGCAGAACCAGTGAATTTAATTATAATCTTTTTTTTGGGTGGGGAGTTGGGGAGCCAAGAGGATTTTGAATTTGAAAAACCCTGGTCTTAAAAGGAATAAAATTGACAGCATTAATTATATCTGTGTGAAGGAGAGGAGAAACAAAAATTAAATTTGACAGATGAAGCTTGTAACAAGGAAGCTAGTTCTTCCAAAACAAACTGAATGGAACATACTTGACAATGTAGCGCTTACAGTAAATCCAAAGACTACAAAAAAAGCTGTAAGTCTTAAACCATAGACCAGGCCCCAACTGGTCTAATTTATCATAATTTAAAATAATTAGAAACAATCATATTGTAAAATACAGAATCAGATAGATAGATATAAACAACATAACAGTTGAACATGGATAACAGCAATGAAGCAAGCAGAGAATTATGTCAGTTGAATGGTTGTATCAATGAAACAAGATATTTTCTATTGCAGATGCGTTGGAGATCGTGGACGTGATAGCGGTGGTGAGGATGGAGGACCAGGGACTCAAGGCACGAATCGCCAACTGGAAAAGCATGCAGGTCCCTTACCCGCGTTATCAAAGCCAATGCAGCGAGGAGCAAAGTTTTCATTGAAAGAAACTTAAGTTGCATTGACTGCAATGGCTCTATGGCCGGTCTATTCAAGTCTTACCCTGGAGGGCTGAGCACAGAGTTTACAGAGTTTAGCTCCAACCCTAATCAAACTTAACCACCTGTAATTGTCTAGTGATCTTGAAGACCTTGATTAGCTTGCTCAGGTGTGTTTGATCAGGGTTGGAGCTAAACTATGCAGTGCTCTGGCCCTCCAGGGTAAGATTTGAATCTTTGAAAATAACACAATTTGCAAGACAATTTGTTTTTCTGTTCTGTGCATGCTTGGTAACATCTTGTTTACAAATGTAACCCTCGTTCCCTTAAGGTAGGGAATGGAGACATCACATTGATGGCCGATAAACTGAGAGAGTCCAATCTGCTTCAAAATGGTAAAAATGGTAAATGGACTGCATTTATATAGCGCTTTTAACAGACCTATGGCCATCCAAAGCGCTTTACAATTAGCCTCACATTCACCCATTCACTCACACATTCATACACCGACGGCGGTGTCAGCCATGCAAGGCGCCAGCCAGCTCGTCGGGAGCAGTTGGGGTTAAGTGTCTTGCTCAAGGACACCTCGACACTTGGTCTGGTGGAGCCAGGGATTGAACCACCAACCTTCCGGTTTGTAGACAACCTACATGAACCACTAGGCCACTGCCGCCCACTAGGCCACTTCAAGTGTAACTAGAAAGAGCCAATGAACATTGGCATGCAGAATTTGCATATGCCGGCCCCACCCCGCTGGGAGAGTATAAATACAGCTGGCAGCTGAACTCCATTTTAGTTTTACACTGATAAGCCGAGCATAAGAGACCCGACCGCCTCAGCACTGGTACAGTAACCGTGGCGATGGTTCATTCAAGAATTTAACAATGAAAGGTGTTGGATGAAGTGGTAGAGTCAATACCAATGGAATTTCTGGCACTAATCTAGCACCGGGTCTCTCTGTGCTTCTTCCCACTTGGTAAGCCAGGGCGATATCCAGTGAGACATCCTTTGCTTGGAGACAGCTTTTCCCTTCTGCTGCGCTCCATAAGACAAAGAGCTGTTCTGAGGTCCTGAGGCTTTGCGTTCGGTCCACATATATCTGCAGAGCGCAAATGGGGCAGAACAAAGCTATGGGCTGGGTCTGCCACCTCCACTGGCAACGCTTGCAAGTTCACCACCTAATCCCTAAAAAAGTGGTAGGAACCTTGGGCAAGTACTAGGCCAAGGTTTCAAGCTCAAATAAGAGTCAGCGAACCCACCCCCTTTCTTGGGTACAATGAAGTATAGGCTGTAAAAGCCAGATCTCTGGAGGGACCGGCTCTATCACATCCTTCGCCAGTAGGACCATGAGCATCTGCATGTTTCAAGGCAGTGAACTGGATGCCCCTGAACCTGGGCAGGCGCCGGGCGAACTGAATCAAATAGCCAAGTCTAACAGTGCAAATGAGCCAGCGGGATGGACTGGGGTGATTTAACCAAGCCCCCAGATACCGAACTGACCTGACTCTGTATTCGGACAGATGGGTCTTGAAGAGTCCTTCAAATGTCCCGTCATGTCTGGTGACGATTGAGGTGGATGAAGATGATACAGGTCTGTACTGTCCATTGTTCTCTGAGCACTCTTCAGACCTAGAGATGGGGGAAACTGCTCTTTCTGGATAATTTGGGTAGCCTACCGCCAGCTAAAAGCCAGCGGCAGAACAGAAAATAAAATCAACATAGGATTTTCCACCCGGCTCTCCTCTGGGGGAGGGAGTGATGCGATCATCACATTCAAAAGAACAGTCTCTGCCATCTCTAGGTCTGCTTCCCTATGCGTTTGCCGCCATTTTTTACTGTGCAGTTCAGCCAGAACACAATGCTCTTGTCACATCATCACTGAGGGAATAGCACACACTTCAGAGAGTGGGTAAGTATTTCCAAACAACATGTAGTCGAAGGAGATCAAAAGTTCAGTGCTTTGGAGAGTGCTGGTAAGAGATCAGGTAAGCAGTCTGTACTTGAGTTAAAAATAGACATCAACTAAGGGTAAGGTTTGTCCTTTATGGTAATGAGCCAGAAACGCAGTGCAGACATTTCTGACTTATTAAAATAAATATGAAATCAGAAAATATACATTTATTTTAGAAAATATGACACATTGATGTAGATTAAACTATTCAACAATATATCAAATTAATCAACCTTAAAAATATACGCAACTTAAAAAGAATAATATTAACAAAAAACATAACTTATAATACTAAAACGTGAATTTTTTTTTCTGATGAATACACTTTTATTTAATAAAGGTTTTAATTGTTTATTTTACAATATCCACCCATTATATGCAGATGCGCAATGAATATTGGGATATCCTCGGCTGTTAAGGATCCGTTTGTTCTATCCTTAACAGCGCAGAGAAATGAGGACGCATTTTGAGGCTTCATTCTAACATCCTTTGAATTGGGACGGCCTTACTAGCCTCAAGTCACGCTGCTGTGATGGAATCGGTCTTAAATACATCCTTAGAAGGTCGCAGCCTTTGAATTGGGACACAGCCACAGTAACACTGAGTTAAGGCATGTTCTAATCATAAACGTAATCATAAACATAAAAGTCACCCACTTAGTTTCATACCTGTTAATTAATACATTAAATAACAACTAATATGTTACACTGTTGTTAAGAACATGCTTTCACTGAGTGTTGCAGTCGAGTCTATGTCAAATCGAACTCGACAACAACACTGCTTTCACTCATCATATTTAAGTAAGGAAAAATCAAGTGCATTTGTATTCAGGTGCTGTTAAAGTGTTACTCCCAGTCAAGCAAAAACCTCTAGTTTTCCCCAAACAGGATCCTTCTCCAAAAATGCCTTTCCCTATTAGGACACAGCTGGAGAGGGTAGATAAGAAAGGCATGCAAGGGTCTCTGGCCTTCAGTCATAAACTAATGGGTGAACAGAATGAAAAATACAGAGGTAGAATAGTAAAAAGTAAAAGCCAGAATTCGAGACCTATGTTAATTACCACGCATTGTAAAACTTCACCTTTCTTACAATTAAAATGTCTTCAGACCCGCCTCGTGTGTATGCACATGAATAGTTAGAGAAAAGTCTCTGTTGTAATTTATAGAATACATAAAAATACCTGCTTTGTACCTTCCTTGCTTTGCCATTCATGCTTAGCAGTAATTCATGTTTGGTTGCCTTTATAATTTACTTTTTGCTTTTGAAGCAGTGAACTGACTGTTTTAAAAGGTTTTTGTTTTGATGTAAATGGTTGAGTTGGCAGGACTTGTTTTAAGGGATATACATGATCAGCTTACTGTGTCTCCTATCAGCTCAGGCCTTAGTGTACACATGATTAAATGCAGTGCTGTAGTAACTAAAAATAAGTAACGCATGGATGAATAAACTCCATAAAATTGCAAATCCTAAATGTACACATCAAAGGAAAAAAATTGTAAGAAAAGACCAATTAAGATTCTTGTAAATAAAGCATTATTTCTGTTCAGCAAAAAAGAAAGTCATATACATTTTGATGGCATGAAAGTACGAACGGTGAGAGAAATCTTGTAATATGAGGAATAATTCCTCCAACAACACATGTAAAAGTATCAATAGCAAAAAGGAGAATTGAATTAATTATCAGAATAGGGCACACATGCCCGGTCTTGCATTTTTCTTACAGCGTTCACAATCTAAAATGAGTCTACAAATTGCCAAATGTGATTTCATTATGCTCTCTGTCATTTAATTTTCATTTGATGAAAAAATTTTGCCATGATAAAAAGAAAATCTCTAACTAAAATCCATTCCATTTTGCAATTTCTTTCTATTATGTGTCTAAAATCTTAAAGTTTAATAGCAATCATTGACTTTACAATAATTTCAATCTTTGACAAGACCTTAGCCAATATTAAATATATTTTTGTTATATTTTCAAAGAATGTTTGGTTACACTTTATTTTGATAGTCCACTTTAGACATTCTACTAACTATGAATAACTTAGCAACTACATGTCAGCTAACTTTCAATATTTTGCAACTATATGTCAACTAACTGTCATTAGTGTATTAGTAGACTGTAAGGGTTGGGGTTAGGGAAGAGGTATGGGTTAGTGGAATAAGTTGACATGCACGTGCAAAGATACTTATAGACAGTTGAATGTCTGTTGAGATATCATCACAAAAAAGTGTTAGTAGATATTAAGCAGACATTCTAATAATTATCTAAAGATTGGTAGTTGATAAGAAGTTGCAAAGTTACTTATAGTTAGTAAAATGTCTAAAGTGGACTGAATGTTTTTTGTTTTTACATTATGAAGGATGATTTTATGTAACAGCAATTAAGAAAAATTACTTTAGCTAAGTTTTCACAGAGTGGGTCAAATGCTTACACATTTATTAATTTAGAAGACACTTGTATTTAAAGTGACTTGCAAATAAAAGAGCATTTAAGATTTTGTCCTAAATTAATTCCATAATTCTTTTTTTTCTAAAAACCCGCGTGCACTTTCTTCAAAGCATGTGTAATGCTCTTAAGTTGTGCAAGACCACTCAATGACACACAAAATGAAGTAGTGAGTGTTTTAAGGCTGACTTTACACTCCAACTCTATTTACTGAAAGAGAACAGAGAAGCGGTCGGGGACTCATTTCTGACTCCTGATTACAGCTGCTTTGTGACACCTCAGAGAGTGATGCGGTGGATGGTTAAAACCTCCATAAATATTCAGGGCAAGTTTACAGTGCGTGCTGAAGTGCAGGCGTAAAATCAAGCTTTAATGATCCCTCACTGGTGGCTGAATGGGTTCTTTTTGGTCTTTGCTGAGTAGGCTTGATGTGATGTGTGTTCTCCATCAGCACCATCCCTTCCCTTCCCTTCCCTTTTTTTTTTTTTTTTTTTTTTTTGCTGTAGGGAGCACTTTGTGAATGACTTGTGAATGGCCAGATTTTAAAACTAATTTTAAAAAAACGAAACAAATGTACAGATTTTAGGTATATGTTTACGTAATTGTTTTTGCACAGCATTTCAAAAATAAACATCTAGGTAAATTTAATCTTGTGATAAATGCACAAAAAGTACCTTTAAAAATTAACTTTTTAACACAATCACACCTCCTTTCTGTAAGTTAGACTTATTTAGATGGTCTTGTTAAGGACGCCAGCCTAAATTTTTTTTGTTGAAGGTGGCTAAATAATGTTTGCTGAACCAATCCCTAAGATTGCCGCCATGCTTAAACCTGTCCTCAAAATGGCCGCCATGCCCAAACCTGTCCTCAAGATGGCCGCCATGCCCAAACCTGTCCTCAAGATGGCCGCCATGCCTAAACCTGTCCTCAAGATGGCTGCCATGCCCGAACCTGTCCACAATATGGCTGTCATGCCCGAACCTATTAACTAGGGCCCTGTCCCAAATGGCGCACTTCATGTGGACTTTCGGTCTCGTGGCCTTAAATTGCACATTCTCGCTTAGTCTATGAGTCCATCCCTGCTGAAAAAAACAGCATACCAGCAAGACCAGCATATGTTGTGTTTTGGTGCTGGTTTGCTAGTGAACACCAGCTAAACCAGCATCAAACCAGCATCAGCACCAGCATTAGCACCAGCTAAACCAGCAACAAACCAGCATTAGCACCAGCTAAACCAGCATTAGCACCAGCATCCCATGCTGGTCATACCAGCATATGTTGTGTTTTGGTGCTGGTATGCTGTGACCACCAGCTAAACCAGCATAGACCAGCATAATTCCTATGCTGGTACATGCTGGTTTGATGCTGGTTTTTTCAGCAGGGATAGGGTGTCCCATCTTTCATTTTTATGCTTTGAAGTGTGCTCATCAGCACCTCCTTTGCCCCCTTGATGCGGTCTTCAGCAATGCCCGCACTGCAGCAGGCTTCGAGCACTTTACCAACCCAGAAGTCCTTGCGAAAGGGCAATCAGACCAATCAGAAAACGGAAGGGAGGAGTTCACACTGACGGGCAACTTCTCTACCTATTTCTGGTGTGATGCTCAAGTCTGTCCCAAAATACAACTCCGGTGCACCCACGTGGACTCGCATCAAGGGTCCCTAAAGTCTGGACTATGTGAAGTCATCAAAGTGTGGACTCTGAGAAGGACCACAAGTCCAGAGTGTGCCATTTGGGACAGGGCCTAGATGGCTGCCACACCAGAGCCTGTCCATAAGAGGGCTGCCACACTCAGTCTATCCATAAGGTGGCTTCTACACCTGAGTCTGTCCACAAAATGGCTGCCGCACCAGCTTTCCCAAAGAATGACAGAACCAGGCAGCTGGTGTTGAATCTTGGAGACACTCAACTGGTGTCAGTGCAGGTGGCTGGTATGACCTTTTGTTTAGGTACCTTCTGAGGTATGTTCCTGGTTCATTGCACTTCCAATGATAACTGTGGGTCTGTGGTGTGTGTAGGCTGCTCTTTGTTTTTAATTTCCCCAGAGGACGCCTAAATTGTCTGAACTCAACTGAGTTGTATGATCCGAGCAAGTTGGCTGAACCAGTGCCCTTCAAGTTTCCTGTTTTAAACAATCTGTGTTTCCCGAGTCCTCTATCACAGCCACAGTGGTCATTTTGGAATCCACTGTGTGCAATAGGTTAGGGGACAGTCTCTGGTCTCGCTACCCCAGCCAATATAGTCTCACTGAACTGCAGATTCCCTCCATACATATTAACCTGGCCTGGACTGTTTCTCTCTGTCTTTGTCCATGTTCCTGCCACTACTGGTGCCACCAGGGTTGCCAGTTCCATCCTGGTTCCTGTTACCACCAGCATCACAGTGGTTTCCAGTTCTACCCAGGCCCCACCCTGGCTTCCTGCTCTACCGTCTCCACCCTGGTTTCCTGCACTGCCGGCTGCACCCTGGCTTTCTGGTCTGCTGGCTCCGCCCTGGTCTCTGAACCCATTACTTTACACGGTGATAAACTAGAGCCAGCCAGACGATCACACAGAAAGAAGTTGGAAGCCTAATTACATGAACATCCCAATATGCCATTCAAAATGGATAGATGCACAGTTGAGAAAAAAGGAGGCCATTCATCCTTATCTGAAAGATGTTCCTTTAAGGGAGGGGGGTTCTGCCACAGTCATGTCTTGTGTTTCCCCAGTCCATGCCTATTATTTTGAAGTTGTGTCTTTGCCTGCCAAGTTTGTAGTTCTAGGTAGTTATTTTGTTCCATTGGTTCTCATTCTTGATTGTCTTGAGGTGGGTAATCATCAACCACGATATATATATATATATATATATATATATATATATATATATATATATATGATATGATATATCTGTTCCCTGGTTTTCTGTTCTGTGTCTGAACCTGGACTATCTTGTTTTATTCTGTTATATTAAAACTTCACCTGCACTTGGATCCGCTGCCTACTTTCATCATTACACATTGTCATATAACCCATTTAATTAAAACTGTTCAGCTTTTTGAATAAAAAGCTATTGAATACAATGGAAACTTATACAAATAAAAAACAGAAAGACAACAGGTAATACAGCAGACAAGCTTATTGTTTATATCTATGCACGCATTAGCTCGTGTGCATGCATTAGCTCTTGGTTGGGATGGGTCACTGCAGTGCCTTGTTTGTCTAAGTCCAACGCTTCTCTTCCTGTTAGTAAAAAAGATTAATCTATGCTGCTCCAATCATCGCTCTCCTCCCCAATGCTGCAACAATGCCAGCTTTGAAATGCTACAGTTTGCCTCCACCCACTTTAACTCACCATTGTGATCAGGGCCTCCCACTGTTTTATTGACTATTTCACTAATTACTGCTTGCATAAACAAAGCCCTTAAAGTACTGTAAAGAAGTTTCAGTTGACTGGATTGAAGAGAAAAAGGGTGGAGTCTTCTCCTCTGAGCTTCAGGGGGAAAGGATGTATCTTTTCTTTGGCAGGTACACACTCCCTCTGATCATAGATCATTGATCACAGTCGTCAATATCTGCTGTTCCCCTTGCATATCAATGCTCTTATCCATCTCTGGATTAGGATGAATGGCCTCCTTTTTTCCTCAACTGGGGGTCCATTGATTTAGAATGGCATATTAGGATGTTCATGTAATTAGGCTTCCAACTTCTCTCTGTGTGATCGTCTGGCTGGCTCTAGTTTATCACCATTTAAATCACTGTTCTGGCACACAAAGCTGGCAAAAGACCAAGCACTAAAATGCAATGACTAGTTATAGGACGATAGTGTTGTGCAGTTTCAACATATGTTCTGGTTTTCATGTTGTTATTAGTGAGTAGGTAAATATTAATTTAATCATGTACATAATGGAACAATTACCAAGAATGTGATTATTATGAAGATACTTAACATCAACTAGTCATCTAGAAAAGCAGTAAACAAGTTAGTTAGTGTTTTATTATTTTTACTGGAATTGTTTGGTTTACATTGTCAGATTATTGATTCAAGATTTGTACTGTCATCTGTACTTTGTGCAATGAAATTCTAACACAACTTATGGCAGTTCATACATATTTTTTGAGGTTTAGGAATTACAAGAGTTAAGGATGGATATTCTCTGGGGTTGGCTATTGAGGTAGGAAGGCAACGGTGACATCACGTTGTGACAGGCGAATTGGGAACCCACTTCATGGGACCAATCTACTTCGAGAAACTTGTAAAACGCAAATATACTTCGCATGCAGGTATTTGCATCTTCCGGCTCCACCCCACCCCGGGAGTATAAAATGATCAGGTGCAATACCAAATCAGCTATTTTCACTGAGAAAGCCATGCATCAGTGCCCGGTTGACCTTCAGCAATGGTACAGCAAACTCTAGTGAAGTGACGCAGTGCCTGGGTAAACCTTCCAACTCTAGATCAGAAGAGACAGAACCTGGGTTTACTGCAGAAAGGCTGGTCACTACTTGTTCCTTAACTCCTGATAGTGAACTAGTAAAACTGGGAACTCATCTGAGCGGAATCAGGAACGCTGCAGAGCCACCCCCTATGGAGGTATGACTGGGTGGCATAACACGAACAACCAATAGGTTCTCACATATGAATCTCTAAGTAATATCACAAACTAAAGAGAGGCGCAGAGCGGACTCTGCTAAGTGTTTCAGCTATTTGATGACAAAACATGAGAGGATACTAGCTCGACAAAAACACTATAGAATCTAGTAAACGTGTTAGGTGCTGCCCAGCCAGCAGCTCTGCAGATGTCTGTCAGCAAGGAACCACAAGCTAATGCCCAAGAAGATGCAACACTTATCGTAGAGTAAGCCTTCAATTTAAAGGGGCATGTGGTTCCTTGCATTTGATAAGCATGGGTAATGGTGTCCACTATCCAGTGGAGCATCCTTTGTTTGGTGACTAGGTTTAGCTTTCCCTTTCTGCTGACAACCATAACAGACAAAGAGCTGGTCTGAAGTTCTAAAGCTTTGCATTCTGTCGACATACGACCGCAGTGTGCATACAGGACAAAACAAAGCCATGGCTGGGTCTGCCTCCTTAGGCTCACCACCTGATCTCTGAAAGGAGTGTCGGGAACCTCGGGCATGTAGCCTGGCCTGGGTCAATACAACAAAAAAAACCATGGTTACTACATTTTTACCACAATTAAACCATGGTTAAGTTTTGTAAGGGTAAAAAGACAGCTGAGCCATGACCTCTCTTGTGCAGATCCATCAGAGCCTTAGCCTGATGGACCTGCAGTAACGCCATGGCATGAAGTGCAGAGGCTGCCTCCTCGCAAGCCCGATATGCAGACTCCATTAGTTTGGACGACTGTTTACAAGGCCGCGAGGGTAGGGCTATACATCCAGGTGGCCGGGCTGGCTGGACACAGCTCTGTACAAACGACCACTCCACTGCCGGGACGTCGTCATATCCTTTAGCGGCACCATGATCGAGAGAGGTGAGGGGTGATGGCTAAAAGGGTCAGTCGTGAAAGGAAAACGGGATTCTCCAAAATCAGGTCAGCTTATCATGCACCTCGGGGAAGAAAGGTATGGGAGGTGAGGGTTGAGACACCCGAGCAACTCAAAAATACTAGTGTCAATACGGGATGGTTCAGGTGGGGGAGGTTGAGTCCACTTCAGCCCTACCGCCGCCAAAGAGAGCATGGCTGCCACCTCTGAGTTAACTATGGGTAACGCTATCCACCCAGAAGGTGAAAGCGAAGCTGTACTGGCGTCAGAAATAGACAGCCCCCCTCCGATGCAGCGACAGACATAGAGTCTTCATCGGGAGCACTGACAGATTTCAGGGGCATTTTAGAACACGAGCCTGCCATCTCCATCAAGATTACCATCTCAAAAGTCAAGATTGTGAGGCGAAAAATCGTTTTGCATTAAAAGGCTTGGATATTCCATTTCCCTGGACTTTTGGGGATTCATGAACAATTTGTTTTGGACAATTTCACCGAAGTGGATAAAGGGAAGATTTTGAAGGCAAGTAAATATCCTAAACCGGCACCGCATGGTTCAAGTAACTAACAACTAGATCACAGTTTTATGACTGCTATAAATCATATTATGCTTTGTGTTTGTGCTTAATGGAATCCTGAGAGTCTAAGCTTTCAAACGATGTGGGGCATGACCGTATATATAGAAGATTTAATGCTTCAAAGTTACAATGACCTTTATGCAGCCTCACGTGCAAGGGAGGGGTGTGCCGTGTACGGCACAGTGATCCTTGTCAGGTTAAAAAGACACAAATTCAACTCGTGCTGCTCTTTTAGGGAAATCACTCTTTAATGCTGTGTGGAGTTAATGAAGCATACTGTACAGGGTAGTGCAACGCACACACTCAACTCAAGTTCAAACACTTATGCAGAGTTTCGACTGCACGATTTTAGCCCTGATTTTGACTCGCCATCAGGTTTTGAGAAATCTCAGACAAATTCCCGAAATCACAGGCAATTCGATGCTCGTACACGCGAGTGACAATTACACTGTGAGGATCTGAGGCAGATGAACCCTAGTGCAGACAGGGATGAACAAAACTGGACTTCATTAAATGAAAACAGGGAAAAACAAAACCCACGAGGGGGCAAAACAAGACAGGATGTACACGACAATAAACTAGACATAAAACAAATATGAACTTACAATTAACAATAACAGACTAGACTAGGAATACACTGGACTAACAACTTACAGCAAGATGTACGGGCATAGACACAAGTCATGGAACGTGCACAGAACAGCAAACACAAGGAATTTAAATTAGGATCAAATAATGAGGACAACAGGTAAAAACAATAATTAGAAACGAGGATCACAAGGGAGCGGGGTAAAAGAGACAAGACAAGGAAAACACATGGCTGGATAAAAACATCCAAGTCAACGTGTTCCCACACAAAACATGGTACTGTCAGAACCCTGCCACAAAGACTAGATATAACTCAAGACAAGATTCTGACAGGATCCTGACACACAGTGTGAATGATCAAAGACGTGATCTGAGAGAATCGCAGAAGAGTTGCTGATACCCATGAGATATTTGGCATGCTAAATATCTGGACCTGCCGACAATTCAAAATCATGCCGTGTGAAATGCGTTTTGACTAAAAATAACATATACAGCCAACGAGAGAGCAACATACAGGATATATGGAAGTTCGGGGAGGAGTCTCTCCAACCATTTCCTCCATCATAATCTATATTTCTTCTCCTTTCTGCTGCAAATGAGCGCACATGCAATTTGTATGGTAAGCTTCTTGCGGGCTACCATTTTGAATAATTATCCCAGTCTCACGTGAGAACTCCAGTCTTGCACGCGTGACCTCGCGTTATTTCCTTTGCATCACTTATCGCATGCGTTTGGTTGTGAGCTTTCAGGCCGGGACAAAGTTGTTGGTGATTCTTCCTATGGTAAAGTCATGCAGTGTGAAAACCCCTGTCACCAATCCATCATGCAGTCTGAAACAGCAGTGACTGAATGCTACCCCAGAAAGTCAAGCAGTCTGAAAATATCTGTGACCCGACTAGTTCGAAATCATGCAGTCTGAACTCGGCATAAGAGAAAAAAAGAGATGGAAATCTGCGAGCCTTCACTGTGGTACTGTCTGTAGGGCGGCAGATGCAAATATGCCAAGTTCATTAGCGTTTTACGTCTCGTCACTACAGTTTGCTGTACCATTGCTGAAGGTAGGCTAGGCACTGATGCATGGCTTTCTCAGGGAAAATAGCTGATTTGGTACCTGACACTCATTTTATGCTCATGCAGTGGGGTGGAGCCAGCAGATGCAAATACCTGCATGCCAAGTTCATTGTCGTTTTACAAGTTTCTTGAAGTAGATTATTCCCGTGAAGCACGTTTCCAATCTGTTGGTCACGATGTGACGTCGTAGTGACCGACTGAAAGGGAACAATGCATTAAAAAGACAATAAAAGGCAAATGGGTATACAAATAAGGAGAAACCAGGAAAATACTAAAAATTAACAAAGTTGAATACACAGTTGAAACAGTGGCAATAATGATGCTTGAATTGTCAAGAATGGTGCAAAAATCCACTTCACTTACAGTTTCTGTCAGCATGTGAGTGATCTCAAAGTGATTTGCGGGTATTTTGGTTATATGTGACCACTCCAAACCCTTGCATGCCCTAAAACTGTGTGTAGTAACTGAAATATACTTCAGGCGTCAGATTAATTTAATACTGAATAGTAGTACAACTAATCGAGTACAGTAGTAAGCTGAGCAACAAATAATATAAGTAGTTATGCAAAGTGGTAATCTTAAATAGATAATGTGTCTGTTCATGTCACATTTCATGTTAAATATGAATCTGAGATCACAATGGACAAATCTGCATTGGTTAAAAAAGCAGAATGTAAAATAGTCACATGATCACTGAGATAATCAACCACTTTCTATTAACAAACACGTCCAAACAAACCAGCCTCTGACATCCCAGGGGATTTTGGAATTAAACAGGGTCAATGCTCCTCCTCACCTAGGTGGCACGTGTAGGGATGTCAGTGACTAAAAGCTTTGGGGGAAAGACCAAGATGAGGGTGGGGGTTTGACCTTGTACATGGTGGGTCGTGGGGCAGGCCAGCCGACCATCTGTCAGAGCTGCTGTGGACCTGACCTGTCATGATTGTCTGGCTGGGAGGTCAAAGGGAGAATGAGATGATAGAAAAGTAAAGAAGGAACAGAGAAAATAAAATGGAGGAAAACTAGAAAACTTAACTAGAAAGCATTCAGATTATGTTCTTATAGTGGTGAATCCATTACCTATGTCGATCTGAAAGTAGATTTTTTTCTATAAAGGCATGGTGCAAAAGCCTATGAATTTTCACTAACCTTTTACCATTTTAAATGTCAACACTGTACATGTAAAAATTTGATTTTTCAGTAATTTTCACAAGGTGACATAAATGGGCAACTAATGCATGGCATTAATAGCTGACTGTAAATGGGTCTTAAGTATATGCTTATGGTGTGTGCAAGCACTTTGCTCTAAAAACGTTCAAACACGAATAGCAATTTATTTTTCAAGGAACTGGTTTAATAAAAATGGAAAAAAATGCATATATCTAAAATAAAACAATATACAAAACACAACTGACATTCACAATACAGGTATCTATTCTGTAATATACTGTAATACCTAACAGTAGTTACGTGAAAATTGCATTCACCGTTTAAATAGGACATAAATGGGATGAATGTGAAACTCAATAAATGTAATAACAGTTTGCAGAATGCAATTGCTATAGCCATACAGTATCAGCTGTATACATGTACAGTTCGACCTGCAGCTCAGCATACATTTGCCATAATAGTAAGTGTGGTTTATGGGTAAATACAAGGTAAACCTTTGTATACAGTTCTTAGTTTAACTGTGTTAATGGTGTTCTTGATGCTCAGCTAACAGGTTGTTTGTTATGCTATCAGTCATGGGTTTGATTCCCAAGGAATGCATGACCTTATAAAATGTTTACCTCAAATGCACTGCATGAATGTAAACACAGCCTTGCGTACTTTAATCTATATAGCACAGTTGTGCCTATTGTATCTAGCACAACTTTATAAATAAATGTAAAACCTAAACATGACACATAGTTATTTACTTTTAAAATTATGAATAATATTTATAATTTAAACACAGACAAAATTGACTTGAAGACCAAATTGTTACAGTACAAGTGGATTATATGCACTTTAAGAGTTGTATAGATGTGATGCATATCAGTGATTATGTACCTGCTCTGAAACTCAGCGGTGAGGTCAGATGTGTAAATATTCATAGTCATATACTAAATACTTGTAATGAGATATTAAGCTTGTTGCATGACAAATCAAAAACACAAGATAATAGATCAAATATGACTCCACATATTAATGTAATTAATTATCACTATACTACCTGCCACTACTTTGCTAATGAACTGAATGCTAGTTTAACAATTGCAAGGTCTCTACTGTCTACTGTCAGCCATTTACAAGAGGTACGATTTTACTACGGGGTGCAATACAGACAGCATTCCAGACAATTGCTAATTTGTAAGGATGTGCTATTTGTGAGTCTGTCCACACCTTATGTCTATCTGAACCCATATTTCATTCTTTGACTGCTTGTTCTTTGTCAGACAAGAGTAATTTAACTCTAGGATGAGCACTTGTCAACTTGTCACTTATGTGAGACTGACACGAATGTAGAAGTGACCTTTGACCATGCGTGCTTGTGTCTCATTATCACCTACTCTGGAACTGAAATCAGACTTGGGCCAGCCTGTTGTCACATGATGTCCCAGTATGGACTTCTGTACAACACATTCATGCACACACCCCTAGAGAGAGAGAGAGAGAGAGAGAGAGAGAGAGAGAGAGAGAGAGAGAGAGAGAGAGAGAGAGAGAGAGAGAGAGAGAGAGAGCTGGGGTGGATTTATATTAAAAAGATTTACCTTATATTTTAATATTTTAAATCCATTTTTGGTTGCACTTTATTTTACAGTACATGTACTTACCTTCTACATATATGGTAAATATGTTGTACTTCCCGACAAATGTATTGTACTATATCTAAAAACACTGACTGTAACCATGATGAGCAGGTTGAACATAATGGTATAAAGACTGTTATATAAATAAAATAGGTTTGCCTAGTTTATATTAATGTAAAACATATTTGAAAGGCACACATCTATTTCTATCATAACCCTCTTATTTAATCCTTTCACTCACTTCATGATGGATTTCTGCTTTTTCACTTCTTTTTAGCTCTTTGCCATCAATATGTTTCTTTCTTTCATGACTTCATCTACTCCTATGCCTTCCACAACATATTTTTCTGTTTTATTTGTACCTTCCATTCCCATAGTATTTGATTTTTCTATTCTTTTTGGTTAAAAATAAAATGGATATCGGCCTTTCTTTTCATAGTATCCTGGAAAATGCAGCATTAAGTTGTCTTTCAAGCTTTCTAAACATACACAACACTGAATAGTTTTGTCTCCTTAATGAAGACAAATAAAAACATTAGGCAATATCATAACGAGCGATTTCATATGCACGTATGGAATATTTTGATTGCTGCAGTAACAAGACATGACGGGCTGCTTAAAAGATATTTACTGTTTACACAAACCTGCAGTTCAGTTGTTTTAACTACCAAGCAACTACCTCAGGCATATTAAACAATCAACAGTTTAATTTTTGTATTTTTATCCTGATGCAACATTTATCTGTAAAATATGACCGTATTCAGTACTCTGATTTGCTGATGTGATGCTCAACTTAATCACTTAAAGACACTAAAGAGAAACCACTAATGTTTTGGCAGCTTGTGACGATGTGAGGTGCTTTATTAGGTCAGACAAACCAATCATCATCAGATATGTGTCTCCCACCCCTAAACACACGCAGAGAAAAACTACATTGCCTTTCTGGTTTAAAGAGCCTACTCGGGTATATATTATATATATTAGGATACCAGCGCTGGGGTGGCATATGGGGTGGCAATGCTTTTATATAGGGTGGCAACTGCCACCCCGTGCCACCCCGGTAGATCCACCCCTGGAACTGCCTTAATCCTTCGTGGCACAGAGTCAACAAGGTACTGGAAACATTCCTCAGAGATTTTGGTCCATATTGACATGATAACATCTTGCAGTTACTGCAGATTTGTCAGCTGCACATCCAGGGCACAAAGCTCCCGTTCCACCACATCCCAAAGATGCTCTATTGGATTGAGATCTGGTGACTGTGGAGGCCATTTGAGTACCTTGAACTCATTGTCATGATCAAGAAACCAGTCTAAGATGGTTTGCGCTTTATGACATTATCCTGCTGGAAGTAGCCATTAGAGGATGGGTACACTGTGGTCATAAAGGGATGAACATGGTCAGAAGCAATACACGATGCTCAATTGGTACTAATGGGCCCAAAGTGTGCCAAGAAAATATCCCCCACACCATTACACCACCACCACCAGCCTGAACTGTTGATACAAGGCAGGATGGATCCATGCTTTCATGTTGTTGACGCCAAAATCTGACTCTACAATCTGAATGTCGCAGCAGAAATCAAGACTCATCAGACCAGGCAACGTTTTTCCAATCTTCTATTGTCCAATTTTGGTGAGCCTGAGTGAATTGTAGCCTTAGTTTCCTGTTCTTAGCTGTCAGGAGTGGCACCTGGTGTGGTCTTCTGCTGCTGTAGCCCATTCGCCTCAAGATTCGACGTGTTGTGCATTCAGAGATGCTCTTCTGTATATCTCGGTTGTAACGAGTGGTTATTTGAGTTACTGTTGCCTTTCTATCAGCTCGAACCAGGCTGGCCATTCTTCTCTGACCTTTGGCATCAACAAGGCATTTGTGCCAACAGAACTGCCAGTCACTGGATATTTTCTCTTTTTCTGACCATTCTCTGTAAACCCTTGTGTGTGAAAATCCCAGTAGATCAGCAGTTTCTGAAATACTCAGACCAGGCCGTCTGGCACCAACAACCATGCCACTTTCAAAGTCACTTAAATCACTTTCATTGAGTTGCTGCCATGTGATTGGCTGATTAGAAATGTGCATTAACACGCAGTTGGACAGGTGTACCTAATAAAGTGGCAGGTGAGTGTATGTAATGTATACAATCTTAACTATAGATTGCCTGCCAAACATTCCATCAAATAGTGGTAATCCATGATCGTGACTAGCGATGACTAGCGAGACTAACAAACAAGCACAGACCGTAAGTTAACTTCAGGCCAGATGCATAACTGCGGCAATGCGCGTGGGTCCGATAAACCATTTCTAGCTAACAGGAAGTGAGTGTAGAAGGAATGAAGTAGGTTTAATATTCGGAAGTGGGCTCCCTCTGGTGGTTGGAGCAATCAGTCTCTGGCTTTGGTATTAGTGTTATTTAAAACAAAGCGATACTAAAAGCTAACATTGAGGAAATAAAATAATGCTATACTTGAATCACCACTTAAAACAATATTTCAGAGGAAACATAAGAGAGAAGAAACAAAAAAATGGTAGTTGGCAAAAACTCCAGCATCCACTTAAACCATGCTTTAAAAAGAGTCACTTAATTGTGATTAAATAAATACTTTTCACTGTAATGTGATTTTTTATTTTTTAATAATGCAGTCTTTCATGGTGTTAATTAAGATATAAGAAGGAAGTCAATTTTCCAGTAGCTCTTTATACAGCATGTATTAACATCGCCGTTCTAACCCCCTGACTCTAAGTGCACTTGCATAAGGCTCAGACTTGTAAAATGATTTTCTTTCAGGGAAAAATGGGGCACTCTGGTCTCTGATGTGGCTTCAAGTTCTATAAAGCACTGTGTTGTTAAGCATTTGATGGCAGTATGCAGAGCGCAGTTCTGGCCTCTCCTAATGAGACTGTTTTATATTGCCTTAACGAAAGAGGGGGAAAACTTTTAAGCCTGATTAACTTACCAAAATCTGCTCATGTTTCTTTCACACCAGACTTCAAAGGGATCACATTTTAAATTTCCTGGACACTGGTATTAAGTGAACCAATTTACAACTGCTTTCTTGATCTTCAAAGACCGCACACTCTCTGCCGTGAATCTGCCTGTCATAAGTTCATGGGGCATCGCATTAACACAATTTGTCAGCAGTAATGCCAATAAATAATGACCAGTAGTAGCAAGAGGGTAATTAATCTCTTTATGTGTTGGAGTTTATGGCTCTGTGTTTTAAAACGAACTCTTACTTTGGTTTTTCATTGTAGCTGTAATTTAGAGTTTAGTGGAGTATGACATCACCACCATGTTTGATTCCAACACAAAAGCTGAGAATGATTTTGTAAAATGAAAGAGGCTCTTGCTTTATATCAACAGTCTGTGCGTAAGAGTGATAAAAGCTAAAATCTTGACAAAAATCATCACTCAGTTCTGAAGTAACCCCCAAGAGATCTCCATTGCTTACAGAGTCAAGAAGATGATGTATTACTTTTTAAATTGTGTGAAAGGCAAAAGAAATTAATCCAACAGTATAATTAATGATGTGACACCTAACTAATGATGTCTGGATTGTGGTGACCTTTCCCTAGAGTGAATGAGGTATACCGTGTCCACCTGTGACCACCCTTAAGCTGTCAGATTGAGATCTGAATTTGTCTTTTGCCCCCTTGTCAGGCTTGTCAGTGACCTCTTGTTCTTGATTTAGACTTGGGTAAATGGATCTGTTCATCTTTGTAAGTTCATACAATTTGTTCATGAATTTAGCATTTACAATTCATGACAACAACAATAACTAAATTTGCCAAACCAGTCAAAGACTGATCTGCATTGCTGTGCAATCTTTTCATATAATAGTGTTTTGTGTATTTGATACCTCTTTTACAGCACTATTAAATGTGTATTTCTGATTGGCAGACTGATGTATTAAATTATGTTATGATAATTCTCTAGGTTTTGCATCATACTTGCAAACCACCACGAGATAAACATGTGGTTGTATACCACATAACTCACTATCTAGATATAAGAGGTCCTCTGTGCTCATATTTAGAGCACAACTTGATTGAGAACCCACATGATTTTCTAGGGCAAGAGTATTCAACCTATTTTAGGCCAAAGGCCTCTTGGTGTATAGAGTGACAGAGTAATATAACAACTGACACCCTGTTTAAGTCCCTTGCTCTAGGTGTGCATACATATATGTTCACTTCTTACGGTTTTTCTGTCTTTCTGTCTTCCTGTAAATGCTTTGACTTTGACATATGAGGGTTTCATTTAGCTAAAATCACATCATATGTCATGCATCCTGTGGAACACATGCCATCTGTCCCTACAGAGCTGTTTAACCTTACTTCTGTTCTTCTCTGCGTAATATGTGTGTTGACCTCATTGTTGCACAAAACCAGCACAAACCATTATAAACTACCTTTAAACCAGCAGGGAAGTTCATGCCAGTCTGTTTGTTGCCCTTTAAAGGGACACTCCACTTTAAAAAAAAAAGGCTTATTTTCCTCATATTCATCATATTCGTTTCCTATAATCCATCATAGAGGCAATGTCATAAGTTCATCTATGTGACATAAGACATGTTAACCTGTTAAGCCAGACAGCCGTTTTCAGGCCAAATCATGAAATTTACATGCCCACACTAAATAAGCTGTAGTTCCAAAACCCTTTGACCTACAGACACAATTTTTATATCTCTAAAAAGAAGACACTTGTGTCTTTACTTCTCAGTTATCAGAATTCAGATATGTAAAAAAAGCTAAATGTTATAGACACTGAAGTGTGGTTAAAATGTTTTATTAAAATTAAACGTGTTTTTATTTAATTAATAATGTCATATTAAATGTGCCATACCAACCCAAAAACAACATAGACTTAAGACCACATGTCTGACTAATCTATGTTTTAAATTTGAAGATGATATGATAAAAAATAAGGTTACTGTAAGCTTTGATCTTCACCATGGCACATTTCAAAAAATGGCCACTGGGCTGCTCCAAATCATCACCTGCTATAATGATGTAGAATAAAGTAGAAAAAGCTTTATAAATTAATTATTTACATGTGGTTATTACCTAGAGTATGTATCTACAAAACTTTATTTATTACATAAAAATATTGTATACACATTTGACAAAAATGTGTTTTAACTTAAATATTGAAATAAACTAGTAACCGTAAACTACACAGTACATAGTAATTATGAAGCTTTTAATATAAAAATAAAACTATTTACATTGTGGACACCTCATGTTTTACAAACTAAAGCACTCAGCACAGCAGTTGTTGTGAAGTGATAAAAGAAGCATTCATATTAATGGCGGTGACGTATCTCTATCGCGAGTAATTTGCTTAACCATTCATTCAGTGATGAGCGATAGAAAAGCACCCAGACAGCGATCTGTTACTAATAATAAGCTTTTGTCCTCACAATATACATTCAGAGTACTTGCATAATGTTAGGTACATCAACAATGTCTGCAAATAGCGAATGTGCATCAGAATGACAAGCAGTCTAAGTTACTGCAGATAACAGGTGCACGAAAATAACACACAAAACATCAGTAAAACACTAAACTTATTAGCTGTATGTGAAATATTTATCATAATGTGTATGTGTGGACTCATTTTAAACATAATACTCTGACTGACCTGATCGCGTATGCCTTTTCCATAGTAGAATCGCGCTGCGTGTGCAGTTGTTGAATAACAATATGGATTTAGGATTATTTGATGCAAAATCCCATGGAAACAACGAAGAAATATCAATATTTCTCATATGTAATACGTTTGTGGACTAAAACTTGTGGACTTTGTCAGTGACGCATGTATCATTCGTATTTTGCACCGGCGCTCAGCGGGTTTTTCCCTCCACAGACGGACGTCGGCAAACTAGTGAATGAACTTGCGCTTCCTGGACGGTTCAGCGCAAAAAAAGAGGTGTGTTCTGGTGCAAACCATCCCTGATGCTATTTTGCAGTTTTAAAAAAACAATTGCGCCACTGACCAGAAAAAAAAAGTTTAAAGTCAGTGGCGCGTTGCGCGTTGTTCATTATGCTATTTTAAGGGCGCATGCTTGACCATAATGTATAGCGTGCACAACGCGCACACACTTTGCATCTAATCTACACAGATGCAACAGTTATTTTTGCAAATCATAAATTGTTACACTTAAAAATATTAATACACGAGATAAGGGGAATCATAGTGGTGAGCATTGTGGTGATAGTTTTTATTTATTGTGTGGCTGTGTTCAAAAATTCTCATGCAAATAACGATTAAAATATTTTCATAAGTTTGTTGTGTGGCTGTATTACGTTTATTTTATGTAAATAATAATTAAAATGTTTTCATAAGAAACCTTAATGTATATGAACTTGATTTGTAAGAGTACTTTGGGGTTGGACCTTGCTTGCGTTTCTTGGGTCCGATTTCAAAGCCCCCAACCCCTTTCTGCTGAGGGTGGACGCAGCGATGTCCTCTGCTGGCGTCAGGTCATGTGTGTAGGCAGATCCACCTAACGTTACATGACGTGCCCGATTTATGCTGGCAAGCTTGGGATTCCCCCATCTCTTGACATCATTGTTGCGCTTGGCGCAATGATGGTGATGTCAGCTGATGAGACACTTGTGGCTATTTCCTCTCACGCCTGTTTAACCTTTCCTCGGCTGTAAACCGCTCCTGGCGTACGCCTGGTAAATCCGTCATAATAATAGCAACCCGCCATGGAACTTGCGCCCTTGCGTTTAAAGGGAATGTTGGATAGCGTTCTGATTGGTTTATTTGACGTTACGCCCAAACCACACCTATGAATAATGAACCTACTTCAGACCAACCCCTTATTGATTTGCGCCTGGCGCAAGAGATATTTCTCACGCCGGGAAAATAGCAACAGCGCCCAAGATCCGCCCACAAACTCACTTGCGCGTTGCGCTTCGCACTTGTTTTTCATATCGTTAAAATAGGGCCCATGATGTTTGATAAGTTGTTAAAAACAATCTAAAAGTGATGCTAATAGTCATAATAGCTGCTACTACAGCGAGAACAGATTGTTTGTTACAGAGATTTATAAATGTATGATTGATCAAGAAATGGACATTGAATATTGTTGTATTGTTTATTACAGTTTTCACAACAACATGTTAATGACAAATAGTGACAGCAAATGATCATCCTTACTATGACTCTGTCTTCAGTGGCTACGGTTTAACTTGGTGTTTAGTCAGAGTTTCAACACACTTCACAAAAACACTAGTCATAGACTTTATAGCAAGGTGGAAGCAAGGTGGAAACACACACACAAATGCAAATGATTGCGTTTCTGCAGATTTGCAATTTTGTGGATATGTTGGGGACTCAAAATTGAATTCTGCTTTCTGACATTAAAAGTGCACCCTTGCACCCTTAACATAAATATGGTTGGAATGGAATAGTTTCTATCAAATATTCATAGCCTGATTTTCTGTGCTGGTTGACCACTTTGTCATTTACTGTAGATTTCATCTCAGTCATGTCTCCATTTCATCGAGAGTTTTATGAGAACTGTTGATTAATCCCAATTCACACTGAAGTCCCAGCCATCCAAAGTTCTATCAGATAACCAGTCTGACATTCTCATAATGCTAGAAAGTCATTTCACGCATGGCACTGAGCTAATCTTCAATCACGGTAAGGCAGATATGCTCATCTCCATCACATGTCTAAAGCAGACCCCCACAGACTGATATCAGACTTATAAAATGAGTTTGGTTGAAGCTTACTATGTGGGCTTCTGGCAATGCATTGTATTAATGTAACATAACCATGCACCCTGTTGATTGATATGGGAACACTGGTCAGATGGTCTCAATAAGATTTTGATTTATCTGCCTTGGCTCCATTTTGTGTCCGGCAGGATTTGAATCACATAAAATTGATTGCTGTAAGTATTTATATTCATAATTTCCACGCCACTGTTGGAAGATGTACTGTACTCAGTGGCTTTCCAACTGTCAAATATCCGATGTCCCTAAAGCTCAAATATTCTACTACACCCAACCGGGGGTCAAGGTTCTTAATTTCTGCCATTAACATAAAGGTCTATACTACCAGCAATCATTAAGCATTCTCATTCATCTTAATGATTTTATTTTATTATAATTGATGATGCAGCTGTAGAATTGTAATTATATATTTTGCTTATATAATCACTTTTTTTGAGCCAATCATATGCGCCAAAAATGTCAGAAATTATGTTTTATAGTCAGATGTTGTAGTTACAGTGCATTGGTAGTTGTAAAAGGTAACCAGCCATACATTAAAGCAATAATCCTAGACATATATTTCAAAATGCTAAAAGTATTTGAAATCAATATCGTATCCGACTCTATTCCATGACCCTGACATGAATGCTAGTAAAATATATTTTTGTGAAACTTGGTCTCTTGACGGGTTTTGGTAAAAATTGTTTTTTGAACAATTGCATGAAGTCTGGCCTACACTGTTGCATATTTTGTCCAAGAACTGTCCACTATTCAAGATCACAAGGAATTTCCACGTTGAAACCAGGGGCGAAAATTTCATTTAAATGTTGGGGGGACATTAAACATAAAATTTTTCAAGAACAATTTTTGAAGGGGACACCAATAATACAGGCAAAATTGTACTTGCAAGGAAATGTGTACAGAGAGAAAACGTTTCTCTTTCTCTATGAACGGACCCAAATTTAATTTTAATACACATGAATGCAGAGGTGGAAAGATAATAAAATATTCTACTTAAGTAAAAGTAAAGTTACTGGTCTAAAAATCTACTCAAGTAAAAGTAAGTCATTTTAATTTATCTCAGAGTAAAAGTTACTTTTTTACAGCAGGGAGAGGTTTCTAGTATATTTCAAAAAGGACAAGGGAATATAAATCTCAAACTAGTTGTTTTTTATTGTAGGAACATCTTAACAATTAAAGTGCAATAACAAAAAGTTAATAAAACAAAAAGCTTTTTTATAACTAAGAAACATTTATGGAATTGTTTAATGATTTTTACTGGTGAGTTATGCACTTGAAGCAAAAATAATATGAGGTCAGCAGCTAGTAAATAAAATCACTATAGTAATGTTGTAATTGATGTATTGCTGGTAACATACATTATTTTATTGAACTATATACCTAGTTTAAATGAGCATATAATGAGATGAGTGCCATATACTTTTATCCTTTACACGTTTATTGTAATCTAGCTTCCCAGACCTGTGTACCTGATGTCTTTCAATATCTCTCTATCTCTCGCTCTCTCCCTCTCTGCAATGTCTAATGACCTGCGCATTCTCGAGGACGTTCTTAAGTTGTTTGACTTGACGCGAAGCTGCTGATAGACCTCGAAGGATAATGCGCATGTATTAAAAATGCGTCGTGCAAATTAGCGGTAAAAACCCAGCTCAATGAAACAATCGCTTTGCGTCAATGGCCAGGGGTTTCTTTCATAAGAATTGAATTGAGGGTCTGCATTAGCCCTCACAGTCTCGTCCCTCTCCATGGCTCTTTTTGCGCGTTCCCCCGCACATCAATCAATCATCCGTGGCGCTTCGTTATCACCTTGCTATTTTATTTTTTTACTCAGTAACGGATATGATTTAAAATGTAGCGAAGTAGCCTACAATACTTCAAACAAAACATACTTAAGTAAAAGTAAAAGTACAGATTTTAAACCTACTCAAAAAATTAAAAGTACACAAAAAAAACCTCAATTACAGCAACATGAGTAAATGTAATTTGTTACTTTCAGCTCTGCCACCTCTGCATGAATGCATAAAAATGTTTTCTTGTTCGTTTATCTGCTTCTGTTCTCATAAAACGAAATATGTTCATGTTTATATGTCCAAATAGTCCCGTTTTAAATCATATGAGGTTAAACTGATAAGTGATGGGAAACGTTGGTTTGTAGGTATATAGCTGATTAACGCGTCGGCTCCGTACACTTCTCAACCCCCGATTGTGTGGCCCTCTCAGTGGACCAAACCACTGTGAGGCAAGTGAGGGGGGAATCAAAATGTTTACAACGTTTTTTGTTGTTGCTCCGTTTGTATTTGTATTGTTTTACTTCTTACACAACTATTTTAAGTATTATAAATCATTACATTATTTTCAATACACATATTTTAATGATATTTTAGGGGGGGACAACCCTCAGATAGGGGGGGTCCTGTCCCCCCCGTCCCCCCGGGATTTCCGCCTATGGTTGAAACAAGGTGCAAGTCTAACTACTAAGCTATTCTGGCTATTAATTTAATCCCAACCTATCCTCCAACCCATAAGATTGTTTTGGTTATTTGTCCATTTCCCAAAATACGACCAAAAGATGCACTTACTAAATTACTGTAGCACCTGTACCGGCAGATGTAAATGTATATATTAGGACATGAAATTATAGCCTGGTCCAACCAGACTCTTGTACATTCATTTCATTTGTACAGAGAGTCTGTCCACGCTCCATTGCAAAGCGTTACTTCCGTTAAGGAGGGTCCTCTGTTGAAGTTTAAAACTATTGGATCTGCCCAGAGTCACACAGGATCTGCCATAGCCAATCGCTAACGTGTGGTCGTGGCGTATATCATGCCCCGACAAGTCAGCCCAACAAAAATTAGCAAACATTGTTCTTGCTCCAGCTTTAACTTCTGTATATTCGGCAGTTCTGCAACAACGGACCGAATAGCTTTTCTCACGTCTTTCTCCACTGCCATTACTGAACTACAACTCAAACTGACGCGCGACCTCAACGTAATCGTTCTTAGCCACCCCCCTCTGTTCGCTGATTGGACCTGCAGATTTTTGCAGGAGAAAAAGAAATTCTACACAGCAGTCCCAGACGTAGTACTGAAGCGAAATGAAAATTAAGCGGAAGCACGTAGGAGGGCAGAGCCAGGCTAATGAAATTATACATATTGAGGTAAAATATTTTGACATGTACAGGGATATGAATTTCAATTTAAACCACCAGAATTAATTATATTTTTACACATTACATGCATTAAGGGCAAATAACGTACCCATTTATTTATTATATGATATAATAAACAGCATACAAAACAGTAAAAACCTTTCACGAAAACGTTTTCAAAAAGTTATTTAAATATTGCAAGTGTACCAATTGATTTCTATAAAGACGAAAAAGTGAAGACAATTTACTTTAAATATCAGATACGATGTACTCGTTCAAAACTGCCGACCAGAAGAAGCAATGATAGGTCATCTTTGATTGTAAAATACTACTGGCTCTCATGTGTCTCAGATAAGGATGTGAAGCGCTTTTGGTTCTCGTGGCAGATAGCTTCATGCTCTAATGTTTTGGTTTATGTTTGAATGAGCCCTGAGTGTACAAGTTGCATTCTTGAATTTTTTATATAAATTGATAGTATGACTTCAGTTTGCAAGGTTTGCAACATAAAATGTTTGTAATACTGTTTATACTGTTGTTCTTTTGGCAATTTATGCAATACATACCTGTGACTGTACTTTTACATGTTGTGTTTTATATGGTTGAATAGTGGTTGGATTTTGGGTAATCCTGCTGAAAAAACAGCATAGACCAGCATAATTCCCAAAACACAACATATGCTGGCCTTGCTGGTATGACCAGCATGGGGTGCTGGTGCTGGTATGCTGATGACCACCAGCTAAACCAGCACAAAACCAGCATGGAAATTATGCTGGTGGTCACCAGCAAACCAGCACCAAAACACAACATATGCTGGTCTTGCTGGTATGCTGTTTTTTTCAGCAGTGAACGGTGGTGTTAGATGCTCCAAAATATCTTTAAAACCATAAATGTTTTTTACATTTACAAATTCATGAAATTGAATGCTTCTAATCTGACGTATAAGGCAAAAATGTAAAAACGTTAAAACATAACTACATGTAGTATAAGCTGCATGTGCTAAAAGGCACCAACCCTTAACATATAACTTAACGTCGTAATAAGGTGCTTGCACAATCGAATTATGAGGTCATTATTTTTGGAGGACAGTCTCTTTAATCTAGTTACAAACATATACAGTAACAGATAATCTATGGAAGTTATTGAATTTATGAAGTAGTCAGCATCTTTGAGCATAATTTTTAACCTATAATTCCTGATGATGCAGCAAAATACAGCAATATATTGTCATTGCAAAATATTGAAAATTACTAGTTGTGCACAAAAATGTATTAGCCAGTAGTCAGGAATCGTGTTATATTTTCATTTCATCTTATTTGTCACTTGCAGTAGAAAACCCAAATGGGCTGCATTGCAAAACACACTGTGTTGTGTAAAACTGCAAGCATCCATATAAACTTGTAAACAATGACTCCAGATGAATTAGTTTTCTGCTACATAATGAATTTCATAATAAATGAGTGTTATTTTGAAAGATTTCAAGCAGTTGTATTGTTGCACTTATCATTACATTTACTCCTGTCCCTAATGATTTTATTTATTGGTCCCATAGACCCAGTTTTGTACAAATCTATAATAATTTCTATTTGTGTTCCATAGCCATATTGCAGTCATTTCAGTAAGATAGCTTTTGTGTGCCATCACAAAGTGTCTACAGATGTTGGAAATGAGTGTATATAGCCATTTGAGTGCTTATCTGAACATTGTTCTCAACACATTTATGGCTAAAATGGGAAAACTGAAAGGCTAAAATTGGGTGCTTTGTAAAAGTGTTTATATGCCAGAAGGCTTGCCATATGGAGAATGGTATGGCTCAGCATGAAAATCTGTTATTACAGTGAGAAGAAATGTGTAAATAGTCTCCCACGAAGAGTGAATTTTCAATGAATTTGAAATGGAAAAAAATGGAAATGGAAACAAATGCAAGTGGTCATATGATGTAAATTGGTAAAAAATTACTTTCCACTTAAATAAATAAATTAAGTTCCTCCCACAGTCCAATTGGTGAATTGGAAATGCCATAATGTCCCACCCCAACTTGTGTGGATTAATTTGTGTATAGATTTACTTGTGAGTGGATTAAACAATGTTTTTGCAATGAATATGGATTATGGAATGGTGTTAGTAAGTAAATAAACAAACAAATATGCAACTAATCCAACCCTAACCCTACTAGGTACATGTTATTTATTAATGTTATTCAGTATTCAAATGTATAATTGCAGAGTTACTGTACAATGACACCTTAAAAAGTTTAACCAAATGTACTGTGGGCAGAACATTGCATACTTTGACAGTAAACTTCATGAAACACAACAACTCAAAAAACAAGAAGCTAAACATGTCACATAACTTTGGAAAGCTGAGAGTCTTGTGATTCGAATGATGGCGTTTTTTTATGATAAGGGAATGCTAAGGGATTAAAAAATGCCACATTTTGAGCAATCAGTTGGTGTGCCACTAGCGTCAGCATTGCACTACCTCCCATATAGTCAAAATCCAAACTTAGTGCTATTTTCAGGAAAAATATACCTTTCTGTAAAAATAAAATGCGTATAAATTATAGTCATCTTCACATATAATAATAACAACTAGGGATGGGCAATATAAACAATATGCAATATAAACGATAGAAAATTGGCATACGATAGAGATTTTAAATCTATTGCACTATCGCGATAATGCGTGTTGATGACACCATCTACCCGCGAACTTTAGAGCCACGAGCTGCAGCCGAATAAACATGGATGAAAGCGTCAGCGAAACAGAGGAACTCGTGAAAAAGACAGATGCAACATTATTTGGATTTAAGCCGTCCAACAAGCAGCTGTAAAATATACTCTGTAGAGCAAGGGTGTCCAATACGGCAATGCTGGTAGATCGCACATAAGTTAACTGCTGCTCCACGCGGGAAATTGGCATTATGGTCTCGTAATTGTGAAACATGCAGTATATATATGCAGTATAGTCCTTACAAGCATTTAAAGTGTTTAGTGTTATAAAAATAATTAACTGTGTTTTTTAGCAGATAGATCTTGTCGGCTTTATCATTTAAAAAGTAGATCACCACACAAAAAAGTCTGGACAGCCCTGCTGTAGAGTGTGTCAGGCAAAAGTTCCAGCTAAGAGAGGTAACAAGACTAATCTGGCCATAACGGTTTACTTTTACTTACTTTTTTAGCAGTTTGGCTTTTCTAAGGGTCTATATAACCTGTTCTGAAACGAGTCTATTGGAATTATTATATCGCAATACATATCGCTATCGCAAGAGGCTGCAATGTATAACGCAATATGGATTTTAGGCCATATCGCCCATCCCTAATAACAACATTTATGCATAAGTCTGGTAGCCATTGGATCTTCTAACATCCTGACATTATCCATGATCTTAGGATATTAAGATGGTCCTTTCTATCAAAATTATTCTTACTGAATTTGCAGATTAATGTAAACCAGCTCCCCTACACTTCCTTGACGTTTATGCCACAACATTACAAAAATCTAATACCAATTTATGTAATAATTTGCCATTGCATTTGAAATCTTTGGTACCTGCAATTTCACAATTTCAAGTACTTTAAAAAAAAACAGCCCTAATGAGAGTAAATAAGCACATGCCTGCCACAAAGAAGGCGGTCTGAGATAAAGGGCAGGATGGTGTGCCAGATGTGCCTGTGTCTAACATAAGAGAGGTTCATAATTAAACTTCAGACACTCAATAACTTTACGCATTCTGTGTTGCCAGCATTTTCTTCGTTGTTTTCCACGCTGCCTTTCGAATGGGCTGGTTGTTGTTGGCATGACTCCCTGTCTACCCGCTGAGCAGCGTCGCAGTGCTAGAGTCATGCAGGGTGGCGTCATGTCTGTGTTTTATCCTCACCCCATTCTGGGAGATCACACATAAAGGTAAAAATGGTGCCTTCCCAATTCTCACCCCTAACATCTTCCAGATACTTCTGGAAGAGATGTCCCCTGAACTTTAACCTTTTCTGACACATATTGCTACCAGTAATGTTCATAGTAAAATAAAAGAAAGCTTCTGTTTGGAAACATTCCAGGCAACGATTTAACTTTGTAAACGTCTGTAAATGTTTAGCCTTTATACAACTGCGGTATACCAACAAAGAACATTGAGATTTTATTCCATTCAATTCGGTTTTTGGAGCCATGCCATATACATACCAACGGCGACAGATATTGTGCCAAGTCAGATAAGCTTGTAAAACCATAAGGAGCCTTGTGCACATTTTTGGCTAAATGGACGCAAATGTTGTCAGAATGTGTCAGAGAATTACCCGCAGGATTTGAAACGTTGGAAGGGCAATAAAAACAATAGAGTCATAGGGGAAAGAAGTTAAAGGACAGACGGGATGTTAAAATCTTGTTCTGAAAATAATTGAATGCAGTGTTAACTGTAAATGCAGTGTTAAAGGGATAGTTCGGCCAAAAATGATATTAAACCCATGATTTACTCACCCCCAAGCTGTCCGAGTTGCATATGTCCATCGTTTTTCAGACAAACACATTTTCGGATATTTTAGAAAATGTTTTAGATCTTTCAGTTGATTAAATGTAATGTTACGGGGTCCACCCATAGTCCACGACCTTCAAGTCCAAAAAAAGTGCGTCCATCCTTCACAAATTAAATCCAAACGGCTCCAGGATGATAAGCAAAGGTCTTCTGAGGGTAATCCGCGTGGTGCTGTTGTAGAAATATCCATATTTAAAACTTTATTAACGAAAATAAATACCTTCCGGTAGCGCCGCCATCTTAGACTCCTCTGTATTCAGGAGAGAGTATTAGCGTAGTGTACGCACTTTTCTTAGTGACGTATGACAAATTAGGAGGGCGGGGGCACAGAGCAGCAGCAGAGTAGCCTCCGTAGGCTGAATGTGGACGCGACTAAGATGGCGGCGCTACCGGAAGGTATTTATTTTCGTTAATAAAGTTTTAAATATGGATATTTCTACAACAACACCGTGAGGATTACCCTCAGAAGACCTTTGTTTATCATCCTTGAGCCGTTTGGATTTAATTTGTGAAGGATGGACGCAATTTTTAGTAGGTCCTCATCTACTGTCATAGACCCTGCGTCCGAAATCGCATACTGTGTTCTTTTTGCACAGATACATACTTGGTAGAATTAAAATACTGTGGTTCATTATACAGTACAACAAGCCAACAATTACTTGTTAAAAATCTATAAAAAAAATAAAAGGTATGCACTATATTCTAAACTTTCTACTAACTTGAACATATTGAAATTCAATAAAAAAATCCCCCCACATGCTGCATCTCTCAAATACAATTCACAAATATCTGTTGAAAAGAAATGTTTATTTAAAAAAGTGAGCTTTTTACCCAATCTTTATACTGTTTTCATTTTAGTAAATTTTTTTATAAACCTAAATTCATATATATTGATAGTGTCTGCATAAGTTAAAGTCATTTCAGGTTAACAGATGGTGTTTGGACATTCTGGGCCTGCACTGACCACAGGGGATCGAACCTTAGGAAAGATGCAACGAAATTGTCATTTTAGGACACAAGAGGATATAAAAACAGGAAATAGCATGTCTTGTTTATTTCTCAGTGGGATGAGATCAGCAATTCTAAATAAGCCAATGTGGTTAGGTTTAAAATTTTGCTGTTGGTTGATGATCAGTAATTATTATATTCAGTAGTTTATATTGATAGAGGTGCTCAGTACAACATGCCAGCATGCTAGCTTGTCAAGAAATGCCCATAACAGCACAAAATATGTCAATAGGTAAAGTGCAACTAAATACTCTCCCAAAAACCTTATTTTATCTGGAATGACACTCAGTGCAAAAGTTGCACCTTTTTGTCACTGGGTACAGTAGCTTTTAAAAATGTTTTAATATGTACCATTTAGGTACAGATATGTAGCTTTGCGTTACCAATATGTACCTCCAATGCTGCCTTACCACTGTACACTCCACTGACATGGAGTTCACCGCGTAGTTGTATTGAAGTTTCAGTTTAATCGTAAATCCGTGTCAACATGGGAGAAAAGCTCATTCCAGCGCAAGAGCCTTCCATCTACCAATATTCATCATAGTGAAAGAAACAAAATTAATGCAAATGTATGAAACAATAAACAGCTATGCATATATGACATAGATTGCCAATATTTTTTGGAGAGAATATATGGAGACAATATTAAAACAATAACCTATACATACATTTATAATGTATTACTTATCAGTAATCAGTCGTTTTTAAAGAATCCAAGTGTTACTGATGAAGTTAAACAACAACAAAAAAGGATTAATAATTTTCACCTCGCAAAGTGTTTTGATTGGAATACACTGAAATACATCACTTTCGGTCGGCATATCGGATGCAGGGTAATCGCACAAGTGCAATTTTTTTTACGGATCCAAGACTCAAAACAGACACAACAATTACGCATCCGCAGGTGGTTGGTACCTCACGCAGACCCTTTACGACTCTCTGAAGGGAATGAATAACCTCCGATTTATCGGACGGCATTTGTCGTGTACAGTGAAAAGGGGGCTTAAGGTACCAGAGTGTACCTTTTAGGTACAAAAATTTACTTGGTACCACCCCAGTGACAACTTTTGTTTCATTCATGTACCTTTTTTTCTGAGATTGAGCAGGTGACAAGTGACAGAAATGTAGAACAACACATATTTCAACATAATGGAGAACAAATAGCTGTTAATGCTGTCATTTTTTAACGCATCACTGCAGTCAGAAGTCTTTAGTTTTTCCTTTTGTACTCACTTTCCCACGAGAATATGTATTTGTCTTTGTCTCCTTATTAACATTAACTTTTTCCCTCTACACCTTCTTCCATGTGTTTTCTCTCTCGCATCCACTGCTCTAAGCCCCCCCAATCTCTCTTTTCATTTTCGGCCTGTCTGAAGACCATGGCCGTAGGCTCATTTGAACCCCAGGGGGTTTAAGAGAAGTGCAGCAGACAATTATGTACAGCGTGATGGCAGCCACTGGTGATGGGGTTTTTGGGCTGTGCCCCACTCAATGTCAGTGCAGGATGGGTGAAAATAAGTGGTACCTCTCCATGCCAATACCTGAGACCCATGATGCTGCCTATCCCAGCATACTTTGCAAATGAATTGTAATATTCCACACTGAAGCCAAATGAACTGTGATCAGTTTCATAAATCATTGATATTTCTTACAAAGCACACATACTCCAAATAGCAACATATTTAGAATTTGTTGTAAACTTATAAAATACATTGAATGCACTAAGTTGTTTTGATAAAAGCATTTACGTTTAGCAAATGCATACATTTGTATGTAAATTGTTAACCATTAAAAAACATCATTCACCATCCATGAATTAAATTATCCCAAAACCACTAACACAATGTTATATATTTTGTGTGTATTTACATTATTCCTAACATTTCCAACAATGTTTTAACATTTTTTACCAATGTTTGTCATTTCTATGTCATAAATCAATTGATCTCCGCAGCACAGCATGCATAAGTAATATTCATAGCGTCTATTGTCAAATAAACTATACTTTGCTTTTGACCATGCGTAGGTTCGAGTACACGTAAAAAAAACTGACTATACTGCAGCCTTAAGGCAGATCTTATTCACACAGACCGTTTGGGCTGAACAGGTTTGATTCATTATGATGAAGCCTGTACTATAAGTTGCTAAGACACATGTATGTATGCTTGGATAAGTCTGCTGGTGTGTCAGCTCTTTCATACAGTAGGTGTGTGTCTAGATAGCTGACAAAAGCATGATTAAGCGATAACAGTAATGGATTAGTGTGGTGGTCTGTGTGTCAGTGTGAGCATGTGTTAGTATGTGTGTGATGGTATTGATTTACACACGGTGGCCATGAGTTTCTTTGTTCAGATCATGAGTGTATGTGCACTGGTGGGGGATGGTTAACAGCCAAGTCAGCAAAGCTGTCAATCTTCCAGCCTCTTATTTTAAAAGATTAAATACTAAAAGTTTAGGTGTGGTGCAGATATACTGCTTCATTGAAATGGACAAAAGGCAGTAGTTGTTAACTGTCTTTATTAATTTAAATTTTTTGGATTTTTTTTGTGGTCAATTCTACAGTATTTCCCTGTACAGAAATTGTCTTTCAATATAAACCTATTGTAAGAAATATTTACTGAGTAAGAAGTGACAACTAACCCCAGTCTTCACTAATTAAAATGCAAGATGGCTGTCAGATGGCATCTTTACAGTCTATTCTTAAGGGCAATTTTGTTCAATTCCTGTTCCCAAGTCCTGCTTAACATACTGCATCAGTGTTAGCATTTTATAAGGTCACCAAAAAGGTATGCACATTATATATTCATTGATCAATTGTGAATCAAGACATTTTTTTTCAGATTTTCAAGCATGTACAGTGATAATCATATGTTTACTACAGTCATCAATGTCAGCACGACACGGGGGCCCATCAGACCTTGAACTAATGGAAACAGCTGGGTGATTGACAGATAGGACCTCGCAGACTCAGGAAGGACGTGTATGTAATTCAAATATGAGTGTTGTTTGGAATATGGGGTCTCTAGGGGCCCCACTAACCCTACTGACCTGCTTGTCTCCACCCTGATTATTTACACAAGGAGGAGAGAGGTGGATTGAATTATAAGCATTGCTGGTATACTGTAGGCTACAGTATATGCTGGGATACAGCTTATATTATTGATAAGTCAACAGCAGTTTTCTTTAAACATTTAATAACAAATTATATGGCCTGGTTTCAGCCAAAAACTTAAGCTTAAGCCTGACATATTTTAAAATATATCAGTGCCATTGTCTTGGCAATAAATTGGTATGCAAAGTTTCACCTTGACTAATTGAATCCACAAAGGCTTCTTTTTAAAAATATTTTGTTCTATATAGGGTGACCACCACCCAACAAACCAAATGTGGGACAAGTAGTAAGTTTGTGGGACATTACATGAAGACATTATTATAATGTAATAAAAATTGTATTCTGCATTTTAGCTCATAACAATATTTACAGTACTTCCAGAACAAACCAGCAGGCTACAAACAGGTAACAGATTATTTAAGGGTGATGACCAACACTGCAGCATTTTTGTGATATAAGTTCTTGTCTGGAAAGTCGTACAAATTTTCAATGTAGCTGTTTTATCACAGGGGCAGGGAGAGCGTTTGATTGATGGCCGTCACTGTCTCTTAAACACAGGGTTCTCGGCTTTCTTTTAAACATTCGCATAAAAGGCAGGCTTAAAAATTATTGTTTTATTGTGGTGTGTTTGGCTTCATGCATCGCAACAAGAATAATCAAAGTACCACAAGAGCTTTTTGAGATTTTGAATTGCTCTTGTCGTACCTGTCGGTTCTTGTGGTACCCCGGTTCTTGTGGCACCTATTTGTGTGAGCGGGGTTGCTGGTCACCCTAGTATATCATGCAGTTTTGGCTGAATAGACCCTTAAAGGGATTAACTTCCAGTGATCCTGCCCAGTATGACAACATCCGTGATAGGGTTTCTGTGCCACAGCGTCACCACTTCCAATTGGGAGAGGCATGCTGAAACAGCCACTGTGTCAATGCCAATAATGGCTTGGCACCATGACTCACCGGCTGGCACAGATATGGGTGGTGTGGTCAGTATATGATGAAGCACATTGGCAGTTGGTGTACTGACCACACAGCACCAGTCATGGAATGTTTGGCCATTTCTAAAAGTTTGGGCAGTCGATATTATACCATACTTCTTTTAAATAGATTCATAAATTTTTGGTACATCTTAATCTATCTGTTGTTAATTGAAACAGTCGCAGAGGTCATGCAATGTATTTCATTCATTTCATTTATATAGCACAAATTTTGACCACTGTGCTGTACAGAGAAGGAATAAAAAATAAAACCAGTAGTAACATCAGTAGTAGACATCACCCAAATTAAGAAAACAAGAATTATAACGAACGAAATGCGAGACTAAAAAGATAAGACTGTAACTTTGATTTAAAATCATAAACAGATGACGCAGATCTTATAGATAAAGGAAGACTATTCCATAACTTAGGACCGGCCACTGCAAATGCACGGTCACCTCTCAACTTCAATCTTGATAGGGTAAGACAGAGTAATCCTGTCTGAGGAACGCAAGCTTTGAACTGATGTATTTACGTTTAAAAGTTCTGACAAATAGGAAGGTGCCAGACCATTTAAAGACTTAAAAACAAACAGCAAAATCTTTAAATCAACTCTATAACGCACTGGCAACACTGTCAGAAAAAAAGGTACAAAGTTGTTCCTTTTTCTGTCGCTGGGGTGGTACCCTAAAAGGTGGTGGTATACAACACATTGAAATGTTGTACCTTATGGGGTACAATATTTTACTCTAAGGACCAATTGTGTACCTTAAGGAACAAATTTGTACCAGTTAAATTTTAGGGGTAAAAAAACGTTAACTGTACCTTTAAAGGTACACAATAATTCCTTAAGGAACAGTAATGTACCTCAAAAGGTACAACATTGTATTATTTATATACCTGTAAAGGTACAAAACGGTACCACCCCAGCGACAAAAAAGGTACAGTTTTGTACTTTTTTTCTGACAGTGAACCAATTAAGAAACACTAAGATCAGAGTAATATGTTTTTGTTTACAAATCCCAGTTAAGAACCTAGCTGTAACATTTTGAACCATCTGAAGTTGTAAAATGGAGGATTGTGGTAATCCAACATACAATAAGTTACAGTAGTCCAATCGAAATAAACCAAACGCATGTGTTACTCTCTCAAGGCTACTCCAAGACAAAAAAGTTGTCACTTTTGACAAGAGTTTAAAATGGAAAAAACATGACTTAACTACTGAATTTATATGCTGATCAAACTTAAGACACGAATCAAAAAGAACTCCCAGATTTTACAGTTGGTTTAACATATGAATCAAAAGGACCATAATTTATATTAAATGCATGATCTTATCTGTGAAGGATACATGCATCACTGAATAAGATTTAAGCATAAGATAAGACAGTATGATATTGCTGCCTTCACTTTGAATCTGCAATGCTTTGGAACAGTTTGGAGCAAAAGGCTTAAAACTGCTCTGGTTCTTTATGGGGCGTGTACACCAAAGCGATTAAATGTGGCTTGCCAGCTTTTTTCAGCTGAGCGCTTTGGTTGACTTTTGCTTTGTTTATCAGTCAATGAACGATGCGATGGTTGGTTGTTGTGATATTTGTCCTGCCCCTAATTGGATGACCAAGTGAAAAGTCTTGTCAAACAATATATGTTTCTCTGGCATTCCATATAAACTGTGACATTAAAACAATCCTCTGCCTTGTATCACACGTTCTGTGCTCTCTGTGATGCCTCTTTATTTTTAGCAATAATTTCAGGCTTTCAAGCGCAAAGTCATTTAAGACATGCTTTTTTCGTTGTTAAATAATGCTGAAAATACCAATCATAACACACTAGCAAACATTAGTAAATTGCATTGCGTGAATCATTTAAATATTCTCCTCTCATATGCAATGAGGCCAGATGCAAAAACAACTAGACCACACATCATCAGCGCTAATTGTCCACTGTGCCTTTTTAGTAAAGCCTGACATTGTTATTTACCGCCAAAATGGTTATGTGCGCTGGCGCAAGCTGTTAGTAAATCTGACACTAAATCTCTTTTAAGGTACAATCCAAATAAAAGAGTTATCCATTTGTTAGATTATTTTTCACTAATCTGCACCAAGAGTATTGCAGCGTATTTGTGTTTTCTTTGTTTTTCTTTTGTGCCCACACAAGTGGTGAGCCTATATAGCACAATAATAATAACCATTTAATTATTTATTTGGTAACATCAGCAGTCCTTAAGTAGTGGTTTTTAAATAGACTGGATCAAGTGACAAACATACTGTGTTTGCCACATAAAGAATTCCAAGTATTGTATACAAATGGCAATTAGGTATCTTTTCTCAGCCTAACATTTTTAGACCATAACTTGTAGATTCTCCAGGGGTCATACTACGAGGCAAAATCACATTGCACCAAATTAATCTCATCTTACTGCATAAATGTTGAATTTTATTGCTTAATTTTTTATAGACTCTTGGAAAAAACAGTGCATTGTAGATCCAAACACCACCTGGAAATGTCACTGCCATGTCAAGTGCCAAAATGTCACCCTTTGTTTACCCTGAATAAGTAATAATTGCCAATAATTGAAGCTATTAGCTGGTATTAACTGAGCACTTGTGAGGGACTCTGTGGGGTTATTCTGCTCAATGCCAACCCATTAAAGCTAAACGCCATCTATGCTCGGCAGCATATTTAGTGCATTATTCCTTTAATTGCATGTTTATGTCTAGTAATTACAACCACGGGTGACACAAAGATTTAAAAGCCACCATTCAAATAGAATTCCAAAATCAGACACAACAACTATGGCAGAAGGGGCACAGATCAGGCAGACGCGCCCATTTCCTCATTTGTCTTTTGAAGCCAGTCAATAAACAATCTGCATATCTTTAGTCCATCAATATTTAATACCAACCAGCTAAAGGGCTTCTCCCTTAGCCTTAGTCAGGTTTGATGTCTGTTGCTTTGAAATGTGCCACAGACAGCAACCGCACAATCCCCAGGGGGTTTTGGTGCACGGAGTGTTTGTATTTGTGCAGGCATACACATTTATCTTTTGAAAGCTTGTGTGTGTTTGTATATCCCATTCTCAGCATATTTGTGTATTTTGTGAAACCGTAATGTTTTTGAAAGGTCGGACATACCACCAAAAAATCCACCTCCTGTATTTCTGATCATTGCGTGTGCTAGTGTTTTCTTTTTTTATTTTGAACTGAATTTTAACAATCGAAACAAATGAGCCAGCTCATGGCTACATGTTGCCTACTGTATAAATGGGCTACATGATGGCCTCTTTACCCCCCGTGGGGTAAATCTATGCCACATGAGAGGCCTCATTAACTGGGCTGGGTTATGTGGGAAAAGGGGTTATGTGGCTTCTTAAAGCTCAATAACCCTGGAGAGATGGGGCTATAACCTGTTCCCTGTAACAAACAGTACTGGTTTAAGGTGCTGCTGTCAATCATATTTTCTCATAATATGATTGACAGGAGGACACCACCTTTACCTAATGGCAAAAAATGTGTTATGGTTCCTTCTGATGAAAATCAAACTAGATTAATGTAAATACTTATTAGTAGTCCCTATGCCCATAATCATTGTAAGATCAAGCAGTAAGGTGATGGTTCCATCCTTCTATGAATGCTCTATAACTTGCTAAGGCAAGCATCACTGTTTCTATTGTTCATATTAATATTTTTACATTAATAGCTTACATGGTTTATCATTAATTAGCAATTAAAAATAAACAAAATCCTATTGACATTAAAGAAGAGAATTTGGGTCGTCTATGTTGCCCTTGAGCAAGGCACTTTATCTCCAGTTGCTCCATGGGTGCTGCAGCGACAGCTGCCCACTGCTCTGTGTGTGTTCATGTCTTGCAGTCAATGTGTTCACTACTCACTGGGATGCAGAGGTCACATTTTGAGCGTGGGCTACCATACCAACGTGTCATAGAAATGACCAGAATGTCTCAGTGATTTAAGGGCGGGCTCTTCAGTTTTTGACCAGTCAGTTACAATTTAGAAACTACCTTGAATACATAATGTTTAAAGCTTTTAAAGGGATAGTTCGGGCAAAAATGATATTAAACCCATGATTTACTCACCCCCAAGCTGTCCGAGTTGCATATGTCCATCGTTTTTCAGACAAACACATTTTCGGATATTTTAGAAAATGTTTTAGATCTTTCAGTTGATTAAATGTAATTTTACGGGGTCCACGACCTTCAAGCCCAAAAAAAGTGCGTCCATCCTTCACAAAATAAATCCAAACAGCTCCAGGATGATAAACAAAGATCTTCTGAGGGTAATCTGCACGGTGTTGTTGTAGAAATATCCATATTTAAAACTTTATTAACGTAAATAATTACCTTTTGCTAGCGCCGCCATCTTAGTCACGTCCGCATTCAGGATGAGAGCTTACGCAGCCTACGGAGGCTACTCTGCTGCTGCTCTTTGCCCCTGCCCTCCGAATTTGTCATACGTCACTAGGAAAAGTGCGTACACTACGCTAATACTCTCTCCTGAATGAGTCTAAGATGGCGGCGCTACCGGAAGGTATTTATTTTCGTTAATAAAGTTTTAAATATGGGTATTTCTACAACAACACCGCACGGATTACCCACAGAAGACGTTTGTTTATCATCCTGGAGCCGTTTGGATTTAATTTGTGAAGGATGGACGCACTTTTTTTGGACTTGAAGGTCGTGGACCCCGTAACATTACATATAATCAACTGAAAGATCTAGAACATTTTCTAAAATATCCGAAAATGTGTTTGTCTGAAAAACGATGGACATATGCAACTCGGACAGCTTGGTGGTGAGTTAATCATGGGTTTAATATCATTTTTGGCCGAACTATCCCTTTAACAACCACATACTGTAGCAATGCCTTGATGATAACTACTCTGAACATCTTAGATACATATACAACATTGTCCCATTAGAAGGAAACAAGCTGCATTGTTTTGACATTTTTGTGAAATCACGCATATAGGCTTACAAAGGGTCAGGTGATGAAGCGAGGCTGGCCACTGAGGCCATAAGATGGTGCCAGCATTAAAAGTCACCAGATTCTAATTGTCTGTGTAAGACATGCAGGCATGCCTGAAGTATGGCAATGAGATGAAGCATCTTGTTCCCTTCTTGGAGAAACAGATTACATACAGTACGTAACTGAGGTGTTCCTATATTAGTGGAAACTCAAGGCTCAAATAGAGCCTTCAATAAACCTTCCAGGCGTATTGACAGATCCCAAGAAGGTACTTTTGTTCCACATATATATTACAAATACAGTTGATCTTGCAGGAACTACAGTGTTGAACTAACAAAGCAGCAGACTGGGTTTAAGTGCTATCACTTCAGGGCATACAAGTTCTTAGCAGATCCCAAGAAGGAACTTTTGTCCCACAGATACAGTACAAATACAGTTGATCTTGCAGAAACTACAGTGTCAAACCAACCAAGCAGCAGACTGGGTTTAAATGGTATCACTTCAGGGCATACAATTTTTAGCAGAGGGTGCTCAAACATTAAGCTCCAGATATAGCCCAATGCTTTTCCAACTGTGCTAAAGGAACATGGTACTTGGTAGAAAAAAAATGAATAAAATATTTGGTAGTTTTGTGTTTGTTAATGTTTGCATAATTAATTTGTTTCTGTACATTGTAAGTGTAATAAGTCAGTTTTGTGACACCAACCACAGTTATTGGCAGAACCAAGTTTCGTTTGAACGTTTTAGTAAGAATTAAGGCTATAGAAATAAGCCCCTTATACCCGCATACGTTTTAGCTCTGTTCCAGTGAGAGACCCTGATAGCTTAACAGCAAAGGGAAGCTGTCTATTAAAATTTAAATGATCTTCCACAGAAAGAAATAATATTATGAAAGAAAATGAAGAATTATCATAATGCTAGGGTCTTTGCTGGTAGAAATGAGCTCTCACTGTCATTTGAAAGGTAATAAGAGCCTCTCAATTATGCCTAATGAATGATAATGTGCCTTTGCCATTTACAGTACATCCATGCCCAATATGTGGCCTCTTGGTCTCATTTACAACATAGTAAAATTGCAGTTAAAAACTGCTGATTTATGAGGATATGACTTTGTCACTTCTTGATAAATGAGGATGCATTGTTTTCCAAATGCCATAGTAGCCTTTTGTTTCTTACATTAAGAATAAATGCAAAGCAATATTGTGCCGACATTCAATAGAGCTTTTATGAATATATATGCTTCATGTCAGTATAGTGCTATCAATTTCATAATTCATGTATAATTCTCTGCTGGGATTGGATGATCAGCAATTGTGTCAAACATGCTCAGAGGTAGCTTAACAAAAGCTATAATATTTATTATATTGTCTAGCTATTCACAAAGAATGATTTCAATCCATTATGCTCCATTACAGTTTGGTTGTATTTTTATTGTTTTATTGGCCTTGGGTGACAAGGGCCATATGCCTTGTATTCCATGCAATATTGTGGCAAACATCAATGAATGACTGGCGGTTGTGATGTGATTCAGTGTCCTTTGTTCTGCTGAGCTCAACTAGGATAGTAGGGGGCTGCATGGAGATGGTGGGCTAAGATTAGACGGCTTTGGAATACTGCCACCATATGGATGAGGCACAAACCTAGACAGTGCAAGGATTTTCATAATGTTGGATAAATGAACCACAGTGAAAAAAAAGATATAGACATATAGACATTTCTTGAGATGTAGTGAAAATGACATGGATATTTTAATTCACAGGATCAGCTGCAATGAATAATGAATAGAAAGGGTATTTGGCACAATACACCTGCAATCGCCAAAAGGCATTTGAAGTTCTAACACAGTGAATATACTGTAAAGTGTATTTAAAACGAAAGCCCTGCGACCATGCACCAGTATCTAAAACAATGGCTTTACTTCCTACACTGCACATTCACATGAAGTTTATTGACCAATGCAGATTCTCAAATAGGCTACGCCTGCCCGATGATGCAATGTTTGTTACTCTGTTACTCTGAAACAACTAGAATTAAGTGCTAGTCAGTGAATAGATGCATTTCTGTAATTAGACTTTTTTCTCAAAACCTTTCCAGATAACAAATCCTTGACATAACCTTCATTACTGGTCTCCCATTTGTATGCCTGTTGAATTAACTCTGTGCTGTGTCAATTCAGAATTAATGCAGTGACTATGAGCTGTGGAATAGATTGCACATAAAACAGTTGAAAGAGGTTTCATTAACATGCTAATCGTGAATCAAGTAAGCTTTTCTAATCTGATAAACCAAAAAGGATTTGTTTTGTGCTTCACTAATTCATATTCCATAAGTAATTAATTATTACAATTCAAAAGATTGATGTATTTGATTCATGTTTCCCCCTTAGAAAAATTACACTAAAGTTACGAATAGATTTTAATGCATTCCATGTTTATTTAATACATCTTGAGATGGTGTTCATCTTCCGACATAAATGTGAGGCAGAGCTCAGTTTTTTTATTTCTTTAAGTGACTGTCTTTTGATTTTGTGTCTCCATTAGACGACAGTGCACCATTGTGGAAATGCTAATGAACTTGGATGTCTCCGCGCACTGATGGAGTGCTCCCAGTGACGAATCCTTTATTCAGCACGGCCGGTCTTGATATATAGTGTAATTTACACAGCTGCTTTTATTTAATCTATAACTTAATACCAACAAAGTAATAAAATAACCTGAAGGCACCTTATAGCTATGGTTTAGTGATGTCTGTTCAGAGTCCTTTGTGAATGTGTATCGGTAAGACTTTATGGCTCAGTGGTGTGAGAGAAGCTTATCACTGGTGTCAGATCAGATCCCAGCTCCCCTTGGCCCCCCGGAGGTGATGGGATAATTTTTTGGGGTCAGCAGAGAAAATTTACAGGTGATTTAATGTCTTTAACCCAGCAAGAGGCTTGAAACAGAGGGGGAAATGTGGTCTTAAACACACTGAGCAGTGATAGTATATGTATCCAGTAGGAGTTCTAGACAAAGAAAAATAATATGTGATACTTTATTTCGATAGTGATAACTGTAAGTAACTTTGCAAATTCAGGCATTAGAATATTATTAGACTTAAATGTGATGATTTACAGACATACTGACTATACCTTTAAAGTACCTTTACAAATCCATAGAAATTGCAGCTGGGTTGCCGGTAAGTTACCGTAGATTTAAATTTATGTTTTTTACTGCCAACATTTTGTTCAAAGTTAAATGAACATTAAACATTTACAAATCTTTGTCTTTACAGAGTAAAACTAAAAAAACAGCATCAAGCAAAACATTCTGGGAAACAAAATCTGAAGCAAAAAACAGAAAAAGGTTGATGATGATTTCTGGTTCCCAGAATGCTTTGCATGAGGCTGTTATTGTAAAGTTTTATTCTGTAAAGATAAAGACTTGTTAATATTTAAAATGTATTTAACTTTGAACAAACTCTTGCCAGTAAATAGCATAGATTTAAATCTACTGTAAATTACCGGCAACCCAGCTGCAATAACATTGTAATTTCTACGGAATTTTTTTGCATGTCAATTTAATTTACTAACCCAAACCCCTTCCATAACCCTTACCCTAAAAGGGGTCGCACACCGGACACACAAGGACAACTCGGAGGTATCGTACACCGGAAAAGCTCAAGCTTAGTCAGATAGCGTCTACTTCAGAATGCAAAATATATACGTTAGCAGCCAATGTTAATCGCTAACGATTGATGTTATTTAATGTTAAACTATGTGAGTGGTGCTCTGTGGTGTGACAGAGATTTGAACAGTGTCCTGAGTCACAGCGGACAGACGGCCAAGCGGCGCCTGTGTGTGTACACTCATAGAAAAAAACGTTTTTTTTTTTAGAACGGCGCGGCGCTGAGCTGCGCGTTTGGTTTGCAACCCCCTTAACAGTCCACTAAAACTCGAATGAGAGTTAACTGACATGTGGTTGAAGATTGTTAAGTTAGTTGACATGTTGTCGCAAAGTTACTTATAGTTAGTAGAATGACTATTAAAGTGTAACCCACAATGCTAAAGTGTTTGGTTGGTTTCCAGGTCACTAACCAGTTACACTTGTGTTCTTTGTATTATTTTTGCCTGTTGCAATGTGGCTGATAAGATATGTGTGATTACAAAGTTGTTGCTTACTCACCTATGTCAAAATAAAAACCCAACCCCAATGGATAATGGCATTCTGAAACCTAGAAATGGCTTAGATCCCTCCTTCAATGTAAGTTACAAAATTTTAAAGTAACAGCACTTCTGAATTTCTTAAGTTATCCTTCATTTTGACATACTACATACAAGCGTTTGATGTCTAGCATTATGAGTCTTGTTTGTTTCTAGCAAACATCACTAATTGTTAAGCAAACAAGTCTCCTTATCACAGCCCTTGAGGAAAATAGTTTTTTTCATGGAGACATAAAAGCCACACAAAGAGCTATATCCACCTCTGTGCATACCTTACACACCCAGCAACGCAAGAATAATGACAACCTATTTATTATCTGCCTTTGAGAAGCTGGGAATGGGAAAAAAATATCTATACAGTCTGACCTACTGAATGTTCCCAAGGTGCATTACATGGAGGTAAAAAGCTCTTTAGCTCTCCTCAACAGATACACCTTATTCTTTAAAGGGCCTCCCCAGAGAGGATTCAATTAACCAGTCAGTGCGTTTGGGACAATTTAATCCCCAAAGCCTCATTTATCTCTATAGCCACACATCGCAAGGCCCAGGCAGTGGAAGAGCGCCACCCTGGATTTGGCGCTTCGCTCTTTGCACATTATGTACAGTGGCTCTTCAAAATCAGGTGCTTATGCAGGAACACATTCAACACTGAGGATTAACCCTTACACGCTTTCTTGAGTGTGAAGGTGTACCAGTGTATGCAACACTGGAGGTACACTGAAATTTGTTTTGCTTCCAGATATGACAGCTGGGTTTGCCCTAACATTTCATCATGAACACTTAAACAGCAGCTCTAAAGCTTTTGCCCTTATGACTTATTTATTTAGTTTTAACAAAATACTATTTACAACAAAAAGCATTCCAATCTAGAAGGGAAACATTGCTGTATTGCTTTTTTTAGTCTGTGACACACTACAAACGAAAAAATAATTGCATTGCCATCAATGATGGACCAATAAAGGCACCATTTTTATTTAAAGGTAGGGTGGGCAATTCTAAAGCTAGCTCCGAAAGATCCCAGTCTCCCTTGAGAACACGTTCCAAAGCCACACCTCCCCCAAAACACAAGCATGCTCTGCTTAAAGCTTTTTCTGTGTGGATGTGTGCAAATACATGCTTTTACAGCAATTAGGACATCCTATTATTGCACTCGGACCTAATGCAATGATTGGAGCAATGTTTTTAGGTCCTGCACCTTCCATAAAGGATTACCAAAGATCAGAAGTGCAATCAGAATTACTCATATGTGTCTTTCACTTATAATAAATTATATTGTGAACATATTGTATAAAGATCTTACAAGAGTATCCTCATGGAAATCACTGCTACATAATTCCATGATATGTCTGCTTGCAGTTTTAGATATGAGAGGATCTTATCTGCCTGTCCTCCTTATACCTGGATCTACATGTTAATGGGCTCATTACAGCACGGGCAGCTGAGTGGGAGAGTGTGTCTAAAAGAGGGAACCATTTCTTTGAAGAATGCCATTCAGACTGTTTCAGCACAAGATTTGGGACCAAATCTTAGTTAATCCATTTTCCACCCTCACATGGCTTTGTGTTGGGGAACCCATGTGACACTATCGATAAGACAGGCACAGTAGGGGTTAAACTATAGCGTTCAATGCCAATCTCTGCTCCAGTCTAACATATGAAATATTCAGCAAGGCAGTTGACTATTATTGCTAATGCCTGTCTGTACATACTACTGAAATATTAATAAGCAATATGCTCACTATAATTTGATTAATGCACGACCAGAAGTAATCTGAACACTGCAATTGAAATCCCTTTAATAGTGCTGACTGTGAAAAAAGAGATATCTCAATAATTCAACTGTTAATATTGTGCAAATATTTTGTTTTCTAATGGGAAATGAGAGTAATTTAAATTATGTCTATCTGGATTATTCTCTCCAACCATAATCATATATTTAATAGCTGGACAGATAGTCAAAGTTTTAGGAATATTTTGCTTTAGTAAGCAATAATTTTAAGACAGTATTTGCCACAAAAAAATACAGTGTGCTGTAGTACGAACCAACATAATATCTCATGCTTTGCAATGGATCTTAATCATATTCCCAATACACTGTGTATCATAACTGTATAGTCTTTGGCTTTATTGGTTATAAACGTGGATGTTGTGAAAACACAATTTTTTTACCAGTACAAAGTAGAGACTATTTTAAATGTTACTCTGTCAGGTTTTTATGGTCAGATGGTATGACCTTGACCTTGGTTCATTTAGAGTGAACTTGTATTCATTTTAATTAACCTTTGACCCATTAGTTCTTCCATTTGACCTTGTACACCTTATTTGCTAATTAAAAACAACAAATGTTTACTTTTCAGTAATTAGTTTAGTCTTTTGGTTTCCAAACTATTGTATACATGCTATAATGACTAAAAATAATATAAAAATATATTTTATATTATATATTGGCGTTTCCATCACTTGTTACTTATGCGATCCTTTAAATGCACATAAAAGCAAATATTTGTTTTGTGTCAGCCATTAGCTACAAATTTAAAAATGTTTGATCTTTTTCCCTTTTTATATCTACAGACATAAAACACAGCTGCATTGCACAATTACTGTAACACACAGTCAAAACCAACATACCATTTTTCTAAACGCACGTGCACATTCTGACAAAACATTTACCATTCTGAATGTGTTATTACCACCTCCGTGACTCCCTATATATTCATGTCAATGCATGTACATGCATGCCCATATATTCTGTCTTTCACAGTGGGGGGCATGATTTCACTTTAACCCACTGTAAATGCTGACATCCATCTCCGAGGAAAGAAAGCGACGAGCAGAGCAATGAGTTTAATTTACACAAGCGACCGCTAACCCAGTACTGCTGAATATTGATATTCCTTATGATAACATCTGTTTTCCTGCCTGTTGCTGCAGTCTGCTGACATGATGGCTAACAAGAGTCTTACGTTGTAAACCACCAATAGTACATGACTTTAACTTTATTCATGATTTTTTTTCAAGGTTTATTCTTATTGTAAAAAAGTGAATGAATCAAGAACAAAAACATAAAGTAGAAAATCTAATTAAATTTCAAAAGAAAACCATACATTCCTATGTTCCATTATTAATCCAGACTAATTATATTCAATGCTAAAATCCCTCAGGTCCTTTTCTTTTAAAAACAATTCAAAGGTTCCTTTTTAATTAAAATGGCAGCACTATCTCAGCTTAATGTACACTGATACTATAAGTAACCCATTCGCAAGATTTGTTTTGACATTTGCTTGATTAGCTGAAACAATATCAGCTTCAAGTAATATTAAACGATTTTAATATTAAAACGTTGCCCTTCTCCATGGTCTTGGTTGTGGAACGCTCCTCCCAGCTCCTCCTTGCCAACAGTTTGGCCAACGCAAAACTGTGTGTGTGTGTGTGAGAGATCGGGTATGAGACTGAAGGCGATATGGGTTATGATAAGATGTCCATGAGGCATCGGTTCGGCATGTGCACCTGCATTGCCGACGGCAGAAACAGCGGGTAAGAAAAGAAATGGAGAGTGAATGGAAAGTGTGTATGCACGTGTGTATGTGTGTTGTGCATGCCAGTACCAGTGGCGCTACCTCAGCATCGGCAGATTTGTCACATACCTGTTTGTCTCACCAATAACAGGTGGGCAGAGCTTTTGGGAAACTTGTATATAAACAATCACTATTTTTGCATTTCTATTTCTTGTCGCTAGACAAAATTGAATTTATCTTTAAAATGCAATTCCTCAATAAAATATATGAATAATCGTACCTCAAAATTAAAATGTCATCTCCCCAAACCTTTCTGTCTTACTCTAGTCTAGTCTAGTCTCTTTTCTACTCTCTCGTAGACCATTTATTTCTATGTTCCCTACTGATATCCTACTTACAATTTTCTAAGACCAGTGTTTGTGTTACTGAGATTGGCAATTTTCATAGGCGAAATAGCTGTTGCACTGCCTGGTGAGCATACCCTCTGAACCTTGACCCATGACACTACATGCAGGCTATTTCTTGTTTGCTAATCACGCAAGAGGTCATGATGTCATTGGCTAGAAGGGATAGTGGAGGCACTATACCTGATATGAAATACTGTTAACAGAATTCATTTCCTCTTTGCTCTGAGGCCTGATAAAAATTCATAGGAGCGACAACCATCAAGCAGAACTAACAGTGACAGATCAGAACCCTCCCCTTTAAGACCTTCAAAAGTCTTAAGATGTAATTTACACAAAAATGAAAATCATTATTTTCTCACCCATGTGTCAAACCAGTGTACTGTTACGATCCAATGGAACGCAAGATTTTTAAATAGTTTACAGTTTTTGTTGACCATTAAAACAAATAAACAAACATAAATTATCAAAAGTTATCATCAATAGTCAAATCAAAATCAAATGTTTCTTATGTCACACTGCAGCTTTGTTTGGGGAACTGAATACTACTTGCATCATTTTCACTACTAACGTTATATTCCCTAGGTTTTTAAAACATAGTTTGGATCGATATGAGGTTTAGCCAACAGTTTGACAAAAAATTAGTTTTACCATTTCTTCCCCCTGCATCTCAGACATCAAACTTTAATATTATACTTATACAGACAGTCTACTCCCATTCAGCCGCACCCAGTTTTTCCCCCAGGGCCTATTATGCAGGATAAATAAGTGAGAAGCAATTTATTCTGTGCTGTGAAGGTTGAAAAAGATGTGTGTGATCAGCGACGGCCATTATCATACTCCTTGTCAGCATTATACCTATAAACGCACCACTGAAGCAGTGCAGGAGGCGGGAGGCTGATAAAGCCATCAATAACTTCATTCAAGAAAACGCGCACGTGCCTCCCGCGGTGCTTGTAGAAGAAGGGGCGTCTGGGAGAGGTGTGGTGCGAATTGAGATTGGAAGGTCATTTGGGGTCACGAAGCTATAAGGGAATACTAATGTCATCCACCCCCTCGGGTTCACGAGTGGCCGTCTGTCACCTCATTCGAGGAAAATCGTCTGGCCACCCAAACTGTCAACCCCTCCAGCTTGTCCAAAAGAGACCATCCCACCTCCACACCACCATACAAATAAGTGTGAATAGTACACACATACAGGATTGGACATATGACAGCTCATATAAGATATTTATTGCTCCATCACTGCTATTTAATTCTTTTCTCCCACTATGATTAAATTGAAAAAGGGGGCGGTTTTATTGCTTGAGATGCTATTTAATGTACAGTGAACAGGGGTAGATTAGGAACGGTTTCATTTGATTGAATTCAAAGCTGTTTATAGTAACAGACACTGGTGTATGTAGAAAACAACAGAAAAAGCTAAACTATTCACACTACCTCTAAAATAAAATAAATATACACAATTCCCACTAAACATCTTTTGCACGTCTTTTTGAATGTCCAATTTTTGTCCCCTGAAGGTGCAGACTGTGACGCCAGACAACGTTTTTAATGCAACGTCTACTGAATGTTCAGAATTTACTTTCATTGGACCTCTGAATCAACAAATTACAAATCACATCCAGGACTCCCAGCATGCACTGCAGTGTGAATAAATTACCTTTTTTACTATTTCTTTGCCACCATCGTTGAGATTCATAATTCATTCTTGATGTTTGTTTTCTAAATGGCACAACAATTTCTTTTTATGTGGAAATTTTCTTAAAATCTGTCAGAATTATAAACTGCTACATGTGCTGGATCTCCTGTATCACATCATTAACTGATTGTTACATTATTGGCTGCTTTTTACCACAAGAAACATGTTTTAAACACAAAGTTGTAGTAGCCAGAGGAAAAGCTAGCAAACTCTCCAACTAAATCAGACACTGATGACTATAATGTTGACTTTAAATGAAAAAACAACAACATATAAACTATATAAGTGAATTGTGTTTTCCATGGACTTGAACAAAAATGATACCTTTTGCCAGGTTTTGTTTAGGACAAGATTTTTCATTGACTCAAGTTATAAAATATAGATGTGAACCATTACCCTAAAAATTCTTATTTGGATGAAGGAAAAAATGTCTTTAGTGAATAGAATTTTTGTGTGTAGTTGAGACAGTAAAACTTTTTTAAGTTTTTAGAATGAACAAATTCAGAAATTGCAAGTTGTGTTAACTTAAGAAAAATAAGTTGAAAAAGCAACACCACAAAATCCCTTTACACTGTAGTTCAAATGTTAAACTGCAAAATGACATCCAAGTGGGGTCATGGTTAGATGTCCAAATAGCGGACCTAGTTTGCATGTCATGTAGACATCCAGAATTTGTCATGGTTAGATGTCGAAATAGCAGACCTAGTTTGCACATCGTGTACACATCCAGAATTTGTCTTGGACTGACGGACGCAATATAGATATGATCTGCTCGTCCATCAGACTTCTAATGTTTAGTGGGTGTGAGGAGTTCATCTTGTATCAGGCACTTATGTTTGGATTCAGTAATTTCACTTGGCAATGAAAAGGTTATTAGTCAGTAATTAAAATGCTCTATTTTTACAAATGTCACTTTAGTAATTTCGTTGTTAATTAACAAATTTGACTGTCTTTAGCTGCAAAACCCTCTAAGTGCAGTCAAGCTTATTTGGCAAAAAATACACTTCTTTGAACAAGACACAGTAAACGATTGCAAAATTATTGAAGATGCGACTAGAAACATTGTAAATAATGAAAGTCAGAATAAAAAAATGAACAAACTGAACCACACATTAGGGGGCGCTGTGGTTCATTGACTGCCAGATACTGGTTATACTCAGGTCCAAGTACTCACAAAGAACACAAGTTTGAATGTGATAAACAGCCGTTTTGCATTAAGCAGATTCGGACATCAAGCATTTCTGAATGGCAGGATTTAATTATTCAAATTACAAATTCCAAAGTCAACAATGAAGTTATCATCTGTTTTGTAGGCGCCAGTTTCTTTGCGTAACCAGTCGATGTGGAATCGATGCACTTTATCATAATTCTGCCCGCTTCTGACTCACAGTCTGTCTATGTTTTTATATTTAAAGAATTTGCTACTGCGAGTCTGAGTAGTGTAGAGTAGTATCTTTACCTTACCAATCTGTTACGTTCTGCACAAGTCACGTTGGCAAAGTTTATTGATCAGCTTTGTCATCTGCATTTCTTTTGGACCAGACCTTGTATTGATAAGGGTGTAAAGATGATTATTATCTCCTGTAAGTATTGCTTTGGGAGCTGATCATCTAAATATGATAAGGAGCGTCACATTTCCATCACACGCTTGAGGGATTCAGCAAATCGCAACGCACTGGATAGCTGTTTGCCAGTAACTTACTGTAGATTTAAATTTATGTTATTTACTGGCAACAGTTTGTTCAAAGTAAAATTAAAATTTAAACATTAACAAGTCTTTACAGAATAAAACTATAAATAACAGACAACCTCATCAACATTTTCATTTTTTCCTTCAGATTTTGGTTCCAATAATGTGTTGTATGAGGGTGTTATTTTAATTTTATTCTGTAAAGATAAAGACTTGTTCATGCTTAATATTCATGTAACTGAACAAACTGTTGCCAGTAAATAACATAAAATACAGTAAGTTACTGGCAAACAGCTGCCAGTAATACAGACAACAGAGCAGGCATCAAATTGTTAGTTACAAAAAAACTAATGTACACCGTTTGTACTGCACAAAATCCCTTTTCATGTGTAAAGTTACATTTGATTGGGAAAATATAAATTGGTATGCACTTACATGTTTCTTAATAAAATAATAATGTTCACAGTCCAATAGTAGCATACTACATAAACCAAATAATCTACAGTATTTGTTCAAATTTATTACACTGTGCATTGTAAAATAAACACATTTAAAAATGAAGATTCCTAAATTGTTCTTTGTTGCACATTAAAGCAAATGTAGAAGCCATCAAGGATTCCCCCGCATACAGAAATTTCACATACATACAATTCACAAATTATACCTACTGTATATAGCAAAACTGGTATGAGTATGTATGATAATGCGTGCCATTCTGAACACTCTGGCATTCTGATTTATTTTGTTGATATAAAGGGTTAATAAAAAATATAAGCTCAGGTATCATAATTATTTGGATACCCTTGTTTCTAAATGTCTTTTCAATTCATAATGATTTTCTTATCTCCTTTGCGTTTTTCATCAATGTCATTTATTGTGACACTCGAAACCCAAGTGTTCTTTTCCTCCTTTCATCTTTTTTCCGTCAATCTCCCCCCAGTGTCTTTCCTTTTCTTTGTCTTCAGCCACGTGTATAAGAAGGTAGTTTCACACCCTTCTGATCCTTCTTGAAAAAAATCCTGTGCGAATTTAATGCATTCAGACATGCACGAGGCAACAATAAGCCTCTATTATTAATGCCCAGTTGATCAGGGGAGTGAAAGGGGGTGCTGAGATCAGCATGTAGATGCAAAAAAAAAGATTTTTGGTGGCTCCTTTTCTCATGGCTTCCTTTTTTTCATGGTGTACCAGAAATGTAAATGTATTATTTAAAAAAAAAAAATCCCTGTTAATGCAAGTACTTGTATGCAGCTGTAGAAACCAAGAATGCACTGCTGTCATGGTAAGACAACGCAAGTGACCATGTGTGGATAAATGGGATACTACATTTTTGCTAAGCTTTCATCAAGCTTTCTGACCAATTTGGTTAGTTATCTGTAACTGCAGCTATTGGCTATAACCTCACTTTAACCTGGCCTTCTAGATCATTCACACGACTTAAATAGGATTTCATATCTTGTTTGCACAAGGAAGAAGATTTGCATAGCTTAAGCATCTATCAATGCCTGACTATTTGGCTCTTGCTTCATGGATAATCACAAGCTACTCTTGTTTAGAGTGACTGAACACAATTTAAAGGCTTACACTGTGAGCTGTTATACATGAAAGTCTTGGTATTGAAAGGAGTCTGGCTGTGCCACAAATCCTCTCTTATTAAAGTATATTAAAATGCTGTCTGTTCTTAATAACAGGGGCACTCTACACCTGTCACCATCACTGTATGGTCTCTGTCTTTGGCAGCATGTCTTCGTTTGTGGTCATTCAAGATAACTACAGGACTGTTGCTTTTAGTTCAGGTATAATGTCAAAAATGAGTCAGTGATCAAGGCTTTCCCTATCATTTAATACCCCCCCCCACCTTTATTAACTGTTTTTCATGGGAAAAAATCCCACTCTGTGTGAATAGGTCTTAAAACTCTTAAGTATGTCAAAAACCTCTATTCTTACCAGTCCTTACAGTGAGTTTATCCATGCCAAAACTGATATGCCTTTCCAGAGGTTTCCTCTCATTAAAAGCTTTAGCGGTATAGTTATTAGATTCAATGTAGGTCTCATAAATGCCCATTCACAGCCTTGCCGTTTATTCCAAAAATCATAATTACTGTTAATTACAATTTGCATAAATCTTTTCAGCGAGCGCCTGCGCTATAATTACACATGCTAATAAGCAGCAGTCTAATCGGACCGCGAGAGTAGCCGATGAGATGGACAAAAAAATAAAGGGGTGAGACTGTAAAAGCACTTCATTTGCACTAAGCAAACTGCTTTTATTTTTAGCTCTCAATCACTGGCTGTACTTTATGATGGTGTGTAATGATAGCAGTATGAACAGTCATGTTGTCTGATTTGATACACCTTCATAGTTTTTGTCAAAGTAATTGCAAAGGTTGCCTAAATCAGCTTGTCATGTGGCTCTGGCAGTTTCAATGGATTACTTGGAGATACCTGTGGTTATATTGTGTTGGACCTTCAAGCATCCTTGGTTTCTGTTCTGTACATTAATTCCACTTCTGTAGACACCACACACCTACCTGCCTTTTCCTTTAGAATATATAAAAAGTTCAGATGCAAAACCCTTTAAATAGCATTTTTATAAGGCTCTTATGTTTAGGTTTAGTCATTTCACTTTTAATGACAATGAAAAAGTAATAATTCAGTCACTGAAATTACTTTGTTTCACAAATGTCACTCTTTTCACAAATCTGAATGTCTTTCACAAATGCTTCCATGTAAAAAAATATCCACTTTTATGGCACAGTAAACAGTAAGATAACTGAAGATGCTAGAAACTGCAAATTATGAAAGTCTGAATTCAAAATGTACAAATGAAGAAACTAAACCACACATAGGGAGAGCTGTGATGCATGTACACTCACCTAAAGGATTATTAGGAACACCATACTAATACTATGTTGGACCCCCTTTCGCCTTCAAAACTGCTTTAATTCTACGTGGCATTGATTCAACAAGGTGCCGAAAGCATTCTTTAGAAATGTTGGCCCATATTGATAGGATAGCATCTTGCAGTTGATGGACATTTGTGGGATGCACATCCAGGGCACGAAGCTTCCGTTCCACCACATCCCAAAGATGCTCTATTGGGTTGAGATCTGGTGAGTGTGGGGGCCATTTTAGTACAGTGGACTCATTGTCATGTTCAAGAAACCAATTTGAAATGATTTGAGCTTTGTGACATGGTGCATTATCCTGTTGGAAGTAGCCTTCAGAGGATGGGTACATGGTGGTCATAAAGGGATGGACATGGTCAGAAACAATGCTCAGGTAGGACGTGGCATTTAAATAATGCCCAATTGGCACTAAGGGGCCTAAAGTGTGCGAAGAAAACATCCCCCACACCATTACACCACCACCAGCAGCCTGCACAGTGGTAACAAGACATGATGGATCCATGTTTTCATTCTGTTTATGCCAAATTCTGACTCTACCATCGTCTCAACAGAAAGCAAAATTTTTCCCGTCTTCAACTTTCCAATTTTGGTGAGCTTGTGCAAATTGTAGCCTCTTTTTCCTATTTGTAGTGGACATGGGTGGTACCCGATGGGGTCTTCTGCTGTTGTAGCCCATCCGCCTCAAGGTTGTGCGTGTTGTGGTTTCACAAATGCTTTGCTGCATACCTTGGTTGTAACGAGTGGTTATTTCAGTCAAAGTTGCTCTTTAATCAGCTTGAATCAGTCGGCCCATTCTCCTCTGACCTCTGGCATCAACAAGGCATTTTTGCCTACAGGACTGCCGCATAATGGATGTTTTTCCCTTTTCACATCATTCTTTGCAAACCCTAGAAATGGTTGTGCGTGAAAATCCCAGTAACTAAGCAGATTCAAAAATACTCACACCGGCCCGTCTGGCACCAACAACCATCCTGCGCTAAAAATTGCTTAAATCACCCTTCTTTCCCATTCTGACATTCAGTTTGGAGTTCAGGACAGTGTCTTGACCAGGACCACAACCCTAAATGCATTTAAGCAACTGCCATGTGATTGGTTGATTAGATAATTGCATTAATGAGAAATCGAACAGGTGCTCCTAATAATCCTTTAGGTGAGTGTATATTTACATTGCATCTATTAGTGTTTGCTGCCTTTAACTATACATAATGTGTTGAGAGGATGGTAGGAATGTTGAGGGAGGTAGCAGGAATTTATTGCACTCTTCCTGAATGGTACTGCTCATGCAAATTGATTCAGAAGGAGATGTCAATGAAATCATATAAACCATTATTGGATGCGTTTTAGAAAAAGCTCAAACTGAAAAATGCCCTGAAATGTTCTATGCTTTAAAGCAGCAGATTTCCATTAATGTCACACTTCCAGTACTTATTCCAGACTGATGGTCTCACAGCGGCTACACAGATCTCTTCTAACCCTGTAGACAGCTCAGCCTAGATGAAATAACACTATATCTAATATCATCTAGCTATTGAACAGCTCGTCTTCCTTTCCCATATATTCCACACATCACAATTCCAAATAAGTTCATCAATAACAATGCCATTTGATTTTAGTGGCCCTTTGATTTCTATGCATCAGAATAGATACCCCCCCCCCCAAAAAAAACTAAATGTGAAGAAGGAGTTTTAGTATCATGCCATTGTACACAAGCGTTTCAGAGAGATCTGTAGACCATGACAGTTATCTCTCCTCTAATTTTCACACATATTTACCAATACATAATTTTCACAGACACGCACCCACACATACACATTGATTCATATTTCCTAAAGATATTTTTCATGTGTGGCAGCTGACCGAGCAGAAAGATGTAATCTCCTTTAAACAAATGAGAGAAATGTGCTGATATGACTAGCTAGAGTAATCATGGCTGATCCTTCTATCTCTCGTTCTCCTTAGCTCTCAGATGGGTAGAGAAATGGCATGCGAATAGATGTTAATGTATCAATCCATTCAACTGATCTGACACAATCATCATCTACACATGCACATAATCTGGCAATAGCACTTTCATCCAACATATCAACATGTGCATGTGCATGCATACATACGAACACAAAGCATACAATATACGCACCGCCTAACAAATAGGGAATGGTCTGCAATTTGTCCTACCAGCACACAGAAAGGTTACGGATACTCATAACACATCAATTATGGCATGTTGAGACAAACGGGATACTTCAATTTATTATGTAAATATTGATTTGCTGTTCTTCACCGTTGTTTTGGTGCTGGAGGAAAAATGGAAGAGCCAATGCAATGTGACATCGAATATTTATTTAGCATGATACTGATGGATGCACCTCATTGATTCCAATTACACAGCCTTTAAAACTAAATAAGGATGCCCTAAATCATCTTTACCCTCCTGCAAATAAAAGCACAAAAATGCCATCTTCATTTCAGCCGGTGTCTAAATTATCACACCTGACCAATCCATCAGGCCCTGCTTGATATCGGAAGCCATTAGCTCCTCTATGCTAAATTGGAAGGAGCTCTCCTGCTCTTTGCATCATCGTTTGATTAACATTTCTAATGGAGGGTTACCTTAGCGGAGAGTGGCATCGACTGATGCATCTATGCCAAGTGCCATGGTTAAAAGGTGACAGCCAATAAATTGCACTCCACTGAGATAACCATTCCTGAAAGCCAGTCTCATTTGATGACAGCCATTAGCCTTGGTGTGCCAAATTGATCAAGTTGTCAGTAAAGGGTGAACTACCAACATATTAACGAGCATGAGGCTCTGGGAAATATCACAATGCTGATAAATTGATTGAAGAAATTACAAACTCTTCAAACTAAAACATGTGCAATGTGAAATTTCATGAGATATGCTTACCTTAATGTCTGTTATAAAATGCATCGAAACATGAATCCTTTTAATTGTTGTTCTGCTATAAACTAATCATAAAGGTGTTAAACACTTTGGGCCCTATCATACACCCGGCGCAATGCAGCGCAGTGCGCAACGCAAATGTCTTTTGCTAGTTTCAACCCGCCGCAATTATAATTTTCAGGTTTAGTAACACGTTGTTTAAATAGCAAATGCATTTGCGCCCAATTTTGCGCCCTCTGAAAACAAGGTGTGTTCTGGGGCGTTGTTGGCGAGTTGCTATTTTGAGGAAACTAAAATAAACTACGCTATTGACCAACTAAAATCTGGTCTAAAGTCTATGGCGCAATAGTGTTTTTGTGATTTAATGAGCGTGTTAGAAATATGCGCCTTTAAAGCTCTACTGTGTACTTTATTGAGTTAATTCTTAACAAAAACCCATGTTTTCTTTCAAAAGTATGTGCTCATTCATGTGTAATTACTTCCCACCCACTAATGAAAGTATTCTCGTAAGTGTAGAATCTGCTATTTAAAATGCATACCGTCGAAGCGCTCTCTGGCTGAATCCATGTTGTGCCTCCATCTTTGAAATACATTTGCCGAAGAGGGACATTCCTGAAATTCAAGCTCCGCCTTTCGCGCTTTCACTCTACACTCACGCTGGCTGCTGGCTGAAGCCTTCGGAGGTTGCATGTGTAGGCAGGGATACGTCATCAAGACAGTCTTATTTCAGAATATTAACAATTATAAAGCTGACAATTATTCTTAGTTAATTGTAAATTGATGTAATATGCGTATGACTTGCGAATGTAATGCTGAGTTGATTTAAATAAACCAGGCTTGATGACGTATCCAGCCTGTGACCTGCGTAGCTGAATCCTTCGGATTTTACAACAACCGCACACCGTGATGAACCTGCGATCTAATGCTTTGATTTGAAAGCCTGTTGAACAGTGTTAATTTCGTTGACGAAGACGATGACGAAAAATATTCGTCAACGAACCTTTTTCACGGACGAAAACTAAATAAAAACTAAATAAAATCATATATGATGACGAAGACTGTAACGAAATATAACTGACACTTTAGTCAACGAATAAAAATAAGACGAAAATGTTAGGGAGGGACGAATGGAGAAGAGATCCAATCAGAGCTACTCATTTTGTGGGACAGTTGGGAAGAAATCCAATCAGAGCGAATCTTTGAGGGTAGGTTGATCTACACAGGCAGCAGTCGGCAGAGTCATTTTGAAAACCCGCGGCATAGTTTGTTTTCACAACAGGTTGTTTACATTGTCAGGAACCACAAAAGTCAGGAATCCCAATGCAGAGGGTTTTTAATGATGCACACAAATCAACAGGTATGTATAGTAGATAACACTCAATGTCTTCATGTAAAAAATGTGAATGTGTATGGCAAAAACACTCAAGGATATCAGTCAGTGTGTATAAGAGATAACACTCAATGTCTTCATGTAATGTGAATGTGTATGGCAAAAACTCTGTGTCTTAGACAGTCAATGTCGAGCACTAAACACAAGGTGGGCCGGACTCCACGATCCGTTCGGGAAAGTCTCAAGAGTGGGAAACACAGCCTCAGCCGTAGGACATCCACTCGCACGTCCGAAATCCACAGCGATGATATCCTGGGAAAAACACAGAGAGATCCTCCTGGCGGAGCAGAGAGAGAGAGAGAGACGCTTCGGACTCTTCAGCTGACCAAGCGCTGGACAGCGCACGATCCCGGTCAGCACTAGCCACTGGACGGCGTCCGGAAAACTCACTGAAGAAGAGAGAGCCAGCAGAGATGATGGGCGACGACAGATTGCAATCCACAACAGAGTGAAAACGGGGCAAGGAATCTATGGGGCAAAGGCAGCAGATGTCACCGACTTAAACAAACGACAATAACTCCAGACAAGACAAGAACTAGCAACGCTAGCGGGCACGAACATACAAAGACGAACTTGCAAGGAACAAAGGAAACGAGGGGAATTTAAATCAAACCGGATTGGGCAATAATAAGGATCAGGTGTGGGACGCCGGTGAGAAGAGTTAGAGATGATGAGATCACCAGGTGGAAGGCGCGCACGTGTGGAGCTGTCAAAACAAAAACACAACACAAAACATGGTGAAACAAAGACAAAGCGGCCAATAAGACCGAACTCATGACAGGACTCCCCCCCCCACGACCGCCACTGGGCGGTCCATGAGGAGGCTCACCCCGTCGCCGGCGGAGATCCTCTATCAGCCCAGGGTACAGAATGTCCCGGGCCGGTACCCAACACCTCTCCTTCGGACCATATCCCTCCCAGTCAACGAGATATTGAAATCCCCTACCCCGGCGACGCACATCCAGTAAAGATTTAACCGAATACACAGGGGCACCATCTATAAGCTGAGGGGTGGGAGGGGTGGGGGCAGAGGGAACAGGATTAAGGTGGGAAAAATACACAGGCTTCAGTTTAGACACATGAAAAACTGGATGAACCCGACCGAGTGCTGGGGGCAATCTGAGCCTGACCGTCACGGGATTAATGACCTTAACAATGCTGTATGGCCCAAGGAATTGTGGCGCCAGCTTGCGAGAAGGCTCACGGAGAGGTAAATCCTTGGACGAAAGCCATACCTTCTGCCCACAGATAAAACGGGGCGTAGTTCTACGGTGACGGTCGGCCGCGGCTTTTGTTCGTCTGGAAACCTGGCGTAATGTAAATCTAGCCTTTTTCCAGGTGCGTTTGCAACGACGGACAAAAGCTAGCGCAGACGGAACCACCGCATCAGGTTCCTGTGATGGGAACAAAGGGGGCTGAAACCCCATGGACGCCTCAAAAGGGGACATGCTAAGGGAAGAAACAGGGAGAGAATTATGGGCGTATTCAACCCAGGGTAACTGTTGGCACCAGGAGCTCGGATATTGCGATGTCAGACAGCGGAGAGCTCTACCTAAATCTTGGTTAGCCCGTTCACATTGCCCGTTGGTCTGAGGATGATATCCTGAAGACAAGCTAGCTGTGGAGCCTATTTGTCTACAAAAGTCCTGCCAGAAACGAGAAATAAACTGCGGACCCCTATCTGAAACAACGTCTGTGGGCAGACCATGTAAGCGAAAGACGTGCTCGATCATAACCTGGGCAGTTTCCTTGGCAGTGGGCAATTTGGGCAAAGGGACAAAGTGAGCCGCTTTGGAGAAGCGGTCAACAATGGTCAAAACTACAGTGTTTCCCTTGGAAGTAGGCAAATTGGTTACAAAATCGATGGCGATATGTGACCAAGGATGAGAGGGAATGGGTAGTGGTTTAAGCAGACCAATAGGGGCTTGATGAGAGGCCTTATTACGGGCACAAACCTGACAGGCTAACACAAACTGTCTGACATCGGGACCCATAGAGGGCCACCAAAAACGCTGACGTACAGTAGCCAACGTTCTCCGAACCCCCGGATGGCAAACAAACTTGGACTCGTGACCCCACCGGATGACCTCGGAGCGAAGCGAATTCGGAACCCACAATCGACCCGCTGGGCACCCCTCTGGCACTTCCCCCTCCCGGCCGGCCCGTCTCACCCGTTGTTCTATTCCCCAGCGCAGGGCACCCACCACCCGCCCCTCCGGGAGGATGGTTTCGTCCCCAGCGGAACCGGGGCTTTCGAACAAACGAGAGAGAGCATCGGGCTTAGTATTCTTGGAACCGGGCCGGTACGAGAGGGTGAAGTTAAATCTGTCAAAGAAGAGCGCCCAACGAGCCTGACGAGACGATAACCTCCTGGCTGAACGGATGTATTCGAGATTCTTATGATCCGTCCAGACCAGGAAGGGCTCCGAGGTCCCCTCTAACCAGTGACGCCACTCACCCAAAGCCAGTCTGACCGCCAGCAGCTCCCGATTGCCTATGTCATAATTTCGCTCTGCTGGGTTTAACCGATGGGAGAAGAAGGCACAGGGATGAACCTTGCCATCCTTAGCAGACCGCTGAGACAAAACGGCGCCTACCCCGACAGCCGAAGCATCCACCTCCACAATAAATTGAGCAGCCGGATCTGGAATAGAAAGAACAGGAGCAGAGATAAACCGGGACTTTAAAATATCAAAGGCCTCCTGAGCACGGGAATTCCAGACAAACCTCTCCTTAGTGGAAGTGAGAGCAGTAAGAGGTTGAGCAATCTGACCATAATTTCTGATTAATCGCCGGTAAAAATTGGCGAAACCCAGAAATCTTAATAAATCCTTACGGGAGTCGGGGACTGGCCATTCGGCCACCGCTTTGATCTTAGCAGGGTCAGGACGGATTTCACCGGGGGCAACAACAAAACCCAGGAACGAAACTGACTTACGATGGAATTCGCACTTCTCCGCCTTGACATAAAACTTATTTTCTAACAGCCGGCGTAAGACTCGGCGAACATGCTGAGTGTGTTCCTGCATAGAGGGAGAAAAGATGAGAATATCATCTATGTACACAAGGACAAACTTGTTAACCATGTCTCTCAGCACATCATTGACCAGAGTTTGGAAGACAGAGGGGGCGTTACAAAGGCCGAACGGCAGAACGCAGTACTCAAAGTGTCCGGTAGGGGTGTTAAAGGCTGTCTTCCATTCATCTCCCTCTCTTATTCGCACCAGATGATAGGCGTTGCGTAAATCTAGCTTAGTAAAGAACTGCGCCCCCTGCAGGAGGTCAAACGCAGTAGACATTAAAGGAAGGGGGTACCTATTCTTAACAGTAATGTCATTTAAGCCCCTATAATCAATACAAGGGCGCAGGGAGCCGTCCTTCTTACCAACAAAGAAAAACCCCGCCCCTGCGGGGGAGGTGGAGGGGCGGATGAGACCGGCACGTAGGGCATCATTGATATACTGATCCATAGCCTCTCTCTCAGGACCCGATAACGAATAAAGTCTACCCTTAGGCGGAGAAGTGCCGGGGAGGAGATCAATAGCGCAATCATATGGCCGGTGAGGGGGAAGGGAGGTGGCCCGTGCTTTACTGAACACCTGAGCGATATCCGCATACTCCGCCGGGACCCCGGTCAAATCGACCGCCGGAACCTGAGGAAGAGAAAGAACAGATCCAGAAACAGCAGAACCAAGACATGACACATGACAAGACTGGGACCAAGACAAGATAATACTATGCTGCCAATCAACGTGAGGATTGTGTTGCGCTAACCATCCATGCCCTAAAATAATAGGAGATAGAGACGCATGAAGGATATGCAACACAATCTCCTCACGATGATTACCAGACACAGAGAGACTCACAGGAGATGTGCAATGTGTAATCCGCGCCATCTGCTGCCCCTTAAGGGACCAGACATCCAAAGGGGATTGGAGAGGAACAACCGGGACACCCCAGGCGCGCACCAGCGCTTCATCAATGAAGTTGCCCTCCGCACCAGAATCGAGAAGGGCAGTGGACGGATGATCTTGCCCAGCGAAGGACAAAATGACGGGGAGCTGGGTACTGGAAACAGGGGAGAGTTTTGAAGAAGTGCCCACCAGGACTCCCGTACTCACTGATGGGCAGCGGCTTTTAACGGGCAGACCCTTGCAAAATGCCCGGGCTTCCCGCAATACAAGCACAGGGCCTTCTGTATACGCCTCTCTCTCTCTCTCTGTGACAGGCGCAAACGCCCCAGCTGCATGGGTTCAGGCTCGGCTGATGGCAGAGGTGAAGAAGGGGAAGTGGTGGTCTCCTCCGTAAACACTCGCTGACGAATGGAGCGTCGCTGATTGCGAAGCAGTCTCCTGGCCTCGATCCGGAGAGCGAGATCAATGATGGCATCTAGCGACGGAGGAAGGTCATGAAGAGCGATCTCGTCCTGAAGATCATCGGACAACCCCTCTACAAACTGGGCTCGGAGAGCCGCCTCATTCCAGTGACAGGCAGCCGCTAAGGTCTTAAACTCTATGGCATATTCAGTAACTGTGAGTCTGCCCTGAACAAGATGTGCCAGACGAGCTGCAGCGGCGTCCCCGCGCACCGACCGGTCGAAGAGTTTCTCCATTTCCTCCCTAAACTCGTCAAAAGACCGACAGCAAGGATCATTGGCATCCCACACGGCCGTAGCCCACTCGCGCGCTTTGCCAACCAGAAGGGTAATCACATACGCAACCCGGGTGCGTTCAGAGGCATAGCGGCGGGGCTGAAGGGCAAAAACCAGAGAGCATTGTGAGAGGAAAGCCCGGCAGGAGGCGGGATCGCCATTATCTGGAGGTGGAGCTGTAACGTGAGGTTCCGTCTGCGACGGCTGACTGGGCTGGGTGGCATCATGACTGACCTGGTCAAGCCGAGAGGAAAGGTCATTCAAACGGGCAGATAAACCCTCAACCTCTTGAGAAGTGGTGGTGAGGCGAGTCGAGTGTTGTCCTAACCATGAACCCTGCTGGGCGAGCGCCGTCCGGAGAGCATCAACCTCCGCGGGATCCATCGTGGCAAGTTCGTCCTGTCAGGAACCACAAAAGTCAGGAATCCCAATGCAGAGGGTTTTTAATGATGCACACAAATCAACAGGTATGTAAAGTAGATAACACTCAATGTCTTCATGTAAAAAATGTGAATGTGTATGGCAAAAACACTCAAGGATATCAGTCAGTGTGTATAAGAGATAACACTCAATGTCTTCATGTAATGTGAATGTGTATGGCAAAAACTCTGTGTCTTAGACAGTCAATGTCGAGCACTAAACACAAGGTGGGCCGGACTCCACGATCCGTTCGGGAAAGTCTCAAGAGTGGGAAACACAGCCTCAGCCGTAGGACATCCACTCGCACGTCCGAAATCCACAGCGATGATATCCTGGGAAAAACACAGAGAGATCCTCCTGGCGGAGCAGAGAGAGAGAGAGAGACGCTTCGGACTCTTCAGCTGACCAAGCGCTGGACAGCGCACGATCCCGGTCAGCACTAGCCACTGGACGGCGTCCGGAAAACTCACTGAAGAAGAGAGAGCCAGCAGAGATGATGGGCGACGACAGATTGCAATCCACAACAGAGTGAAAACGGGGCAAGGAATCTATGGGGCAAAGGCAGCAGATGTCACCGACTTGAATAAACGACAATAACTCCAGACAAGACAAGAACTAGCAACGCTAGCGGGCACGAACATACAAAGACGAACTTGCAAGGAACAAAGGAAACGAGGGGAATTTAAATCAAACCGGATTGGGCAATAATAAGGATCAGGTGTGGGACGCCGGTGAGAAGAGTTAGAGATGATGAGATCACCAGGTGGAAGGCGCGCACGTGTGGAGCTGTCAAAACAAAAACACAACACAAAACATGGTGAAACAAAGACAAAGCGGCCAATAAGACCGAACTCATGACATACATTATATTAAGTTGTACAGTCTTAGTTCCCAGCTTTGGCTGATTTCAGTCGACTTCGCTCGTTAGCAACACGCTAACGTTTTGCGGTGCACCCGGTCCGAAGACATGTCTCATTAACAACAAAAATGTCAGAGCTAGCGTCTAATCTGGTCACACTACAAATATGACAAGACGACAGCCTGTATAAATGACTCATCCAGAAATACATGCGAAGGTAAGCATACACGCTAAGGTTATTTTATCAGATAAACCACAGTGTTTTCGCTAAACTTGGTATAACATAGAAACAAAAGGAATACACATCTGAACTGTATTGATTGTATTGGGTTGTCTGAATTAATACTGAGTATAAATATTCAGTGTCCTCAAATTGAATTAAATGTGTAACGTTACTATTATAGTATATGTTGTGGTTTTACATGACTGGACAAAGTGCGTGCGTAAGTGCGTGTGTGTGTCTCTGTCTGTGTGTCTGCGCACGTCTGTGTGTGCATGTCATTTAGGGACAATGCATATCTTTTTCAGGGACCATGTATATTTTTAGGTAGAGCGGGCCTTATGCTTATTTTATGTGATTTTTTTTGGGTGAAAAAGCCACGGTCAGTTTTTTTGACATTAAGAATAAAATAAAATACGTGTTTTCTATAACAACCATTAAATCTGTGTCTGTATTGCATATTCAAACCTTAATACCATTCCATAACAGACTAAAAAACTTAAGACTAGACTAAAACTCTTATGATATTTCGTTGACTAAAATAAGACTAAAACTAAATGGTGTGTTATTCAAAAGACTAAGACTAAGACTAAATCAGAATTTGCTGCTAAAATTAACACTGCTGTTGAAGACATATTCTCGAGGACATTAAAACAAATCGCCAAGAATGCGAAACGGGGATTTTAAACGACAACGTGACAGGAAAAACATCAAGACCAAAGTCACTATTGGAGTTAGTTTTCCAAGAGGGGGCTCAAGGGACAATGAAGTTGCACTTTCTATATTCTCCACAGGTAATTCAGCATATTCGTTTACATCTATACAGTCCATGTTGTAAACTTGAAGTTTTATAGTTCCTTGGCTAACTTTAGCATGATTATGCATAACAC